>NC_080678.1:20228091-20531121 GCF_030445035.2 Dasypus novemcinctus
TATCCATGATATACAAAGAGATCATACAACTCAACAATAAAAAGACAAACTACCCAATTAAAAAATTAGCAAAAGACTTGAAAAGGCAACTGCCCAAAGAAGAAATACAAATGGTGAAGAAGCACGTGAAAAAATTTTCAGAGAAGCAGATATGGCTCAAGAAATTGAGCTCCTGCATACCACATGGGAGGTCTTGGATTTGGTTCCTGGTATCTCTTGGAGAAGATGAGAAGGACAGCAAGCTGGCATGATGAGCTGGCATGGCAAGCTGATGCAATAAGATGATGTAACAAGAAGACACAAAGAGGAAACACAAGAAGAAAGACAACAAAGCAGGGAGTGGAGGTGGCTCAAGCAACTGAGTGCCACTCTACCACATGGGAGGTCCCAGGTTCAGTTCCTAAAGAGAAGATGAGCAGACACAGAGAGCACACAGTGAATGGACACAGAGAGCAGACAATGAGTTCAAACCACAATTGGGAGAGGGAGGAATAAATAAATCTTAAAAAAATTTTTTTTCAGCATCATTAGTAATTAGGGAAATGAAAATCAAAACCACAATAAGATATCATTTCATTTCACACCTATTAGACTGGCCGCTCTTAAAAAGTTGGAAAACTGTAAATGTTGGAGAGGATGTGGAGAGAAAGGAGAACTTATTCACTGTTGGTGGCACTGTAGAATGGTACAGCGACTGTGGAGGACTGTTTGGCAGTTCCTATGGAAGTTGAATATAGACTTGCCATGTGACCTGGCAATACCATAACTGGGTATATACCCAGAAGAACTGAGAGCAGAGACACAAACAGACATCTACACACAGATGTTCATAGTGGCATTATTCACAACTGCCAAAAGTAGGAAACAACCTAGATGTCCATCAACTGATGAATGGATAAACAAATTATGGTATATACACATGATGTAATATTATGCAGCTGTAAGAAGAAATGAAATTGTGAAGCATATGACAACATGGATAAACGTGGAGGACATTATGTTGAATGAAGCAAGCCAGACACAAAAGGACAAATACTTTATGAGTACATTATTATCAACTAAATATATTGTGTATATTCATGGAGTTAATAATTAGAATATAGGTCACCAGAAAATAGAAGGTGGGTAGAGAAAGGAAAGCTGATGGTTCATCTGTGCAGAATTGGTAAATAGCTTGTTTTTAAATCTTTCAAAATGAATAGAATAGTGAAAGCATATCATGGTGTTTGTAGAGCTCTATTGCATGGATATGACAGTGGTTAACAGGAAAGTCTAAGGTCATGTATATTACTAGAAGGAAAGCTAAAAATTGTAACATGGAACTGTATAAGATAGTAAAACCTCATGTAAAATATGAATATGGCTGATAATGCATATATAAAACTGTTTCTACAAAATATAAATACAAATATGCCAGAAAGAAGGAAAAAGAATAGCAGTTATGAACAATAGAGAAAGCATAGAGAGATCGAGAGGTGAGTTTGTTGCTTATTATTATTATTGGAATAATGAAAGTGCTCTATGAAAGCAGTGATGAATGTGCAAATACATGATTACTCTGAAAACTGTTGATTGGATGGATTTATACTTTATTAATATGTATCAATAAAACTGAAATTTTGAAAATAAAAAGTAATACTAATCTATGGTTTTGGACATATAATGTATGAAGATATAATTTGTAGCAAGTACATTAAAAAGACAAGGAGAGAGTGGTATAGGAACAGTGTATATGTATTCTACTGAAGTTAAGTTGGTATCAAATCCAACAGGATTGTTACACGTTTAGGATATTAAATTCAAGCCACATGGTAAACACAAAGAAAATAAATGAAAATATATACAGAAAGAAATGAGAAGAGATCCAGAATGATATAGTACATAAATAAATAAATATGAAAGTAGGCATTAATAGAAGAATTGAAAGACAAGAAAGACATAAGATATACAAAGGCAAAATAGCAAAATGGCAGGAAAAATTCCTTATTAGTAGTAGTTAGTTTAAATGTAAATGGTTTAAACTCTCTAGTCAAAAGGCAGAGTTTGGCAGAATGGCAAACAGAAAAGCATGCCCCAATTTTATGCTGTTTTACAAGAATTCACCTTAACTTCAAAGATACAATTAGATAGAAAGTGAAAGGATGGAAAAAATATATACCATACTAATAATAACCAAAAGAGAGCTATACTAATGCCAGAAAAATAGACTGTAAGTCAAAAACTGTTGTGAGACAAAGAGGGTCATTATTTATGAATAACAGGGTCAATTTAACAAGAAGACAAAACAATTATAAATGTGTTTGCACCTAATGGCAGAGACAAAATATATGAAGTAAATATTGATGATTGGAAAGGAAAAACAGACTGTTCTACATTAACAATAGGAGACTTTAATACATCACATTGAATGATGGATAGAATGTCTAGTCAGGAGATCAATCAAGAAATAGAAAACTTGATTGATATATAAACCAACCAGACCTAAGACACATAATAGAACATTTCACCCAGTAGCGGCAGAATACAAAGTCTTCCTTAGTGCATATTCTCCAGGTCACTAAACAAACGCTAATAATTCAAATTATATAGTGTACCTTCTCTGACCACAATGGAATGAAGCTAGAAGTCAATGACAGAGGGAGAACAGCAAAATTCACAAATAGGTGAGAATTAAACAGTGCACTCTTAAACAACCAGTGGGTCAAAGTAGAAATCACAAGGGAAATTAGGAAATATCTTGAGGCAAATGAAAACCAAAACAAACATAACAAAACATGAGATGCAGCAAATGTAGTACTGAAAGGGAAATTTATAGCTCTAAATGGTTACATTTAAAAAAGAAAGATCTCAAATTAGAAATGTAACATGGCAACTGCAGGATCAAGAAAAAGAAGAGAAAACTAAATTCGAAGTGAGAAGAAAGAAGGAAATAAAAAAAGATTAAAGTGAAGATAAATGAAATAGAGAATAAAAAACAGTACAGAGAATGAACAGAACAAAAAAATTTTATTGATTTTCAGATCAATAAAATCAACCTACCTTTAGCACGACTGAAAAAGAAAAAAAAGAGAGACGGCATGAATAACTAAAATCAGATATGAACAAGGAGACATTACTACCAATCCCACAGGAATAAAAAAGGATTATAAAGGGATACTATGGACAACTCTACACCAACAAATCAGATAGCTTAGATGAAATGAAAATTTTCTAGAAATGCACAAACTACCAAGGCTGATTCAAGAAGAAATAGAAGATCGAAATGGTCCAAGTAACAAGTAAAGAGATGGAATCAATCATCAAAAACTAACCCAACAAAGAAAATTTCAGGACCATTTGGCTTCACTAGTGAATTTGACCAAACTTTCTAAGAATTAGCACCAATTTTGTTCAAACTAACATTCCCTAACATTCTTTGAAGTCAACAGGACCCTAATACCAAAAATGCCACAAGAAAAGAAAATTACACACCAATATCCCTTGGCAATTTAGGTGCAAAAATACTAGCAAGCCAAATTGAATAACACATTAAAAGAATTATACACCATGGTTGAGTGGGATTTATCGTAGCTATGCAAGGGTGGTTCAACATAAGAGAATCAATTAACGTAATATACCACATTAATAGAACAAAGGAAAAAACCTACATGATCATCTTATTTGACACAAAGTCATTTGCATACTCCATTACCCTTTCATCATAAAAGCACTTAGTAAACTGGGAAGAGAAGGAAACTTCCTCAGTGTGATAAAGGGCGTATAATAAAACCCACTGCTAATATGATACTCAATGGTAAAAGATGAAAGCCTTTTCTCTATGATCAGGGACAAGACAAGGATGCCTACTGTCACCACTGTTATTCAACATTGTACTGGAATAAGAGAGAAAGGCATCCAAATTGGAAAGGAAGAAGTAAAACTTTCTCTATCTGCAGATAACATGATCCTGTATACAGAAAATCCTGAAAAATCTACAACAAAGCTACTAGAGATAAATGAATTCTGCAAACTTACAGGGTACAAGAGCAACAGGATAAAAATCAGTAGAGTTTCTATACACTTGTGATGAACAGCTTGAAGACGAAACCAAGAAAAAAATCCATTTACAATAGCAACTAAAAGAATTAAATATCTAGGAATAAATTTAACCAAGGATGTAAAGGATAAATACAAGGAAAACTACAAAACATTGCTAAAAGAAATTTTAAGAAGACCTAAATAAGTGGAAGGACATTCCATGCTCATGGATTGGAAGATTAAATATTATTAAAAAATAAAGTCTACCCAAAGAGATTTGCAGATTCAACACAATCCCAATTAAAATTCCAACCACCCCCTTTGTGGGAGAAAAACTAATCATTAAATTTACAAGGATTAGTGGCTCCGGATAGGCAAAGCCATCTTGAAAAAGAACAAAGTTGGAGGCTTTGCACTTAACAATTTTTAAATTTGTTACAAAGCTACCATAATTAAAACAGCATGAAGACAGCAAGCTGACACAAGAGACACAAGAAGAAAACACGAGAGACACAACGAAAGCAGGGAGCAGAGGTTCCTGGTGCCTCCCAAGGAAGCCAGCGAGCTGATGCACCAGGCAGGCCCGGCAAGTTGATGCAACAAGATGACGCAATAAGACACGTGGGGAGAAAAACAGAGAGACACAACAAAGCAGGGAGCAGAGGTGGCTCAAGCAATTAGACAACTCCCTCCCACATCAGAGATCCGGGGTTTGGCTCCCAGTGCCTACCAAAGAAACAAGGAAGATGAGCAGACACAGCAAGTGAAAAACAACAATGAGAAATAAGTAAATGAAATAAAATCTAAAAAAAAAAGTAGGTAAAAGACTTGAATAGGCATTTCTCCAAAGAAGATTTACAAAAAAGGCATATGAAAATATGTTCAACATCAATAGCCATTAGAGAATTGCAAGTCAAAACCGCAAGATACCATTTCACAACAGGAAATAAAAAGCAACAGAAAATACTAATTGTTGGAGAGGGTGTGGAGTAATGGAACACTCATCCATTGCTGGGAATGTGAAGGGGTGAACCCTAATGTAAACTGTGGACTATAGTATTAGCATAATTACAATCATATTCTTTCATCAATTTTAACAAAGTTACCACACTAATGTAGCTTCTTAATAAATTATTTTTTTAAAAAAGCAATTAAGCTAAAAAAGAAAGACCCTCTATAGTTCACAAGCAGCCCTGAGTGTCCAGGAGTGCAAGTCTGGCTTGAGGTGTGCTCCGTGCGGCTCGCACTTGCTCCGACAGCAGTGTACCCCCTGACCCAGCAGGCCTTAGAAACACTCGTGTGAAGGTTTAGGAAGTGTTTCTTTAAAAAAGAGGGTATTTCATGGTGATTATGAAATCACAGTGATTACGTGATTCCCTTCCATTTATGTAATTCATACTTTTCATACTAATGTATGCATGTAATGTATTGATGCATGTACAAATTTCAGATATGTAATGCACGTGATTTCATACCAATTTCAAAGAGATTGCCAATCCCTTAAAACTCAACAGTGAAATCTATCCATTCTGACCTGTTATATTGTCATTGTTTACTTACTGATTTGTACCCTGCCTCTTTAAAAAGGATTTGGTATGGCTTACAAAAACAGTATCTCTCTCTCTCTCAGAATAAAATAAATAGATGAGGAAACCAGGGTGATGCAGAAATGAAAATAGTACAATCAGGTTAATCCAGGGATTTAGTCGACAAAATGTGTGCCATAAAACCTGGAGTAGTTGCTACAGGTGGGGGAATACCAACATAAAAATGGGCTTTGTTTGCACTCATAGGAAGACATTCTTTTATTTCGTCCTCAAAGGCCGGCACTAAGAGCTGCGGACCCTGATACCATAAATCCCTGTTGTATATTGAATTTATTTCCTGTCATGAAACCCAAACCCTCTAACTTTAGGGCTATGGCTTTAGTCATGCTTTACCTGGGAATTTTCCAGGTATCAGACAGCTTCCAGGTCTGTGGCCTGTTAAGAAGACCAGGCTACGCATCTTTGGAAATTTTGGACACAGCTGAAGAGAGATTTGTTCTCTCAATAGTGTTGTTCGGATGTCCCTGGTTCTGGTGTGTGCTTAGACTCTTGGGTGCTCTCCTTCCCGGAAGGGGATGGCACTGTGGGGGAAGGGCCCTCTCTAATGGACAGAGCAACCAGCGCCTCCCATGGGCAAGTCCCCTTGAATGTGGGAAAAAGATGACTTTTCTATCCCAACAGATTCTTAAAGACGAGTTCACTCCTGGGGACAATAGGACATTAAATTGAACAGCTTAATAACAAATCCAAATTCAGGGAGCGGAGGAGCTCCAGGCTTTGCCTCCCGTCTCTGGCACATACTAGCTGTGCGAACTCAGGCAAAGCTTAACCTCTAGGAACTTGGATGTCCTCACCTGTAGAATAGAGTAATAACAATAATACATGCCTAATAGGGTTGTTGTGAAGGTTACATGAGATAATGGAGGTATTTTCTCTTTTGAGATATATGTTCACGGCTATTACTCTTATTGATCTCATGATGGTGATGATGATGCTTTGAAGTCTTGGTTCTCAACCAGGGAGGGTTTTGCTCCCCCTTTACCCCCCAGGGGACATTTGTCTGGAGATATTTTTTGGTTGTCACAACTGGGAGGGGGTTCTCCTGGCATCTAGCAGGTAGAGGTAGGGCACTAGCAAGGCCCAGGATGGCCCCGTCACCAAGGATTATCCAGCCCAAACTGTCAGTGGGGCCAATGGTAAAAAGTCCTGCTTTAAAGTTTTAAGTTTTCTTATTCAGAGTTAAATCCTTGCTTTTTTAGAACTGTCTAATTTCTCTATCAGCTAGAGAAACCACTTAAAAAAGAAAATATGGAGAAAAATGCCTCTGCCAATCTGCTACCTGGCCAAATAATTTGACTTTGTCTGCTCGAGCCTCAGCTTTGTCATCTACAAAATGGCATGATTGTGCTAGGTGATTTCTAAGGGTCCTTCTGGCTCCAGCCCTCTGGGATTCTGATTCTAATTTTCAACAATCTGCTTTTGTGCGCAAAGGAAGAGGGGCCGGACAGGACCCTGCCGCACTCTGGATAAATAAGAGCACAATAGAATTCCTCCTGGGTATAAATCATCTTTTCATATAAAATCTTCTGAAGACCATTTCGAGAAGAGTAATAGATCTGCCAGTCCAACACCTGCAGGGTGGGTAATAATTTACTTAGCCCACTGACTTGGGGGCAGGTCCTGCTCTTGATAAATGGCCCAATTAAGCATCTGTTAATCACAGCATTATCTCATTGGAAGGTGGAATACCTAGTTCTCTCAAGCAGTTTCTCAGTGAGATAACATCGCAAATTCCCCAAACTGCGAAGAGCGTTTAACAGCACTGGGAGGCCCGTGGCGGAGCAATGTGCCTGCCCTTCTTGGGGGCTCTGGCCCCAAAGGTTGCTGGGAATATCCCCATGCCCCATCCTGGCCCTTCCCCCATCAACCTTCCTATAACCTCGGCTCCTGAACTCTCGTGTTCATCTGAGGCCTTGATAATAAAGCAACATCTGCAAAACCTACAAGAACTTTACTGCAGTTAATTGAGTAATTGAAGCAAGATGCAGGGAGGGGTGATCTATGGGCCTGGGTTGAGGGCTGAGAAGGGAGACAACGGATTTATTGCAAAGGCCGTGGGCGGCCTTGGGTCCAGTCCCTGGTTCACGGGAAGTTTGAGGTCATGTGGGATTAAAATATCTTCAGAAACAAATGGAATAATTTGACTGGAATACCAGGAACTCTGTGCCAGTTCATGCCAGCAGACCACGTGTGATTCATTTACCTTGCACCCAACACATTTTTTTGATATCTGCCCCATTAGTCTAAATTTATAGATTATTGAGCGAATAGGGATCCTCTGTCTGTGTCTGTCTGTCTGGCTCATCCTGACAGTTACATGAACACTGGCTTTGTCAGTTCAAGATAAGTTAAGATCTACCTTAAAGGAGCTGGAGCCCCCAAAACTATCCAGGTGGTAAGCAGGACCAAAGATATTTACAATCTAGCAATCGTATTTGCTCTAAAGGGGCCTATTAGAGTGAATGTGCAATTGACGGTGATACCGCCTTGTAATCTGAATAAATCCATAAATCTTCACATTGATGCACAATTCACCACCTTGAAGTCATTGGGAACGATGTCAATTATTTGATTGCCTTGCAGATGCCACTCTATGGGCTAAAGATACATAAAAGTGCCCGCTTGAGCCGCCGGGCATCCGCCGGGCCTGAAGACATCCCCCGGCGCACAGAAGGATCGGCCTTTTGGAAGGTTATTGCTCCTTTTGTAGTTTCTCCCCTGCTTTATTAAATCCCAAATTCCTTGCAAAACTGTACAATTTTAATAACCCAAATCCATGCAGATCATAAAGCTGTCTAAATATACCTCGCACCCTGGGTATCAGACAGCTCCGCAGGTGATGATGTCACTCGACCTGATTAACCGGAACAGGTCACCTGACAAGATTTTATTACAAGTGTCATTTAGATTTCTGACAGCTTTACAAGGCTTAATGGCTTTTTATTAAATGCATTGTGTTCAAGGAAGCTGACAGTTCAGGATACCTTGTAAATACAATGCAGTGGAATTTCCTTAGAAGCTGCATGAGAGAAAGCAGAAGGAGCACTGGACATCCCTTCCTGTCCCCAGCCCCATGCTCAGGAGGACCCCCCCCCCCCCCGAGTTCATCACCTGCTGAGGCTAAAGACAAATTGGTCCCCCAGCGCTACCCCCTTTAGATCTCCGGACCCAGCGGTCCTGCCCCATGGCAGCCCAGATGTTTCCATCTGAAGCTCTCCAGAGAATGAAATTCCTCTGTCCAGAGGGTGACCCGGTCCAGCCACCCCGCCCCCACCCCACCAAGCCCTCCTCTAAGCAGTCTTCCTCCTAGGGCTCAGTGAGGCTGGACTTTCTGAAAGTTAATGCACTCCAGGAGCCACGGAGCTCCATTTTGTTTGTTTCTTCCCAGCCTGTTTCTCGGACCCACGCGGAGGGAAGATGAAGGAAAGACGGGCTTACTGTGGATGTGCCCCCCTCCCTGCCAGCCCACCCAGAGGCGGGGCACTGTGCTTAGTGCGCTCCGTCAATCACCTCACCTAAGGCTCGCGACAACCTCCCTAAGCAGGTACTTTTATTCCCCTTTAGCAAGTGAGGAGGTGCGGATTCAGAGGATGAGACAAAGGAGAGGGAGAAGCACCTAGAGCTCCGACACTTTGGGCGCTTTATTTCTCAGGCCCCTTTTCTGAAGGAAACCCCTTTACCCCGCTTTGAAGATGCAGAGGTTGAGGTTCTGGGACTTGTCCCAGGTCCCTCAGCCCAGATGAGGAGGGGGGTACGGTCAGGGCCACCCAAAGTTCTTCATGCCCAATTCGATCCAGTTCAACCAATGCTTGACCCTCCGCCTCGAGTGCATCATTCTCCTAATAGCACCTGCCACATATGGGGCTTTCCCACCGCTGACCCGGGAACGCGCTTGACTTGGATTTTTCTCATTTCATCTTTTAGTAAAGGTGGGCAGCTGAGGCCTCGAGAGTTGCCATCAGCTGCCCCAGCTCCCGCGGCCAGTCAGTGACAGAGCCAGAATCCCAGACCTCCTGCCCTGCACACCCCCACCCCCCAGCACGGACAAGCCTGCCTGCCCCAGCTCCCGGGCATCTGTGCGCTTCCACCGCATCCCAAGCACTTTTACAAGCATCAGCTCATCTGTTCTTTTCAACAGCATCCACAGGCCAGGCGTGGGGAGGCATCGTGACCGTTTCTCAGATAGGACAGCTGAGGCTCGAAGCCCAGGGCCAGAGGCTGGACTTAATCCACCTGTGGTCTACCACTCCGCCAGGACTGAGCATGGGGACAGCAAGTGGACACAACCAGGAATCTAAGCGGAAGTTTCCAGAAGAAAAGACCAGCAGCCAGCAGGAAATGGAAAGCAGGACTGACTTATCTCCGTGAGCAAGTGCTTGGAACATTCCTTCCGTGTGCTCAGCCCTCCATGGGAAAAGGTCAGATGCAGGCTGTGGAGCACAACCACTAGAGCAGGCCTGGCAGGAGAAATAGAATGCAAGCCACCAGTGTGATTTTGATCTTTCTAGTGGCAGCATCTAAAAAAGTAAAATTAAACAGGTAAAACCAATTTTAATAATATGTTTTATTTAAGCCAAAGTGCCCCAGATATTGTCATTTCAACACATAATCAGTATTGAAAAATATGTTTGGAATATTTTACATTCTTTCTGTAGTACTGTCTTTGAAATCCCGCTGCATACTTTGCACTTAGAGCACATCTCTATTAGGACAAGCCACATTTCAAGAGCTTGAAAGCCACATGTGACTAGAGGCTGTGGTGCAGGATGGTGTAGGTCCAGGGGGCAGAGATGCGTCACACCCAGTTGCACCCAGAAAATGATTTGCATGTAGGAGGGATTCAGCAAAGCCCTTCTACAGCAGTTTGAAGTCAGGAGAAGTGGTTGTGAACGTGGCTCCTGGTACTTGAACGTGGGCACGGTACTTGGCTTTTCCAAGCGCCGGACATCTATAAAAGAGGTGATGATAACCAGCTCACAGGGCTAGAGATAAAATGAGTCCTTAGTAGATGCTGGCTGTGACCACAACCGCATGTATCCCTATGCCTGTAGATGGCAAACCTGGCAGAGTCCTACAGCTGCTGAGAAGGCTGCAGATCCTTGGGGTCCATTGGGTCCCCCAAGTCTTGCACATTTAACAGTGCACACCAAAGTGTAAGCACAAAGTGTGATGTTCTGGACTGAAGCAACCAAACCAGAATCTCAGGAAGATTCCAGAAGCCACTGCCAGAGAGAAATCAGGGGTTAGTCAAGAAATTACTCGCATTTAATATGGGGCTGGACCCCCCGGAACTGCTTGGCAGCCACATCGCCCAGAATGGGCTTTATTTATCTTTGCTGTAGCCAGTTCTGCCGAGAGCGGAGAAGAGCCAACGGGGCAAAGGGGTTTTCCTCCATTGCCGTTGTCCCACAGCCTCCCCGCCCGGAGCTGGGTGGCCAGGGGCTCCTCCGTTTCTCATCTCTGGGCCTTGGGAGTAGAATTTTCTATTAGGGTCTCATTTCTCTAACTTCTGCCATGCATGGACTCCCTTCAAAGGAAGAAGAGAACCCCTGGATTTTGGAAAATGCATCTTGGACCCTACTTTGAGACACAGCAAAAAGAAATTCTTATTTTCTGAAAAAGCTAAATTATCACTGCAATAGCAGTGTTTCTAGATTCCGGTGAGAGAATCATTCTTATATGAGTGAAGTAAAACACGATTTTTCTCACGTTTGTATAGAACATCTGGCTTCCTATGGACTGCAGTTTGAAAGCCACTGAATTAGGAGAACTGCAGCATGGAGGGTGGTCATTTGGGAGAGCCTGGAGGGTGGCTCTAGCCCCCTCCCCATCTCATCCATCACCCCACCTTTCACCCTCAGGGAAGCAACACCTGGCTTGGGTCCCCTATGCCCACTCCCTACATTTGGGTGGCAATTTGGGGCTATTTCCCCCGGCACTAAATCTACCCCTCACTTGGCACGCCAGGACCTGTCCTCTTCTATCTGGAGGCAGGTAGATTTTCCGTGCTTGTTTCCCTCCCTCCCCCACTCCCTACCCCGGAATAGATGTCATCTTAGGATACAAATTTCAAAACTGGGATATTTCAAAAAGATACCATGTACTAAAAATTAGAAAATTGGCACTGCTTTTAGGAATAACAGAATCCACCCAAAATGATGACGATTTGCTTACCGACACATTTTTTTAGGAGGTACTGGGGATAGAATCCGGGCCCTTGTACGTGGAAAATGGGTGCTCAACCCCTGAGCTATGCTCACTCCCCACAACACATTTTAAATGTCTTCTAAAATGGGCTCTACCTGCCAAACCCCTCTCTTTTTTGTGAACCCCCTTCCAGCCCCTATAGCAAGGACACAGGCCTGGCAACCATCAGAAGTGAGTCTCTGACCCTGCCGCTCCGATTCTGGATATTGTGCTCTATCTCCGAGCCTCAGTGTTCTGCTCTGTAAATTGTGCATCATGATAGTTATCCCAGAAGAGGGCCCAGAGGATAAATGAAATAATCGAGGTGCCAGCAAAGGGTCCAGCCGAGAGGACAGGCCTAATGTCCCCTCCTACCCTCTTTTCTCCCCTAGAACTCAAGGAATGAAACCCCAGTCATCAGCAGGGGGCTCTTCTCTCTTCCTGACCATCCCCAAGGCAAAACAGCCTCTTCAGATAAGGCATCATCCAAAAGGATGCTCAATCTCAATGTCAACCTCTGACATTTTGTACCAGCTACACTCTCCCCACTTCATTCATCCTCTCTTGGATTAACATTGGCCAGCAGCTCGAATGAGGCAGTCTGCCCAGCCCTACAGCCCCAGTGGGAATCTCTAGAGCAGACAATAGCAGAGGAGGTGCGATACACTGTGTCTGTCCTGTTAGCTCACAGCACCTCCGGACTCTCCCCAAGTGGTTTGATGGTGGGCCAGGATAGGCACACACACCCCGTCATACCCCCCTGCCCCAGCTTTATCTGCAGACAGCACTGCACTTAATTCATTGGAATGGTTAGATAAATGGAACCATCTAAGTGAGCAGATCTGTCAAAATGATCGGGAGATGCACGGAAATCAGGAATGTGCTACCCAAGCTGACAGTGACTTCTTGTTACCCAGACCAGTAAGGGGAGGGGGCTGGCCAGGGGAGGGGGCTGGCCAGGGGAAGCCTTAGTACGAGGAGATCTGGAGGGCAAGATTCTGCACATGGAGAGCTTCTCTGAAGACCCCATGCCTCCCCAACCACTGTACACTGTGGCAGAACCAGGCCTCTCTCCATCCCCATCGGTCTCCTCTGACCCTTAAATAGTGTCCCAAGCCGTGGCTGGACTTCTCGGTCATGCTTTGACAATTCCTGGCTCTTCTACTTACCTGTCATGTGACCTTGCATCTGTGATTTACTCTCTTAGCCTCAATTTTCCCATGAGCAAAAATGGACATAATGACGCTTCAGGAGGATGGGGACAATTAAACAAGTTACCATGCGGGAGCACGCAACAGAGCTGGCCGATAGCAAGGGCTCAACTAGTAATAGAAAATTGATACATGATGCTCATGTTAAACTCTTCAAGACAGGGCTGAAAGTGTCACTGGGGGTGGATAGTGAATGGTCCTCTCTCCCTCACCACAACCCATGAGGAAAAACACGAAGTCCCCCACTGTCAGGTCAAGACATCCTGACCCTGGGGCTACCTGGCTGTGTGTGTGGAGCCTGCACAACTGTCCATGCTGCCCTGGGCCAGCACTTGTGTGACATGTGTCTTGAGTTTGAGAGAAGTTCTTTCCTCAATTTTCGGCCTCCCAAAGCCATCCAACAGTTTTATCAATCAAACGAGATTTAAAAAAGGAACAGTCCCTATCTGCCCTCTGGGTCCCCTCTCCCCTGTCCATTGTCACTATTTCCCTGAGAGTTTCTGCCTCTGAGTCGGGGCTCAGACAGATGCCGTGGGGGCCATTGGCGGCGGCCCTGGGAAGGCTCCATCCTGCCCCAGGGCCAGGTGTCCTGCCCAAGCCTAGTGTGGAATTTCCACCCAGACCCCCGACCAGCACACCTGCCCTCAAAAGGTCCCTGGGCAGTGCCCCTTCCAACGGGGGCCTCCAACACCGTCTCCTTGCTCCCTTCTTGCCCCTTTTCCAGTCCCCAGTCCGCACTGGGACCTCTAAATCAGGACTCTAGTCATATTACCCACCCCTTCTTAAAGCTTCTCAGTGGATCCCCGTTCCCCTTGGATGAAATCCCAAACTCCTTCAAGGGGCTTAGAAGATCCTCTGAGGTCACCTTGGCTTATCTGCCCATTGCCCAGCTACCTCCCACCCCAGCTTCAAGTCTCAGATTAAATGTCGCCTCCTCTAGGAAGTCTTCCCAGATGCCCCTCCTCAAAGCTCCCATAGCATCTGAGTACTGTCTTGGCTTTACGGTGTGTATCCAACCCTGTGTGCCAAAATTGCCTGTTCGCCTATCTGTTTCTCCAGCTGGCTGAAATAACTCACCTCTGTCACCCAGTGCCTAGCGCGAGGCCACAATCATGTGTGAACAGGTGAGTTGGTGGATACCTGAGGATTCCTTCTGGCAACCCCCCCCCGCCCCCCCCTCCCCCAGAGCTCTCCTACCTGAGGACCAGCACTCAGGGCTCCCCCAAGACACTGGGAGGTGTGTACTCTCCAGTCTGTGGCCCAGGAGAGAGGCTTCTGGTTTTACTGCAAATGCAAATTGGGCTGGCAGATCAAAGGCAATGGTTCCCAGAGCCAGCCTGCCAGCAGCTAGCACACTGGAAACGTCAGCTGAATTGGTCATTCTGAATTAAGTGGGTTGGTGACTGACACTGAATTGTAAAACCTGCCCCACCTCCTCATCTCCTGCGGACTGGGTTGGCTGGACAGGAGAACAACGGAGTTTCCCAAAGAGGAGTTTGGCAGCTCTAGCCTTGCCCGTTCCCCACCCTCTTACTTTAATGGTCCTCATTTCCCAAAACCCCACCCCATTCTTATAAGATGTCTTAGAAAGGCTTAGCATCTGAGATTCCTTTTCAGATATAAGAACTCAGGCATTTGAACCAACAGGAAAAAGACTGGTGCAACTTTGCACTTGTAACACATAAGTCACGGCATTCAAAACACATTCACAAATCAAATTCGTAATGCTTAGTGCCAGGTAAGGAAAGTAAAGGCATGTGGAGAGTGAGAAACCCCTTCACAGCTCCTAACTGTGGTTTAAACCTGGGGCTCTCCAGGTTCTGGAAATGACTTGTCCCCTGTCGGTGCGTTATTATGCTATTCCGAGAGAAGCTGAAATGGGGGCACTACTTGGAGGAGTCCAAAGCAGTGCACAAGCCAGGGAGGAGTGGGGGCCTCCGGAGGAGGGGGCTGGCATCCCTCTGTGTCAGGAGAGGGAGGACCTCGTGCAAATCCAATGGTGGACTTTGAATTGTAAATGTTACAGCCCCACGCTCAGAATCTGTAGGAGAAAAATGTCCTTCGCAAAAGCTGCTAACCCTGCTGGAGGCAGGCTGGGTTCTGCACAGAGCCCCGAGGCCAGAGGAGGCGCCGCTGCCCATCTGGGCACACCCCCTGGCACGGCCAATGGCGTGGCGGGGGCTAAGACAGCCCCCGTGCACAGACGCCCAGGGCAGGGCCTGTGTCCTCCGTTTCTTCTTCTGTAACATGGGGGCGGTCACCCCCTCTTCTTTAAGTGAGGACTGGTGAGACGTTTATCCAGAACAGGTGGCCGAGCCTGGCCCACAGTGGGGTGTCCGGCCTCTCCCAGCCCGCACCTCGGCAGCGCTCAATGACTGTGGCCCGCAGGGTCACCCAGGGTCACTCTAGGACTGCTTTTTCCTGCTGTTGGACTTGAGACCTTTCTGGAAAAGAGGTGGAAGAGGTGTCGCATCAGGTCTCAGGAAAGGGGTGATGGGAGGAAGGGCTGGCAGCCACTCCCTTCCTGAGTTCCACCTGCTAACCTGGCCCTGGGCTTGGACAGCGTTGGTGGGGGAGGCCCAGGGGCGCGTGGGGGGCAGGAGAATGGAAGGCCGCCTCGGCCTGCCCCCGCGCGTCCTCGCACCCAACTTGTCTTCAAGTTTGCTATAAGCAAGAGTTCCTGGACTGCATATTAATAAAACAATGGAATTTTTATTTCTTTTTCCCATAAATTACATAATTCAAACCTTAAAACACCTTTAATGAACAGTGACTGGGCATGTGACACTTAATAAAACCGGGCTCAGCTCAGTTTCTGCTTGACAGGCTACCAGCCGAGAATGAGCCTTACGAGTAAATGATTAAGAGGCGGAAATCTTTCCTGGGCTCCACTATTAAACACTTCAAAGGTTTCCAAAGTCAGATAAAATGAAAAGCAAATGTGTTTCACTGCCTCTCAAATACCTCAAATGTTTTAGCAGGTGCAAGCAATGAAACCTTCCATGGTGACAGCATTTTAGGGTCTGCAAAGTGCACCCGACTGAATTCTGGGAATTCTGGACTGGCTTCATAAAAATTCATGATTTTCAATGAGGAGAGATGTTCATCCTCAGAGCCCATCTACATATGTGGCACAGAAGGAAAATATCACGAGATTCTTTCCATCACGGGGCAGCTTAACCCTTTCTGTCCCAGAAGAGATCCCTGCATGGAGCATCGGATGGTCCCCGGCTTGGATGGGCAACCTGGCGTTGGCGAAGCAGGGCGGCAAATCCTCTGGGTTGGCCTTGACTTCCCAAAGGCACCTTCATGGGCAGATCAAACCCAAGTCCTCTTTTTGGGGCATGGGACATTTTTTTTAAACCTAGGAATCTATCTCAGACTACAAGAGCCAGCAGACTTCAGCACCAATGGACTAGGTGGCTTTGGGGAAAATATTTAACTTCTCTGTGACCCTAGTTTCCACATCTGTAAAATGGGGATGATTATAGTACCTACCTCATGGGGTTTTTGTGAGGACTCAAAGGGTTAATGTCCTAGTCACACTCAAATCACATGGCGGAATTCATGTCAGCGATTCTTCTTATTGTCCCATCAGGAAAAATGCATGTGAACACTTAGTATTGTATAGCTTGGCCATTGGAACTTTTCATTTAAAATTTGCTATAACTTAGCTTTATAAGTCACAGTAATCTCTTGCATAGACATATAATCTTTTATAGTTTACCAAGGACCTTCTGAGACGTTACCTCATTCCTACCTCTCAACAGTAAAGCTGGTAAGGCCGGAAGGCCATCCATGGACGAAAGAATAGTTTCCAGCCCTGCAGAGGCTCTCTTGCTTAGCTGGATGAATCACTTGAACCTCTGCATCCTGTGGGCACCCATCTGTGAAATGGGTACAGAGAGGCTCCCTCTGAATCACAAGCTCAAGCCACACTTACGAAGCACCGCCCTACCCCACCACCACCCCTGACCTCATTGGAGCTCATTGCCCTCATTCTCAACCCACATTTAAAAAAAAATTCATTAAGGAACTCAATTGCTCTTTACATATTATCTTACTAATCTTGCAAGCACTTTTTTTTTGAGATCTCAGTTTTTATTCTTCCC
Organism: Dasypus novemcinctus; assembly: GCF_030445035.2. Lineage (NCBI taxonomy): Eukaryota > Metazoa > Chordata > Mammalia > Cingulata > Dasypodidae > Dasypus > Dasypus novemcinctus. The sequence goes on from NC_080678.1 coordinate 20,245,225, forward strand.
CTTTCATAATGAAGAGGGCAATGAAATGGCATTCCAAAAGCCAGTGGAGGAGAACTACTTAGTTCTTTCCTCAGGGAATAGCTGAGCCCCGATTGTTATCAGAGAACATTCTCCTGATTTCCCAGCAAGCAGGGATTACTCATCTCCTGGCCCCCCCCCCCCCCCCCCCCCCCCCCCCCCCCGCCCGCTGAAGACCGCCCACTGCTCAATGCCTGTCTCTGAAAGCTTTTGTAGGTTCTGGCTACTTGAACTTGGAACACATCACACTAGCTTTCGCCAGCCAGGCCCCTACAAGAGGACACTGAAACAGCCATCTCGCTCCCCAGCTACCCAACCCCTCCCAGGGATGTAGACTCAGGAAACTGTGCCAGGAGTCCACAAACCCTTCAACAAAGTCACGGTGAGTTTTGTGACTCAGACCCCTCTTTCACCCCACGAAAAATAAAAATAAAGTAAATCACGGTGGACCCCGCTTGGTCTCTGCTCCCTACTCTCAGGACATACCCCAATAATCCATTAACAATCCATGTCCACATTTCTAACCATCACATTTAAGGACATTAATTTAAGATGTGCATAGAGAGGTAACTACCAGAATGTTCATCAGAGCATTAGTAATGGAACATAGAAAACATCTTGAATATCCAGCATTAATAAAAGTTGGAGTATCCATATACTGAAGAACTAGGCAGGCATTTTAAATGCAGTTGATAGTGGCATGAAAAGAAGTTCATGTGTCACATTAAGTTAAAAATAAGCTTATTATAATGCTATCTGTGTAGTATGATCCCTTATTTACTAGAAACACATATTTTATATATAAATGCTAAAGGCTATGTGTGCTATTTTTAAAAACCTATGAGGATTTACATGAGTTTGTTAACAATGTCTACTGCTCAGTAATATGACCTCAGGTTAAATATTCCTATTCCATTTTCTTTCTTTAGCCCATCCACATTTTCTGATTTCTCTGTAAGAAACTCATATTGCTTTTATAATGTTTTTAAAATGTTATTTTTATCTTTTAAAAGTACTCAAAGTGGGAAACGGACTTTGGCCCAGTGGTTAGGGCGTCCGTCTACCACATGGGAGGCCCCCGGTTCAAACCCCGGGCCTCCTTGACCCGTGTGGAGCTGGCCATGTGCGGTGCTGATGCGCGTAAGGAGTGCCGTGCCACGCAAGGGTGTCCCCCGCGTAGGGGAGCCCCACGAGCAAGGAGTGTGCCCGTGAGGAGAGCCGCCCAGCGTGAAAGAAAGTGCAGCCTGCCCAGGAATGACGCCGCCCACACTTCCCGTGCCGCTGACGACAACAGAAGCGGACAAAGAAACAAGACGCAGCAAATAGACACCGAGAACAGACAACCAGAGGAGGGGGGGAAATTAAGTAAATAAATAAATCTTTAAAAAAAAAAAAAAAAAAAAAAGTACTCAAAGTTTCAGAGCCGAGCGTTGCTTTGGAAACCATCTAGTCTCATGGCCTTAGTGTCCAGGAAGGTAAACTGAGGCCCAGAGAAGTGAGATGACTTCACAAAGGTCTCAAGCTATTTGATGGCAGAGTTCAGGCCCTTAACTTATCCTCATTTTTTCCATGCTGTCCTGCAATACCCTGAGATTTTCATCACTAGGCCAGTGACCTCTTCCATCGACTCAACCACTTGGAACCATCTTTTCTCTCAATGGAGCTTAGCGTTCGCAATTGGTACCAAAGGCCTCTGGCTGCATCTGTCTCTACCACTTCCCTCCACCCTCCCAACCCTAGTTTATAACAAGTGAGGCTAAAAATCTATGGCTCATGTCACAGTGTATGTGCTAGGATTGGGGGTTAAATGTTATGCCAGATTCCAGCACCTTGTTCTTATCTAGGCGCCCATTGCATTGGGGCAAACATTTGGACACCCCCAGCGTCTCCCTGCTCTACCCCGAGGCTTACCTTGGTCCAGATACACGGTTAATAAACAGCATTGCCACATGAATGTGTTGAGATTGTATCAGAGTATTTTTCCTAAACCACCCTTAGCATTTGTGGGTTTTCTTTCTTATCCATAATAACTCATTCATTTATTGATGCTGTTCTGTTCAATTATAGTAGTTTTCCCATTAAGAAAGGTATATTAGTCAGTCAAAATGGTGCTGATGCAAAATACCAGAAATTGGTATTTGGTATTTTGGTTGGTTTTTATAAAGGGTATTTTCTGGGGTAGGAGCTTACAGATACCAGGCCATAAGCATAAGTTACTACCTTTACCAAAGTCTATTTTCACGTGTTGGAGCAAGATGGCTGCTGATGTCTGTGAGGGTTCAGGCTTCCTGGTTCCTCCCTTCCAGGGTCGTGCTTCTCTCTGGGTTCAGGGTTCCTCTTCCCAGGGCTTGCTTCTTCCTGGGCTCCATGTTCCTCTCTTCCTGGGACTTGCTTCTCTTTCCTCTGTGTGCTGACTTCCTGGGGCTCCAGCTTAAGGCTTCAGCATCAAACTCCAACATCAAAATACCAACATCAAAAACCCTCAACTCTGTCCTTTGCCATGTGTTTTATCTGTGAGTCCCACCCACCAAGGGGCGGGGACTCAATACCCTACTGACATGGCCCAATCAAAGCCCTAATCATAATTTAATCATGCCCAGGTACAGACCAGTTTACAAACATAATCCAATATCTATTTTTGGAATTCATAACTATATCAAACTGCTACAAAAGGGAAGCACCTATATTCCAAGCAGTCACTTTAAGTGAGGCTGAATCTCCCACAGCCACATGCACTGAAAGGAGATGAAGGCCCTGGTATTAGCAGAACTCCCAGCAAGGCCTCCAAGAGAACAACAGGTTCCAGTCAGTACAACTAGCATCCATCACTTACTAGGACATGGTGGTTTGCAGCTACCTAAAACTTCATCTCCTACAGATCTCACCCATGCACCTGATCTACAGGACTCTCTTACAAATGGGGAGATGGAGAGATGTGCAGAGAGGCTGGGTCAATTTCCTAGATCAGTAAGGGATTCCTCCTGCCTCAATATTTTTTCCTCTATACAAACCTCAGGGAACTTGAGTAGTTACAGAACCCCATTGCTCTGACTATGGGGACAGAAGGAACACTTTGAATCATTTAGGAACCAGAAGAGAAAAATTAACTCAAATAAAATGTTTCAATCTCAGAAGCTCCAAACTTAAAGCTTGCATCATATGCATAGTTTTCCTTTTCTTTTTTTCTTTTTCTTTTTCTTTTAAAACTTAAATTATCTCAAAGTTTCAGAGTTCTCACGCCTGGAAATCAATCTATTCCAGAGAAATAAAAGTAGTTACTTGAAGATGTGATCTATTATCTAAACACCTATAAACATATAAGGATGTTTATCACAGCATTGTTTGTAGTAGCAAAGATAAAATAAAATCAGTGCCCATCAATGGGAGAATGGTCAAATAAATTAGGGTTCATTCCCACTCTGAATGAGTTTAGAGCTTCATTATTTGATCTGGAAGGGTTTCCATGGCATCTTGGTGAGTGAGAAAAGCAAGATGCAGAAGTGCAGATAATAAATTACATGTCTTATCCGTGCATTTTTACCTGCATGCCTGCCTTTGATTATATGAGTATAGAGTAAGATATAGAAAGACACATGACAGGTTGCTTACATGAACTGAGGGCAAGCTGTAGGGGAATGGCAGGAGGATGCAAGATATTTTAAAAAATTAAAAATAAGGCTGCACTTAAAACAACATATGTGATGAGGTCTTAAACATGCAAATTGTAAGTGTGTGGGTTCATATAAACTTATATTTAAAAGAATGAGGTAGATTTAGAGCCACTAACTTGTAAAATCATCAAATATAGAAAGCAAGATAGTTTCCAGAGAGATTCATAAACCAGAATCCCATTTCCATGAGAACAACAAATAAAAACTCTGTCTGTGCTCTTGTGTTGGGGAACGGGTGTAGGTCTGAGCAAGCAGCACAGTTTGGGAGGACTCACACGCTCCAGCATTGGAAACTCGGGGGGGAGGGGTGATGGAGGTCGTCGACTCATTCTTTATGCATCTGTCTTATCTCACTGAACACTTGAAAAACCAATTGGTTTGGATTCTGAAAAGTATCACACTGACCATGCTTTTGATGCTCTCTGGTGACGTTACATGAAGCGTCAAGTGCTTCTCTGTCACCAAGAGTCACTCAAGCAGGTGTTGCTCTGAGCCTCCCGGCTGTCCTTGAGAGTGAGGAAGGCCTAGCACTTTCTCAGGACTGTGAGGCCAGGCAGCTGGGACCCGCCTTGGGCAGCCCGAGCGAAGGGCTGTGGGTGTCTCTTGTCAATGGCTCTGTGAGGTCTGAGGAGGTACTGGTGGAAATGCTTTCCTTGGGAAGAACCAGGGAAAGCAATATGCCTGACGGGTGGACAAGGCCAGCATGGCCCATCCCCCTCAGCTCTGGCCACCTAGAACCAGGCTGTCGGCCCGCCTGGCCCTTGAGCTACAGCAGGCCCCACCTGCGGCGCCATTTTCTGAGGAGGCAGCCTTGGGGCTCTAACTGGGAGGCTCAGCTCACCTTGTGGGGTCTGTGGGCTCTACTAGTCAGGCCAGGGTTGTTATCATCAGGATGCCCTCAGAGCAGGCCAGAAAACAGGCCCAACAAGGCACTGATGATCAATTTTAATTCCCAGTAAGTTTTCATATGGAAGAAAGACTGTGAGGTAGAATTCTCCAGACTCAACTCCAACCAAGACAAGAAAGAAGGAAAGTGGAGGTCAGGCATAAAATGTCCTGTAACTGTTGCCCCAGGAAGGAAGGTGTAAGGCTGTCATGGAATTGTGTGTGGCTCCATCATGCTCATAGGTGAGGGTCAAGACTCAGAGTTCTGCTCAGGCCCATGAATAAAACAGCAGTCCCTCCCCAGCCCAGCCAGGCACCCCTGCCTGCCTTCCCACGGCACATACCTGCGCCTGACTCTCTAAATGTTTCACTTATTTATGGCCTAATTTCCCCCTACAGAACCGTAGCTCCATGCTATCATGACGCTTTGTCTTCTTGTCCCTCTCACTACTTAGAATAAGGTGAATGGAGTTAAACAGTTAATGAAGGAACAAATAAAAAGTAACTAAGTGGAGATGGAGAGAGCCACAAATTCAGGGAAAGACTGATGACATAAATGTTCAACAAAGGGAGTAAGGCAATAAAGAAAGCATGGTACATCCACTTGAAGAAATATTATACAGCCATCAAAAATGGTTGGCTGATGGATTGTACCCAAAACAGTGGACAGTGATTATCTCCAGGGATGGGTTTGTGACAGGGGTCCTTCCTTCCCTTTTTCCAATTACATAGTTCTAAAATGTTTAATTTTGTATTACTTCACATTTCATTTTTGTTCATAAAAAATAAGAGTACATTAATGTGGGTAAAGATTTTGGGGGTTTTTGTAAAGACATGGAAAAATGATTTTTGTTAAAAAGCAAGGTCTAAACTTGTAAACAGAATAATCCCATGTATTATGTGTCCACAGAAGAAAGACTAGGAGGAAACTTTGACAGTGATTATGTCAATTTTTTTTTCTGCTTTATACTTTTCTGCATTTTCCAAGTTACCTGCAGCAAGCTTATAGTCAGGAAAAAAAACTTTATTTAAAGATACAAATGTAATATAACTGTATTTGACTAATGTGATTATGTAGAAATATAAGATGGGAGTCAAGAAGAGACAATATTTTTTAACCCTCAGATTAGAGTTGAGTCTGTAGTGAAGGCTGTACTGCAATAAAAAACCTTTTCTTCAAGACAGTCCTCCTCAAGTCTATTTTAATTCCTTCTTGCACCCAAAAAGAAAGCCCACCTCATTCTCTGTGGAAACAAGCCTGGTGAGCCACAAGTTCAAAAGCCCTCTGCAGAACGAATGTGGCTAGTCCTAAATGCTTCCCACTCTCTCCACATCCCAGCCCTCCCTTCCCTCCCCCCACAAAACACCAAAATACATCCAGCTCCTTTAATCCTGCTTTTCAACACTTCCACGTTATTATTGCTTCCCTCTGGCCTCTTTCCAGGATCTCTGCATCATTCTCCAAACAGCGTCCCTAAAATGATACTCAAGAAGGGCCTTGGCCAATGTTAAAAGGGCCGAGCAATTTACTTCTTGGGTCTTGCGTGGCTCCCTCCTATTGATTTTTTCCCCATATCACTGGCTTAAAAGAAAACAGCACTTCACTGTGACAGACACTCAGGTGCTGGCTGCATATGAGGAGATGCAGGAGTGTGTTTTAAGTTGGTATGTCAAGTTGCCGGATTCTCTGGGTCGCCTCGGTCTTCCTCAATTGCGAGGGCTCACAGCTCCGATTGCTGGGGCTTTGCCTTCTGGGGTTCAGGATGGCCATGCCCACACTGTCCTTTTCTTTCTGTTACTGCTTGTCCCACTCATCAGCCACCCCCTCTGCCCTGCCAGAAGAGCAGCCACTGAGCCGGGTGCTGGTTTTAAGCAGCATCTTGAGAGGCGCCACCCTACTATCCCAGGAGGGTTAGACGTGCCATTCAGTTGTGCCGGTGCTGCCACTCATCCAGGCAAGAGGACTGACACTGGACCCTCAGCTGACAGGGGGCACTATGTGCATGGGGAGGTGGGTGCCACTCAAAGGCAGAGTGGAGTGTTTCAGAGTGGTGATTCTGAACACACACATGCACACACAACTTATTGGTGTGTGCAAAACAGAATTTAAAACACATTTATGGACTCAACAGAGGGCTTTTTATAAATAAAGTGATTTGTAAAGGTTTCAAGATGTTAAAAAATGATCAATGAGGGAAGCAGCTATGGCTCAATCAGTTGGACTCCCATCTACCACATAGGAGGCCCTGGGTTCACATCCTGGGACCTCCTTGTGAAGGCAGGCTCACCCGCATGCCATGGAGAGCTGCCAGCCCACAAGCTCTGCAGAGAACCAACTCAGCAAGGTTACGCAACAAAAAGGGAGACAAGTAAAAACACAGAAGAGAGCACAGCAAATGGATACAGAGAGCAGACAAAAAGTAAGCCACAAGGGGGGGGGTAAATTTAAAAAAATACACAGAGAAGAACACATAGCAAATGGACGCAGAGAGCAGATAGCAAGCAAGCTGTAAAGAAGGAGGGGACTTTAAAAAAAAGATCAACGAGACTGTTTCATAATTGATTTAAAAATTTATTAGGGGGAAGCGGACTTGGCCCAGTGGTTAGGGTGTCTGCCTACCACATGGGCGGTCCGCGGTTCAACCCCAGGCCTCCTTGACCGGTGTGGAGCTGGCCCATGCACAGTGCTGATGCGCGCAAGGAGTGCCCTGCCACGCAGGGGTGTCCCCCGCGTAGGGGAGCCCCACGCACAAGGAGTGCGCCCCGTAAGGAGAGCCGCCCAGCATGAAAGAAAGTGCAGCCTGCCCAGGAATGGCGCCGCACACATGGAGGGCTGACACACAAGATGACGCAACAAAAAGAAACACAGATTCCCATGCCGCTGGCAACAACAGAAATGGACAAAGAAGAAGACGCAGCAAATAGACACAGAGAACAGACAACCAGGGTGGGGGGGGGTGGGGGAAGGGGAGAGAAATAAATAAAATCTTTTTTAAAATGGTTAAAAAACTTTATTAGGTATACAGTGTGGCTTTTTCATTAACTTTTTTTAAAAAGATTTATTTATTTATTTCTCTCCCCTTCCCCCCCCCACCCCACGCCCGGGGCGGGGTGCTGCATCTTGTTTCTTTGTCCGCTTCTGTTGTTGCCAGCGGCACAGGAATCTGTCTTTCTTTTTGTTACGTCATCTTGCTGTGTCAGCTCTCTGTGTGTGCGGCGCCATTCCTAGGCAGGCTGCACTTTCTTTTGCGCTGGGCGGCTCTCCTTACGGGGTGCACTCCTTGTGTGTGGGGCTCCCCTACGTGGGGGGACACCCCTGCATGGCAGGGCACTCCTTGCGTGCATCAGCACTGCGCGTGGGCCAGCTCTACATGGTCAAGGAGGCCCAGGGTTTGAACCGTGGACCTCCCATGTGGTAGACGGATGCCCTAACTACTCGGTCAAGTCCGTTTCCCTCATTATCTTTTACTTTAGCTTTCAGTTGGCCTTTTGTGGCATTTTGGGTGGGTCCCAGAGAAAGATTTCCTGTGGTTGCCTAGTTCTGGGTATCACACTGCTACTCCACTCTTTGCTTCGATGTTTTGGGCTGGGATTTTGACCCATGGGCAATCCTCGTTGCCTTTCTCGGCCATTGAGAAGGTAGGTGGTCTTCAGGAGAACCAGGGAGTTCTGTTGGTCTCACCTAAGCCCATCTCACCTTCCTCAAGGTGCCCTTCATGGACAGCAGGCAGATGTTAGGGTGATGCACCCACACTCCCAATTCTCAGCGCCCCTTAGCAGAGTCCCAGAGACAGCTAAAGTAGATACAACCCCAGGAATTGGTTCTTCTGAGGGCTACAGAGACCCACAGGTTCTATGGTCATGGCAGATGGAGTTCAGTGCCATGTCAGTTGGCCCTACTTTGGAGTTTGTGTTCCTGAGTGGGATGGAGTTGGACTCAGATGTGATCTTTGTTCACGGGTCTCTCCTGTCACTTTTACCAGACTCCAGTGGTTGGCGCTGGAGTTTAGTGTATACTCAGGGGACCTGAATCTCTGGACTGTCCATGTGATAGCCAAACTTGCAACTCCTACCCTCTGGTTTATTGGACTTACCCCAGCCAGCTAACAGGGAGGTGAAGAAGGTCAACCACCACACCAAGGAGCCTACAACTGAAAGCAGGAGAATTGCATCCATCAACCAAGTGGAATCTAAGCACCCTCTCGATACAGAGGTGGAGCAGACATAACGATCCCAGGGTCCACAGAATGGAGAAATAGAGTATAGGTTAGAGTGGACTTACTGATATTCTATTCTGGAACTATTGTGAATAGTAAAGGAAATAAATGTAGCATTGAGACGGAGAAAGTGGCCATGGTAGCTGCTGAGGGTAGGGAGTGGGAAGAAGAGATGTAATGTGGGGGTATTTTCAGGACTTGGAGTTGTCCTGGGTGGTACTGCAGGGACAGTTACTGGACATTGTATGTCCTCCCATGGTCCGCTGGGTGGAATGTGGAAGAGTGTGGGCTATGATGTGGACCACTGACCATGTAGTGCAGCAGTGATCAGAGATGTATTCACCAAGTGCAAAGAATGTCCCATGATGATGGAGGAGGTTGTTGTTATGGGAGGAGTGGGGTGAGGGGGTGGGGGTATATGGGGACCTCATATTTTTTTAATGTACCATTAAAAAATAAATAAAGACAAAGACATTTTTAAAAAAATGATCCTTACAAATAAGCCAAAAATGGGCAGCTCCACCAGTGCTAATTGAAACGCATTTGTCCATTTACTCAACAAATACATCTGCTGGGAACTTTCTACATGTCAGGCACTGTGCTGGGCGAGAAGAGCCACAAAGATGAGTCTGCTGTGAATCCTGTCTTCCAATATGCAATGATCTAATAAGAGGGATTCATGGGCAGTCCTGCACAGTCCTGGGTAGAGCAGATGGCTCTACATGAGTACAGAAAATGATCAAGGGCATAAGAGAATTATGGATCATAATTCTGCCAGGGGAGTTTGAAAGCAGGCAAGGATTCTTCCACAGATGGGAATCCCAGAGGGCTGCTTAGAGGTGGTGACACCAGAAGGCACTCGCCTTTAGCCCCCCAGCAGGCCCTGTCACAGTCTTTCGGTCTTGCTGGTCCTATAGCAGATGTTTTCATAGTCTCCTGTCACATCCCCTCAGGCTGTTTCTGATTCCATCTCTGATTTCACCAAATGTGGTAGGCAGTTCTGCGCATGCTCCAGAGCCTAACACAGGGGCACATCGACTGTCTCCACCTTTTCTGCTTGAGAAGTTTCTCCAAAGCCAGGAAATCCCTGCAGCCCACAGTGGGAAAGTTAGCAAAGCAGGGGCAACCCTCAGGCAATGGTGGCGGAGCCTGGAGCCCCGCTGGGGCCAGCCTGTGGGCTGCCTGGAGGTCCTGGTGGTTGAGCCCAGCTTGCCTTACAGGAGCAGCCTCTGTACTATGCCCTCAGGCTGACTTTTCCTTCCTTCCGGGTTTTGTTTCCTGACTCCATCCCACAGGCTTCTAAGGATCACCTCTCAAATGTGCTGCCTGCACCCAAATCCTTGCCGCATGCTCCAGTTTTGAAGAATGCAGACTACAGTGGGGATGGGGCTCAGAACAGGAGCCGTGCCTATAAAGTAGAAGAGGGCCTAGGAAAGACTCATGACCATTCATTTTAACCGTGATTATTATGAGGTTGTAATTTATAAGTTATATTAGGTTACATAACTTATAATTTAGTTCAGACTGTCATAATGAAAGTACCCTCAAATCTTAGTGTCTGAGCACAACAAAGGTTCATTTCCAGCTCATTTCATCTGTCTGTCTGGGTGGGTGGTAGTTGGCTCTGTGTTACTGTCCCACAGGGACCCAGGCCCCCCGAGCCTTGGGCAGGCGGAGGAGAATGTGCCTAGCAAGAAGGTCTTAGAGGTTTCTGCCAGGTAGGGGAGGCATTATTTATTTTCTTTTTTTTAGTACTTTGTTCCTTTTTATTGCAGAATGGTATTCCAATGTATGGATGTACTACACCTTAACCATTCACCTGTTGAAGGAGATCTGGGTCATTTCCAGCTTGGCGATATTACAAATAAAGCTGCAGTGAACATTGATTGTACAAATTTTTGTTTGAACATAAGTTTTCACGTCTTTGGGATAATTGACCATGAGTATAATTTGCCAGTCATTTTGTAGCTGCATGTTTAGTGTGATAAGAAATTGCCAAACTGTTTTTCCAGAGTGTCTGTACCATTTTACATTCCTGCTACCACAGATGAGCGATCAGTTTCTCTGCATCCTCACCAGCATTGGGCTTTGTCACTCTTTTTTGTTTCAGCCATTCTCACAGATGTGTATCTCATTGTGGTTTTTAATTTTTATTTCCCCATTGGTGAATGATCTCAACATCTTTTCATGTACTCATTTTCCATTTGTGTATCCTCTTTGGTGAAATGTCTTTGGGGAATTTTGTGAGTTCTTTATATAGTCTAAATACTAGACTTTTATCAGATATGTGGTTCACAAATATCTATAACCCATAGCTTGTCCTTTTATCCTCTTAATAGAGTCTTTTGCATAATAAAAGTTTTTAATTTTGATGAGGTACAATTTACCAATTTTTCCTTTTATAGGTCATCTTTTTGGTGTCAAGTCTAAAAACTCTTGCCTAGCCATAGATCCTAAGGGGGTCTCTTTTCTTCTAGAATTTTTATAATTTTATATTCATGATGAATTTTAAGTTAATTTTGTTTAAGGTTTAGGTCAAGGTTCATATTTTTGTTATGGATATCCAATTGCTCACGTCACTGAAAAGTCAGAGTAAAACTGCATTCAGTTCCTCAGGATCTGCCTCTCTATCTTGGCTCTACGTTTTTCTGTTTTGGAGAGGTCATCTTCATGTGGAAGTACCATCTGCTCTAAGCTTCCATCCTTGAAGGTTCAAGTCCACTGTAAAGGTGTCCTTCTTTCTAGATTGCTCTGGCTATAGCCTAGGATTTACATCAACTGGTTCTGATTGGGCCCAGTTGTGTCCAGAGGGATGGGATGCTCTAATTGGCCAGGCCTGGGTCACATGCTCACCCCTGGAGCTTGGAGGCTAGAATCAACTCCAACCAAACCATGTGAACTAAGAGCCAAAGAGGAATGATTCTGCATGGAAAATCAGAGGCCATTACTGGAAGAATGAGAACTAACTGCTCAGCAGGACAAACAAATGTTCCCCAAAGACAGCTATTATTATACTACTTTTTTTAAATGAGAAAATTGATGTCCAGAGAGATCAAGCAACTTCCCCCAAATTACAGAAAGTTGGGGAGAAATTTCCCACATTGCTTAACCATTGTGCTCCGAACAGTACGCATGGCCCTGCAAAGAAATCCTGGATCACCTGCTGCTGTGTTTGGAAAATCGCCATTTCAGTCTCCATTCTTTGGAGACAATATTTCAAGAATGAGGAAGAATGTTTGTAACTAAGTAGTGTGAATAACTGCACCATCTGCCTTGGAGACTAACGAAAGCTCCGCATCCTTCTCCATGAATAGAGTGCAGAGTCATCCTTTCCACCACCAATCCGCCCCTCCCCTGCTTTTTTTTTGTTTCCCCCACTCTTACTGGGGTAGAATAGAAACATTATTGTAGTAACTATTGGTTTCAAGGAAAAATTGTAATTGCTTCTAGATCCACTCACTGGTTTCAAGAGCACTTTAACCTTTAACTTTCTCAGTACAAAGGGAGGCTTGCTGCAGAGCGAATCTAACAAGACCATCATTTATCGCTGGCAGAGTTCATTAGTCAATCGTAACAGTTTAATTATTAGCATTTTAATGCCTGAGCATTTAACTAGACAGGACAACAAGCTTTGGCGTATAGAACAAGACTTTCTTAAACGGAGCTGATTTAAGCCGCCCACTTGTTTGTGTTGTGCTGTGTTATTAAAACGAGATGATTAAAATGCAAGAAACAAATGGATCCATATATTTAGCCAACAAATCAGCATTTGGTTCATGGCACTGAGAGCAAGCTTTTTTCCCCCCAGCTTGAATTTTAAAAACCTCTTTGTTTTATTTTTTCTACTCCAAACTGTGGGTTAGAGTGATGCAGTGAGGATCTACTTTGATGGACTGATTGTGATTAGTGACTCTAATAAAGGAAGAGAAAGGAGACCCAAAGGAAGAGCCCTTGGAATTGTCCTGCTTGGCAAGGGACTCCTGCCTCCACAGGCAATGTGGGCTTGAGTCCGGCTACACTGAACGCCCTTGGGAGCTTTTTAAACATGCCCCACTCAGGCTGCCTCTCCAAAAATTCTGACATTCTGTTGGCCCAGACAGAGTGGGGTCCTAAGATATCAGTTGTTTGTTTTTTTTATAAACTCTCCATGTGTAGTCAGGGTTGGAAACCATTGCCCTACTCTCCATGTACCAAGGTGAATTCCATAACCACATTTTTCAAATAAGAATAAGGATTTTGGGAAGCAGACGTGGCTCAACTGATAGAGCATCCACCTACCATATAGGAGGTCCAGGGTTCAAACCCAGGGCCCCCTGGACTGTGTGGTGAGCTGGCCCACGTGCAGTGCTGCTACATGCAAGGAGTGCCATGGTATGTAACGGTGTCCTCTGCATAGGGGAGCCCCTCGCAAAAGGAGTGTGCCCTGCAAGGAGAGCCGCCCCACATGAAAAAAATGCAGCCAGCCCAGGAGTGGCGCCGCACACACAGAGAGCTGACACAACAAAATAACGCAACAAAAAGAGACACAGATTCCCAGTGCGGCCAAGAACGCAAGCAGACACAGAAGAATACACAGCAAATGGACACAAGAGAGCAGACAATGGGGGCAGGAGGGGGGAATGGGAGAGAAATAAATAAAACAAATCTTTCAAAAAAAAAAGAATAAGGATTTCTATACTTACTTCACAGAATCAGTACGCACATCAAATGAATTTGCAGATAGAAACTCTTTGTAAGCTGAACATGGTGCACGCATTTAAGGTGGAAGTAATATTCTTTAATTATTTGTGTTAATCATATTGTTTAATAAGAAGCTACAATATAAACAGCTGAGAAGGTTAATTAATAATGTCAAACCTAAATGCAAATAATTAACGTCACTCAGCAAAGGCCTTCACTAGACTCAAAACATATTTTCTCTTGAGGGTAATCTTGGACTGATTTTTTTTTTTTAATTTCTCCTTTAACTGGGAAACAGGAACTGTTGGAAAGGATGGGGAGAAATGAAAGAAAGTCTTATATTTCTAATGTGAGGCTAACTATGCACAGCATGGGCTCACATTTTGTCAGTCCCCTACATCCTGGCCTCTAAGACTTGGGTCAAAGACGAAGTCTCCAAGAGTAGTCTGGAATGGCCTCTCTTAGGACAGCCACCGAAATGCGCAACATGTAACAAAGTAAAAGTGACAAGAGCCAGCATTTCTTGAATCTTTTCTCAAGGGCAGGTTTCTGATGAAAAGAAGGGTGGGGAGCAGTAGGAAGGATGAGCTGGCAGGAAAAAGGCGTCACCTCCCCCTATCAAGCCAGAACAACCTCAGAATTCCCAAGAATATTCAAATAGTTCTTTACTTCCATGCAAGCAACACAATCCTAGCTCAGAGAGTCTGGGTCGGTGGGGATTTGGGCCTGGCTCCCAGCCTATGAAGATGCGTCACCTGCCCCTTATTTAGCAGACCCCCCATACTGAGCTCTCTTGTGCCCTCTCTCTTTTCTCTCCAAGGATCCTATAAACCTCTTGTCCTCCAATCCCCACCCATCATGGGAGATTGAAGAAGCCCCACGATGCTCTGCCTCTGAGGCGAGGAAACCATTTTTGGATGGTTTAACTCAGAAAAAAATAATTCCTGTGCCTCTCAGTGCTAGAAGGGCTTCTGCCTCCTTCTCATCTGTATTCATGCAACCACTCCCTGCTCTTACAAACCGCTGAGAAGGGCCAGCCTTCAGGGACAGAGGGGTGGGTGGGAGGGAGGGGGAACCTGTCCTGCCTCCTTCTATTAATAATTTGAACGGTATCTTGTTGCCTTGTTTCCCAAATAATTTAACGCAGCTTATAAAATTGGATACACTGTAACAAGATAAAATAACTTGATTAAGCAAAAAAACTTAGGCACAGTATAGTGTAAGGATGAAGGCAAATACTGTGATATCATGCCATATGGGAGAAAGAAAAAGATTTGGGGGTGGGAGCGGAATTTATAGCCAATGGTCAACAAGAAGAAGACTGGTCCCCTCTCTCCTCGTGTCCTCGAGAGGAGTCCAGGTCTGAGCAGGGCTGCTGAGGACACAGTGGTTTCCGGAGGAGGACTCGGCCCCCTGCTGGTCAGCCCTTTCACCAGGTCAGCCTGGCAATGGCCCTCTAGAACTTGGGGACCTGCAGACTGCTTAGATGCCACTACCCAGCACTTGGAACCTTTGGGAGCCCACGAGAAACCGCAGGGGGGAGACTGTGGTCGCTGACCACACCTCTCCCACTGGAGGTGAGGAATTGGAGGCAGTGGGAGGTGAGGAAGGGGTGGCAGCTCACTGCCAGACAATCCAAGATGAGCATACGGAGTGATTTTCAGACAACACTGCTTATCCCTCCACTTAAAGAAAAAGTAAGAGAGAGCGAAGGATGGACCTAAAATGGATGCTGTGGAGTCCTCCGTATTTTTAAGGGTAGGTCTCAGATTTGGCTCTGAATTTTCCAGCAACCAATACAAAGAGAGAAATATGATGATACATGAATCACAGCATCCAAGAGGTAAAAATAAGCCTACATAAAGCTCAGTCATTCCTGATCAAACCAGAAAGAATTTCCCCCATAGTAAGTTCTAAGTGTGATGTAATGAACAACATCCGCAATTAACTCCAGTAATGACTTTCATGTGTTTTTTTTCCTATTGATATTCCTCAAGAATATGTGCACTTGTGCTGATCTGCCTGAAAATAGGGATATATTTTAGAGCTATACTGTCCAACACAGAAGCCCCTACTAACTGTGACTATTTACATTTAAATTAAATAAAATTTAAAATGCCATTTTCTGTCATACTAACCACATTTCAATGTTCAATAGCCAATACAGCTTGTAGCTACTGTATTGGGCAGCACAAATGTAGGAAATTTGCATCAGGAAGTTCTATTGCGTGGTGGTGTTTTAGGACATCTCGGGGATGACTCACACACCCAAGAGAGTTTGTTCTAGGTATTGCACCCCTTAGCTTAGCTTTTGCTGCGTGGCAATGAGCTTGGGCGTTTACTCCCTCCAGGTATCTGCTATTCCAGGTTACTAGTTGAGGTCACAGGTATGTGCTTATCCATCAGAGGAACTGAGGTCCTCCTATGAAAACCTTCTGTTTAGAGGTGCACCAGGGAGAGCCAACAGCAGTGCCAGATTTTCCTTAGAATATGACTTGGCATCTGACTGACAACCAGACTGACAGGCGACAGGTCCTACAGGCCCACCATCCAACACAGTTGCTAATTTTGTTTGAAACGTCGCTTAAAGCACATGGAACCAAATGGCGCATTGGTCATGGTTACAGCTCAGCAATGCCCCCATGTCCTGTCTACCTTTGGGCAACAGAATTCCTGGAGGGCTCTCAAAGGCAAAATAGTTGCAATATGTACCAATAGATAAGAGTTACAAATTAGGCATCATATAAGGTAGTTTTCAATTTCCCCTCTCCCATTTGTCAACTCTCAGCTTTGTTTCCTGAGGAGGAGCAGGGGGAGGGATTGCTCTTTCTGTTAATGCTAATAATGCCAACAGTTATTCTTCAGAATTGACTGAGTTGTGGGGCCATAATGTACTCTCCATGATGTCACTGGCTCATTCATTTTTGAGGTTCTGATTCATGAACTTGGATTATGCATTTCCTACCCATTGACTGGAGTTAATGTTTCTCATTTCCACTAATTTCAAAGTGCCACCCTTCCAAAACGCCATGATCTCTTGACAGTTGCATTAATGGAGAAGAAGCCAGGGCAGATATTCGCCCACTGCTAACTCTGGAGTACGTCTCCATCCTTCTGCTTGAACAAGTGTGCGTGCTCACCCTGTTCTGAAAGAGGCTTGAAGAAACAGAAAAAGTGATGATGTCTCAAAGCTGAAAGCAAGTTTTCGTGTATTTGGACCATAAAAGTCGGTTAGGATCATTTGTCTGGCAAACAGTGGAGGAAAACCGTCTATAATCCCATCATCCTCATATAATGTTTTTATGTATGATCTTTCACATAATATGTGAAAACAAGATTTTCAGTGTGAAAAACAACCCTGCTTCACAGGAAGTGCCCAGTTCCCGCATGTGCTGGATTTCCAGGGTTTATTTAGACCACAGAAACTATTTTCCAACAGAAAAACATTGTACATGGCTTTTGGATTTTCAGGCTAGCCCACAGCATCCTACTTAACCCAAACTGTGACTGGGCTGTACAATTAATTCAGTTGCAGAACCTCCCTCCCAAGTGTCCCTGTAGGAACATATTCAAGATTCCACAGACTGAAATCACCTTCCCTAATATAACTCCTAAAGAAAGAGTCTGCACCCTGACTGCCAACTGGACAATGCTGGAAGCAGACCACTGTCCAGGTTAGAGAGGCCAAGGCTCCCATAGAGTTGGAGGCAAGCTAGAGTTCTGTCCACTGTTATATATTAATGTTCTTTTGGCCACTCTCAGGCTCTTTGACAGTGGATGATTGGGAGTGTTTCAAGTTGTGTTCATGGTCCTTGACAGCTAATCTCTTCAGTTTCAGAACAGCATCCCGGCCCATGAATTGTCTGCCTTGGAGTGTGTACACGTGACACACATACATATTAAAATATAGAGAAGTGGTCAGTCCAACAGCTGTTTGGTACCTCAGTACAACTGTGCCCTTAGTACAACTCTTTAAGTGGCATTCATTTTCAGATTTCAGCTTAAAACATCACTTCCTTAGGGAGTCTTTCCAAAATATTCTATACCCACTAGGACTAGGGTAATTTCCTCCATTGTAAGATTCTCCTCTTCCCATTCACAGCATTCCTCACATCTAAAATGACTTATTTAATCTCAGTCTTCCCTATTAGAGTGTAAGAACTGTGGAAACAGGGATAAAATTTATAGAAATTTCACTACTCTATCTTCAAGACCTATACAAATGACTGCAACTGGCATGCACTTGATAGACATGTATTGAATAAACAGGACCCATCTTAGCTCCCATCTCCGAGCAAAACTGCATCCCTCTTTAAGGATGTGCTGATAGAGGAAAGAAACTAGGGGCAGGAAAGGTACTGACTAAAAGACTACCCTGAGGAAAAAGAGAAATGCTTTCCTGAGAAACTGATAATACAAGAAACAGGAGAAAATTTTGAAATTGTCTAATATTTATGCTAAACACCATATGAAGAGCAAGTGATAAATTTAAAAGAATAATCTGTGATCAGGAAATTCTATAAAATAGTGAAAAGCACAACTGTTGAACTGAAGGCAACATATAGTAGCTTGACTACTTCAAAATTTTAAATCAAGAAAATACAAATTAAAGTCAAGAGATTTTCCCAGAATAGAGACAAATATTTTAAAGGAAAGAAAGAAAAATGTAATGAGGAAAAGATTCAATTGAACCAAGGATCATTTCTTAGAATATCAGTGAAATAGTCAAAAAGATAGAAGAAAAAATAACCTAAGATATAACAGAAGAAAACTCTATAAAGCTGAAAGGAAATTTAAGTGTCTGGATTCAAAGAGCTTCCTGAAGAGCAGGCAATCATGATTAGTTTTTAAAGTTTAGATAAGGGAAAATCTTACAGTCCTACCTAAGAAAGATAAAGTTGTCTGACCTCTTATTTCTGCTCAGCACAAAAATATAAAGATAATATAGCCTAGCTCTAAAGGATTTTTATTTTCTTCTTGGAAAAAAAAGTAAAAAATAATATACAAGATGAAAAGTACACAAATCATAGGTGTACAGTTCAATGAATTTTCAAAAGGAAAACACCAATGTAATCAGCACCCAGTTAAAAGTAGAACAGAGTCATCATCCTAGGGCTGCCTTGTTCCCCTTCTAATCACTACACTATCCTGACTTCTAACATCATAGATTAGCTTAGCCTATTTTTTACACTTATATAGATGGAATCATAAAGTGTGTACTCTTTTGTGCCTAGCTTATTTTGTTGGACATTATGTTGTCATATGCAGTTGTGGTTTGTTCACCTTCATTGCCATATAGTATTCCATTGTATGAATATATTGCAATTTATTCATCTACTGCTGATGGATATTTCATTAATGGACATTGGCTTCAAATTCATATATTATTAAACATGTCTTTTGCTGAACTTATGTATTTCTGCTGAGTGTATGCTTAAAAGTGAAATTACTGCATCATAGGTAGACACCTGTTTAAATTTAACAGATACTGCCAAAAAAGTTTTCTAAAGTGATTGCACCAATTCACATTCCTGTCAGCAGTATATGAGGTTTCTAGCTGCTCCACTTCCTACTAACACTGGTATGTTTTTCTTTTTAATTTTAGCTACTCTGGCAGGTATGTAGTAGTATCACTTTTGTATTTCTTCAAGATTGCCTTCAATATACATATACATTTTGGAATTAGTTTGTTGATATTCCACCACCCACAAAAAAAGCTTGTTAGAATTTATATGGGATGCCATTGAATCTATAGATGAAATTGGGGAAAACTCACATCTTTAAAGTACAGAGTCTTCCAATCCATGGACAAAGTATATTCTTCCATTTTTTAGGCCTTCTCTAACATATTTCAATACTAAGTAGTAGTTTTCAGAGTAGAGTCCTGTACATCTTTTGTTAGATTCATTTCTAGGTATATGGTGTTTTTGTATGTGCTTTTAGCATAAGGATAGACAAATAGATCAATGAAGGTTCTGTCCCCTTCTGAAGAGTTGGAAATGTTTTCCATCTTGATCTGGGTATTGTTTATACAGGTGTATAAAAATCATCAAAACTTATCAAACTGTATTCTTAATTAGTGCATTTTACCCACTCTCTGTATGTTTGTTTTACCACAACAAACAAGTATGAAAATGAAGAATATGCAAAAAATATGGACAGGTAACTCAGATTACAAGAAATGCACTACTAATAAAAAATGGAAATTAAAATAAGGTATAATTTTTTGCCTGTCAAATTGGTGAAACATTCCTCTTTTTATATTACCAATAAAATAATTTTAAGTGTACAGCTGGTGTATGATTAGTGGAAGCATGAATTGGTACAACCCCCTGGAAAGAAAGTTGACAAAGACTTAAAAATGCGCACATCCTTTGACCTAGTAGTACCACTCCCAGAAATTAATTTTAAAGAATCCTTCATGGATGTAGCATAGATTTAACTACTTAGAATGCTCACTACAAAACTGTCTTTGATAATAAAATACTGAAATAAATCTAAAAGTAGAGATTTAATAAAATAAACTGATATGGTCTCAGGGAAATTACCTGCCAAGCCACGGAGGCTGGTGATTGTCCTACTCTGGCAGCACAAGTGACCCCAGGAACTCTGTTCTGTGTCTGGAATTGGAAGCTCCATTTCCCAAAAGCAGGGGAGGAGGAAACTGTTGACTGCCAATTTCAGCTACTGATTGGTAGACTCAGATGGTTAAGGTATAACCTTAGGAGGAGCTGGGGTGTGAATCTGTCCAAGTTGGAAAGAGGTTGGTGGCCGCCATTTTGACTCTGCCCCCAGCCGGAGGGGAAGCCAGAACTGAAAATCACAGTGATGGTAGGAACAAGTTTCTTTCACCCAGATCAGCCTGCAGTCCTAGCCCAGGCTTCAGTCCCACCTAAGGCAGAAAGGAGGCTGGTGAGCCCTGCACCAACCTATCCACGTAACTTTGGGTACCTTTGGCTGACACAAACTGAATAATTGGAAGTCTACCAGGCCAACTGCGGTCATCTTCGACCCACACTACATAGATTGCTGCCCACACCTGCAGCTCTATGCCAGCCCCAGGCAGGGGAGAAAGGGGCCTGAAGCTTCATCAGTCTCTCTGGACAATTACAGTCTAGGTCTGCATGACTTGGATTATTCCACACAGCTGTGACTCTGTCCCTAATTCTGGCAAAGGAGAAAGTTGGGAGAAGCTTCATTAGTCCCTGGAGTAATGAGGGCAGCTTGAGCCTCCACAGCTTATAGTACCAACTACATGCTTGGCTCCTACTACACAACCAGCAAGAGAAAAAGCATAGGAAGTCCTAAACTAAAGAGAAAAACTGCACCCAGAATAAATAGTAATCCAGATGCTGAGACACCAACAAAAAAATTACAATCCACACGAAGAAACAGGAAGATATGGCCCAGTTAAAGGAACAAGATAAGCCTCCAGATGACATAAAGGAGTTGAGACAACTAATTACAGATGTTCAAACAAATCTCCTTAATAAATTCAATGAGATGGGTGAAGAGATTAAGGATATTAAGAAGACAATGGATGTGCCCAAGAAGAATTTGAAAGCATACATAGAAAAATAGCAGATCTTATGGGAATGAAAGGTGCAATAAATGAAATTTTAAAAACATTGGAATCATATAATAGCAGATTTGAGAAGGCAGTAGAAATGATTGTTGAGCCTAAAGAAAGGGCCTCTGAAAGTGAACATATAAAAGAACAAATGAAGAAAATGGAAAAAATTGAAAAAGTTCTCAGGAAACTAAATGACAGAAAAAGGCATGCAAATATATGTGTCCCAGAAGGAGAAGGGAGGGGGAAAGGGGCAGAAGGAATATTTGAAGAAATAATAATAGAAACTTTCCCAACCCTAGTGAAGGACATAGATATCCATGCCCAAGAAGCACAACATACTCCCATCCGAAAAAATTTGAATAGACCAAGACACATACTCACCAGAATTGCAAATGCCAAAGACAAAGAGAGAATTCTGAGAACAACAAGAGGAAAGCTATGCATAACATATAAAGGATACCTAATAAGATTAAGTGCTGATTTCTCATCAGAAACTATGGAGGCAAGAAGACAGTAGTCTGATATATTTAAGATACTACAAGAGAAAACTTCCAGCCAAGAATTTTATATATCCAGCAAGACTGTCTTTCAAAAATGAGGGCGAGAGTAGAATATTCACAGATTAACAGAAACTGAGAGAATTTCTAAGCAAGAGATAAGATTTTTCAGGAAATGCTAAAGGGTGTGCTAGAGCCTGAAAAGAAAACACAGGAGAGAGAGGCCTGGAAGAGAGTCTAGAAATGAAGATTATATCAATAAAAGTAACTAAAAGTGTCAAAAGAGTGGCAAAAATAAAATATGACAGATAAAACTCAAATAGTCAGGAATAAACCAACAATGTAAAGCACTTGTATTCAG
Source organism: Dasypus novemcinctus (assembly GCF_030445035.2). Classification (NCBI taxonomy): domain Eukaryota; kingdom Metazoa; phylum Chordata; class Mammalia; order Cingulata; family Dasypodidae; genus Dasypus; species Dasypus novemcinctus. The sequence continues at coordinate 20,267,127 of NC_080678.1, forward strand.
AAAACAGCAACCCAATGTTAAAAGAAATTTTAAAAGGCTTAAATAACTGGAAGAACATTCCATGCTCATGGATTGGAAGACTAAATATCATTAAGGTATCAATTCTACTCAAATTGATATACAGATTCAATGCAAGCCTGATAAAAATTCCACCAGCACTTAAAAAAAAATTGAAAACACAATTATCAAATTTATTTGGAAGGGTAAGGGGTCCTGAATAGCCAGAAACATCATAAAAAGGAAAAGTGAACCCTCATCTCTGGACTTTAAATCATATTACCTACCTATAGTGGTAAACACAGCATGGTACTGGCATACAGACAGACACATAGACCAATGGAACCAAACTGATGGTTCAGAAACAGACCTTCACATGTATGGTCAAATGGTTTTTGACTAGCCTGTCAAACCCACACAGCTTGGGCAGAATAGTCCATTCAGCAAAATGGTGCTGAAAGAACTGGATATCTACAGCCGAAAGAAGGAAAGAGAACCCCTATCTTACACCTTACCCAAAAATTAACTCAAAATAGATCAAAAACCTAAAAATAAAACCAAAAGCCATAAAACTTCTAGAAGAAATTTTAGGAAAATATCTTTAAGACCTGGTGGTAGGTGGTAGATTCCTAATGGAGGTAAGAGAAGGAATGAGATGAACTACTGATATTTAACGTATGTAGAAGTTTTAATTAGATTTACTGTAAAAGTGTGGAAATGTATAGAGTGGATGGTAACAAATAATGAGTAATAGCTATTTTATAAATGGGGATGTGTCTGAAAATGGTAGTCTAGGTATGTAAATGCCAATTGACAGAATGCTAGAGAATACTCTAAGAATTGAATAGCACAGTAAACCAAGAAGTGGATGAGAATTGTGGTTGATGGTACAGATGCAAGAGTGTCCTTTGTGAGCTAGACAAACATACATCACTACTGCAGGGTGTTGGGAACACATGGGAAAAATACAACTTGAGTGACCTATGGACTGTGGTTAGCACTAACAATATAATATTCTTGCATCTATGTGAAAGATGTACTGTGTTGATAATGGGGCAGTATGGAAAATGTGAGCCAAATGTATACTATGGACATGGTAACAATCAGATGATATTATCTTGTCTGTAACAAATGTTCCACCACAGTGTGGTGTGTTGATAGAGGGGTATTATTTGGGAATTCTGCACATGTGCATGATTGTTTTATAAGTTTACAACTTCTGTCATAAAAATAAATATTTAAAAAATAAAAATAGGCTGGGTTGGGGGAAAAACACATCAAATGTTAAGATAAGGACTATAATTAGTAGTAAGATTTTGACAATATTCTTTCATAATTTGTAACAAACGTCTCATGGCAATTCAAGGTGTTGGTGGAGGGTTCATATATAGGACCCCTGTATGATGTTATGCACGTTTGCTTTGTAAGTTCACAACTTTTACTATATACTTAATTGTTTATGTATGTTCATATATAAATGATGCAAAAATAATAATAGGGAGGGTTGGGGGAAAAATACTTTGGTTAGTAGTGTAATATTTTGACAATGCTCTTTAATCATTAGTTAAAAAGGTTTAACAACAATATAAGCTTTTGGTGGTAGGTGAATTATGAGAGTCCTGTATAATGTTATATATGTTTGTTTTGTAAGTTCACAACTATTACTATATACTTATTGTTTATGTGTGTTTGTATGTGGTTGATATATTTTAATAAATTTTTTTAAAAGGTATTGATAAATGTGGCAATTTTCAATTATTATTAAAAGTATGCTTTACAAAAGACAAGCTATAATTTTTAGGCAATAAAGGCAATTTTTAAAATTAAAAATAAAAAATAAAATATAAACTATATGTAACAATGGAATATTATCAATTGTTTACAATAATAACGTAGAAGAAAAGCTAATCATATGGGAAAGTATTTTTGATGCAATATTAAGCAAAAGTAAGTTGTCTGCAATATTGATCAATCAAGGAGATACCAATTTAAGTTTTTACATTTAAATTTATGTATATACTCATTGAAAAAAGACTGGAAGGATATACAACTAAAAAACAACAGTGGCTACTTTTATGTTATGAAATCGTGGGTAATTTTTTCATTTCTTTTCCTTGTGCCCTCACTTTCTGTAAATGTTTAACAATGAACATACAATACTCTTGTACTAACAAAAATAATATCCTAAAGAAATTATAAGAAAATAATGTACAATCTTATTCTAGTACTCTGGGAAATCTTAATGAATTAATCAAACTGTTTTCTGGGAAAGAAGTCAAAATTGACCAAAGAAAAATTATGTATTTATATATGTAGAAAAATAAAATCATTTGTTGGGATTGTGAGTAAATTTTTTTCCTTGTTAAGAGCAATGTTTAGTTTTCCAACTTTCTCAAGAAATATGCACTAATCAGGGGGATAAAAAACCATGAAAATAAAAAGTAAACAAGAGAAAACAGTCATAGTTTCCTATGCTGTTGGAATATCGGGCCTGATGTAATAGTGTAGTTATATCTTCCAGAATTCTGAAACAAAAATATATAATCTCCATCCTCACCCAAGCAACCTCAGTGCCAGGGCCTACCCACTGAACCAAAATCTTTCACGTAGATTAGTTCATGTAAATCTCAGTTGCCACCTTTTTACAGGTGAGGAAATTCAGCCCAGGAAGGGTTAAAGGGGGAGGAGAGATTTAAACCCTGGTCGGCCATGTTCAAAGCCCACCCCCTCTCCACTAAATGAGTATCTATTATCATAGCCCAACTAAAACCACCAATAAAGTTGTTATAAACCTGTAAGCCACGTGCAGAAAGGGCCTCCTTTAAGACAAATACATCAGTTTGGAATGCTCCAACTTTACTGAAAAATATCCTTGAAAGCAAAGCATTTTGCACTACTTTTTTCAGTATGTTCGTGATGCTCCTGGATTTTTGTAGGATTTGTTTTTCATTTCACCTCTGTAAGCCTACCAATGCTTTGAAACAGTATTTCAATTGGAAAAACAAGTTTACCTACAAAAGTTTTCAACAGTGTTTTCCATCCTTCTTTTGTAGAGTTTTGGGGGAATTCCTCCCTCCTCCTCTTCCTGCCCCCCTTCCCCAACTACCATAAAATGCAAAGGTGATACTGGAGCTACTGTTAAAACATCCCCAAATGTTCACAAGAGATTAAATTTGCAGTTGCACAGTTTTGAAATGTTAATTATGTCACCAGAAGGTACATCTGAGAAGTCACAAGTCATTCCCATGCAGAGGCAATGAAAGCACAAGCTTTTCTGTTTTTGAGCAGCCTCAGACTCTGTCTTCTTCCAAGATAGTGAATGGTACAGGGAAGGTGATCAAGGACTTAGAAGCCAGATACCTGAAATAAATATAAGGTGCTTAGCGTAGCCATTCATTTAGCAGACCTTTGTGTTTTCAGTAGGTGCCAGGTACTGCTTGTCCTCGAAAGTTCACAAACCAGGTTCTGTTTAGTGCAGGTAGATTTTAGAAAATAAATTTAATTCTACTTATTATGAATTATCCTATAATACTGTGCTTTCAAACTGTGCTCTCTGGAAATCTGGGGGTGCCTCGGGGATACCTTGGGGACTGCTAGAGGGAGAAGAAAGAGAGCTGAGGATTCTATGCCTGCCCACATGCCTACCCCCCATTTCAGCCACAGGAGCTCTGTTAGGATCCATAGTATGTAATTGGAGTCCCCAATGATTTTATTTTGGATAAAGGGCAATGTGGCTTTAAAAAATGTTAAAAAAAAAAAAAAATCTCTGCTTTAATGCACTGAGGCAAAGAGGAATGAAAAGAGAAGGTCTCACTACTCATCAGATCATTGAAAGAGTAAAAACATCTTCAATCTATAGGCTCCCAGAAGGACCCTTGGTCTGAAGTCTTAATAGTTGAAGAATCTGCAGACCAGACCAAGGGAGAGACTTATTCATGTGGGAGAGGTGTTCTCAGCAAGGGTCAGAGCAAAAAGCAGCAAGGGTCAGTATAGCCCGTCCACCTCAAAAAATCAACCCTCAAGATTTTAGTAAGCAAATCACATTTTTAAAATATATTTATTACAGCCCATAGTTTGCTTTTTGGTGCAAACACAAGTTACCCAGAATGCAAAGTTGGGGATAACCATGTAATTCTGAAAAATGAGAAAAGGAAAAACAAGAGTTTTCAACTTCTCAGTTTACAAAACCAATGAAGTCATTTAGAATGCCAGTGGAAGTATCCTGCGAGTGATTCACACATTTACATGCAAATGTCTTATTCTCACCTAATGAGCCAATCTAGATGGGAACATCAGAATCTTTGGGACTTGTTGGTATATTCCATCAGAAAAAGAGCATGATCCTTTTCCTTGCTATTTCCTTGCTAAGGATATTTCTTCACAAACTAATCTTTAAAGAATTGATGCTTTCATCAACAATAAAAATTATGTCACATAGTGGGTTTCTTTTGGCCTTGACTAACAGGAAGCTCAAAATTAATGTCAACATTCAATAATAATCTTAGCTCTCAGTTGCTAGTCTTACTTATTTCTGCATTTTGAAAAGAGGCAGGATTTGAGTAAATAAATATATTTAAACAATTTTATTGAGATTTGCTTATATACAACACAATCCATCAAAAGCATCCATTTTTTGGGTCTTGGTATAATCACAGAGTTGTCCATTTTTCACCACAGCCAATATCAGAGCATTTTCTTTACTCCAAAAAGAAAAACCTCATTCCAGAGTTTGAAACCACAGGCCCAGTGTTTCCTGAGTCTCGCTCATACAGGTCCCTCTGCTCCAACTGGATCTCTGGTTCAGAGATCCTTTGAGGACAATTTCTTGGGGTAAAAGTCTAGACCTTTGAAGAAACTCTTGCAGTCAAGGATACGCAGGAACACAGCCCTGAGCCTCGCCCTGGAGGAGGCTGGGAACATTCTGGCCACTGCTGGGACCTGGGCAGAAGCTTCCCAACACCAGGTGTTCCCAGGATGTTGTCATTCAGTCCTCAAGAGGCCTTACATACACCCAAAGCTCAAGCCTCCCTTTCCTGGGCCCTGCATCAAACAAATTAACACCCTTCCACCCCTGCTCGGCGACATGCTGAGCACGCCCTGCAGAGCCCGGGGGAGCCCTGTGTTCTGCCCCCCACCAGTCTTCACTGCCATCGTTGTGAACATGGATGTCTCCCCACTCCCCTCCCGAGTCCTGACTGAGCGCATAGCAGTGAAAGCGGTCCAGAGGAGCAGGAAAAGCACTTTCTGTTTAACCCTGTGGCTCATTTCCAAGCTCGCTAGTTGATGAAACCCATTGCAATGACCTCAGTGAGACGAAGGAAAATGGGTCACTCCCTGAATTGCCAGGGTTGCCAAAAATAGGAACGTTACATCATCGCCACACAGGACCTGACTCTTACTCAATCAGGTGTGCAATTTGGGGGTTTTTGTGGGTAATTTGCCAGCTGAAAGAAGAGACTGCCATTCAGGGAGCTCTTATTAGCTCGAAAATAACAGCCAGCACTGCTCAGCCTTAACACGAGCTAGGAAGTATTCTCAGCCCCTTATGCATATTAACTCATTAGTTTTCACTGTTTGTCTCAATTCCAACTAGCCACATTTCAAGTGGTCAACAGCCACAGGTGGTGAGAGGCCACCATCTCGGACAGCAGAGGTCCAAGCTCATTGCTCCCTCCGATGGGTTATCACATACCTTTACCAGCATCCCACCAAGGAATAATCTGGAAGCTCCCTGCTACTCAAGTGGGGTGACTGTCAGCATCAGCACCTCCTGAAGCTTGTTAGAAGTCCAGAATCTCAGGCCCCACCCTGGACCTATTAAAACAGAATCTGAATTTTAACACTATCCCCAGATGATTCATTTGTACATGAAGCATGGAGAAGTTTGTTCCCCCTACCTCGTAAATACTTCCAGGGACAAGGAACTCACTATCCCATCCCCAAGGATACATCTTTGGATGATTTTAATTATTAGGAAAACCTGTCCTTCCTCTGAGTACTCACTGAGTCTGGCATTGCGCTGAGCACATCACATGAATTACCTCATTTAAGTCCAGCACAGCCCAAAGAGATAAGAGGTAACTTCAGCACTTTTTATAGATGAGAAAACCGAGGCCCCAAAACCCAGGTAACTTGCCTGGCTTCCGTGGCTGCCAGCAGTCCGTCTCGGGGGAAGTTCCCAGCCATTCGCTACGCCCCAGCCTCTCTGTGATGTCCACCTGCTGGATCCAGGTGTACCCCACTCAGAGCCCACCCGTCTCTTCCATCATCACAGTAAAGGAAACATTTGGCACTCAGTGGGGATGGTCCCGTCAGCTATTGCAGCTTCACATTTTTGAGAGTTTTGTTTATTACCAGGTGCTAGAATAAACTCTGTTGGTACCTGCCTGCTCAGCATTTACTTTCCTCACCAAGGTTTGGAGCAAGTGTGGAAGTTGGCAATTGAGCAAATAGGCTGAAATTAATAAAAGTCATATGATGTCATGAGGCAGCTCAAAGTTTCCTGGTTCCAATTAAATGAAGCATATGGTTACAGCAATTATGTAAGGTACGTATTTTATAAGGGCCCTGATTAAGATTCACACAGGCAACCCTGGGGGAGATACCGAACTTGTCTTTAAATTCAGAATGTCATGAGATAGCAAGCTGTGGTGCCCGATGGAACTGACCAGATAAAAGGAGAAAGTAGAGAGAACTGAGCAAGCTGTTCAGGAGTTTTGCTCCTTCACTGTCCAGTGTGAGTACAAGCCCCAGATCATAAAAGAACTCTGCTTTCCACCTGACTTGCGACTATCGCGCGGGAGAAGGTTGAGCATACGGGTGAAAGTCACCATCACCCTGCTGTTCTGCAAAGGAACTATATTCTCAATTCAGAAGACATTTGCTTGAATAATAAGGAAAATCATTGGAAGAGACACTGCACTGTTGAGTAAAGAATTTTATTTTAAACGAATACCACATTCTTCAAATTTCCAGGGAATTTATATTTAAGGGAGAGTGGGAAATGAAAGTGCGAGAAGACAGGTAAGGAGTAAAAGGGAGAAGGATGAATTAGAAGCAGAGACAGACAAGTGCAACAACCCAAGGCTCCATCCCAAACTTACACCACAAAGGACCTTTCTGCCTATTTCTTCACAACATGAAATAGAAGCTTTGGTTTTCTCCAAATTTAGTAAATAGGTTTGGGATAGTCAACAGTAGATAACAGACTAGATGGCGCACTCAACATTCACTTGGAAGGATACAGGGACACCCAAGGAAATAGACAGCGGTCCTCCTGGGTAACTGCAGGTAGAAAGTAACAAGAGAACTTTTTGACTATCAGTTCATAAACAAAGGCCAAACATATTAAGATGCCACAAATCGAAAACAAATAGTAGTTTCAAATATGAGTCCGGATTCAAGGTGCTAATAGGTACTGCTGATGAGGGTATTTCTGTAAGGCTGCAGGCATCGGTTGATTTAAAGAGGTTAATGGTTCCCCAGTGCAATCCTAGGGGCTACAGCGAGCTGTGAAATACAACCCAAACACCTTCCCTGGTGCCTTCCGAAGCTACCCACATTCCACACCCAAGGCTGTTCCTTTCCTTTATCTAATGCTCCATGCCCAAGCCAGGCATCCTCCCACGGGACAGAGCCTAGCCCCCAGAAGAGGTGAGATTCCAGGCGCCAAGAAACTGTATTTGGTTAATCAGCCACAAATTCTCCAAGACAGAACCAATAGGTGTCATCCTTGCATCCTCAGAGTCTAGAGCAACACTTGGCTCACAGTAGGCGTTGAGTAGAAATTTGTCAAATGACAGACTGCATGGCCATCCTTGGAGAACTCACCCCATGTCCTGAAGCTCATCATTTAATAGCACTGGCAATCACAGCAGCTGACATGTATCAAAAGTTTATTTTGTCCTGGGCATCATGGTAAACAGTCTTCTGACAATACCCCACTGAATCCTCAACAGCATGACGAGACCGCCACCATCACCTCTGTTACACACCAGGAAACTAAGGGGCAGAGAGATTCAGTCACATGTCTGCAGTCTACCTTCCATGGGCTGCAGAGCCAGGACTCAAACTCAGTTCTGCTGGCCTCCTTGTTTCTAACCACTGCCCTATAATGTCTTGCACTGGGTTGAATAGGGACCTCCCAAAGGCATGTCCACTCTGAACCTCATTTGGAAAGAGGGTCATTACAGATGGAAACGGTTAAGAAGAGGTTCTCCTGGATTTGTGTCACTGGTGTCCTTGTAAGAAGAGGATGCAGAGACACAGACTCACACAAGGAGGAAGGCCATGTGAAGATGGAGGCAGGGACTGGGGCAATGCTGGCCTAAGCCAAGGAACGTCAAGGATTGCTGGAAGCTGCCAGAAGCCGGGAGAGGCCAGGGAGGATTCTGCCCTAGAGCCTTCAGAAGGAGCCTGTCAGTGCCGTGAATTTGCTCTTGTAGCCTGCAGAACTGAGAAATATGAGTATCTGTTGTTTTTAGACACCCAGCTTGTGGTAATTTGTCACAGCAGCCCTAGGAAACAAAGGTATGCCTCATTCTTATTTTTATTCCATGCACCCAGAAGCCCCTTTTCTCTGGGGAAAGGGAAAGGAAGGTCATGAGATGCCCTGCAGTGACTTTATTTTTGAGCACGGTCCCTGTGCCGGGCACTGGAGACACAAGGATGAATAATTTGTGCTTCCTGCTCTCCAGGAGTCACAGGCTGGTCGGGGAGGGGGGAGGGGGGCAGAAGAACAGACTTATGTTAGTACAATGTGATACCGAAACAAACTTCTACCCAACACTGGCAAGCTGGCCACACCCAGCCAGGGACCGAGCGGAGCGTGGAGAAGTTTTCCAGGACTGACGACCTATCTACACTCAGACAACCTGGCGGCTGCACCCCCAATGACCAAAATGCGGGGTCTGGGCAAAATGCACTGAAGGCGTGCAGAGAGGGTGAGCTCATCCCCACTCTGCAGAGGACAAAGGCAAAAGCAGTTCCTAAGGATGCACCCTGAGCGTCCCTCTTGTTTGTAAGTATTTTGCAGTTGGTGGATTCCCTGAGGATGGTTATTTAGGAGGACCGTGTGGCTAGCAGTGCCATGGCCACATCTCGACGGCGTACCTACGCTGGAGGAGCCCAGGGGGCTGCCTTCAAGGTTTCCATGGCTCCATTTCATTAGAAAACCTGCCCTGGTCAAGGATGCACAAGACTGGGTCCCGTTAGTGGATGGCCGTGCTTCAGCAAGGATGAAGAAGCTTTCCAGGCGTGGACCTGACTCTGAACAGCCCTTCTGAGCTGCTTGAACCCTCCAGAGGGTAACTTCTAGTGGAAACAGCCTGGAGATTTCTTCCAGCAAGGCCATGCTAGCTCACCCACCTCTCAGAGCCCTGACCAAGGCTCGAGGGATTTCTCCAAGCCTTCACAGAACTAATTTCCAAAGTGCTGGGTAATTAATGCCTCCCAGAAGAAAGCCTCTCCTTATCTCCAAGAAGGGGAAAGTAGAAGCATTCCTGCAACTGTTTCATACCTTGGGCAGAGCAGATTCATTTTTAGTCAGTTCAAATCAAATGCCAATCTGCACAAATTAACGGAGTCCGATATTTTACAGAACAGCCTGTCACAGGGCCTTCGACCATGTTGATGGATTCTAAAATGCAGAAGATGAGTCGAATAGATTTTTGCAGCTATCGATAGTTTTACCAATATCAAGTCTGGGTATTTGCTATGCAATTTCTGCAAAAGAGTAGCTGGTTTAGTCTGTGTGACACCTGGCATGGCGCCCCTTAGATATAGTTTGTGTCTAAACAATGCATGGATTTATTCATTCTCTCACCAAATATTTATTGAGCATCTACTACATGTAAGACACTCTGCTGGATGCTGGAAAAAAAGAGACACAATCCCTGCCCTCATGGAACTTGTATTCTTGTGGGAGAGAAGCATTAATAAAATAATATATCCATTAAATAATTGATATATGATAGATGCCATGAAAAAAAAAAAACAGGAACAAGAAGTGACTAATATTGAGGGAAAGGTTATTTCCCTAAAATTTTGGATTCAGACTCAAGAAGGAACTCCCTTCATATTTCCTTCAGAAGGGTGGAAAGTAGCCAACTTGAGGAATAAGGAGCAGCTTGTGCACATGCCCCGAGGCAGGAAGGAGCACAGCTGGGCTGGGAAAGCTGAGCGAGGAAGAGTGAGGCCCGAGTGTGGAAAGTTAGGGAGTGAGTCAGGAGTGGGCGGGGGCCAGGCCAGGTGCCCCACGCTCTGAAGTCAGCCTCTGGTCTCCCGTCCTCTGCCTGGCTATATTTAGCAACTCATGATAACAGAGGGGTGCCTGCCTCCCTTCCCACATCGCCCTTAGCACCCCAGGAGCACTGCCCAGAAGCTTAAAAAGAAAACCAACGCGCTCTGGCCACCCTCCCTTTGTTCCTGCAGCTTCTGCAGTGAAGAAGCAAGCTCCCTAAAAAGAGCGTGGCTGATGTCCCCCCAGCGTGCTCTGCCTTCCCACCCCACCGGGCCAGCCCGGGTGGCTGCGCGCAGTACGCTGCCATGGTCGTTGATAATAATTGTTGCATTAATTGGTGCTGTCCGGACCAGACAGAATGTAAAAGATGCCACTGTGTCCAATAATTAATGTTTTTCCCTCACCGCAACGCCATTAATAAGGGCTCTTCCAAGAAACGAGTAATTGGCTGGTTGGGCGTCATTAGGGTATTTATAGATAAGCTTTGGTCTGGAGACACACAGGAAAGCTGATTATGTTTATTTAGACTCTATTATCTATCGCTAATGTGTTATCCTGCGTTCCGATCGTCCCCATTCTCTGGGTTCTAATGACACAGGGCACGCTCACAATGCGGTTCCAATGACCTGCCGCCCGGCTTTCTCTCCGTGGGGGGAGGGGGAGGCGAAGGCGGGAGGCTGTTCGCAGGTTCTGCCTGCTCCCACTCGTCCACCGTGAACCTTCCCTTCCCTGGGAGAAATTTAGAGCAAGTCTCTTGGAAGTACCAGAAAGACAGTTCCTCCTAATTAAAACTCAGAGGAGTGGAAGTTTCTTGGGTTTGTGATTATCTGAAAGGTTCTTGAAAATATAAATCTGGTTGGGGGAACAGCGGTCTGACAAACAGAGGAGGGAGAGGGCGGCTTGAACTGGAGGCTATTTCTCAGTGGTGGCAAGTGACAATGTCTCCGGGACCGATAGAATCTGGCAGAAGTATCCCTCCTACCCGGCAAGCAGATGCACACACACGCGCTCTCTGGGCCTGCATACGAAGTGAACATGGGTGGCCTTAGATCCATTTGTCCTTTGTTAGAATTTCCAGAAGCGAGTTCTTTTATTTTCTATATCACTTGGTTCCCATTAACATCTCCTGCTGCATTATAAAACACATGGGATTAGAAGTCTGGAGACCAGGGTTCGAGCCTGTCTCTGCCCGATGTCACCCATGATGGCCTGGGAGGAGAATAAAGAAAGACACATAACCTCATCAAGCCTCAGCTTCCACACCTGCGAAAGGAGGCAGCTGTTCATTCGTACCTTACCAAGTTGGCCTTGGAAAGAAATAAGATGATGTCCCACTGCAGGGCCGGGGGGTCATACTGGGGGGCCTGGTGTGCAGAATATGTCTTTCATCTGTGAGGAGGGGAGAACACTGGCCTTGCACGTGAGAAAACATCTAGCACTCACGGTGCTTTTAAATCCTCAGCACTGACTTCTCCAGAGCCCCTTACTTGTCCCTATTTAAAAATAAGTAAGTAAATTCCCAGCAACTTGACCTGTACATGAATGTGTGATGTAACTTTGCAAATTAAGTGTGTAATATATTTAGAAAAAAGGTGCCCTTTCCTCCCCTGCCCCCCTCCCCCCATGGGGACCACGTAATTTGTGGGCACATCTGCTGTAGGTGTTGGGGAATACTGTCAGAGATATTCTTAGCTCCTGGCCGGGGGTCTAAAGGTTGAAAAGTCAGCTCCTGGGACACGGGCGCCTGTGGCAATGGGCAGGCCGCAGGGACCGGGCGGGCCACCCCGGGAGCCGAGCTGGGCCCCGGCGAGCAGCCCAAGTTCAGCAGGTAGAACAGCAAGCCGAGAGGCCAAAGAGAAACAGGCTGCTGTCGGGGGAGGGAACTGGAGGCAGGCTTTGCTCACCGGGACGCATGTGCACACACATTCTCACACTTGTGCAACACACATACACACTCGCACACACACATTCATACACACACGCTCTCTCTGTATCACTTACTGGCCCAGGCAAGCAACTTAACCTCAGCCATCTTCGCTGCAGAGGAGGGCGGCACACCCTGAGCTCCGCAGCTGACACGGTTGTGCCTGGAAGCACCAGGGCTCACAAAGTGCCTCCTGGGAGCAAAGAGAAAAACAGAGCGTGCAATCATCACCCTTGCCTGAAAGCACGCATCACTCTTCTTCCCAACATCCTGCAGTGGCTCCACATTTTTCTTAGAATAAAACACAACTGTTCATCAAAATCTACACAAGACCTTATGGCCGTGGTGCTTCTACCTGCCCCAACGCACCATTTCAGAGCAACTATCTCGCAATGCCCACTGCCTATCCTGAAATGAAATTCAGAGAAACCGTAACTTTCCTCCACACGATTTTGAGAAATCAACTCAATGCCTTAACCGCATCATAAAGGAAAAAACAAAAAAGTAATTTGTACAAAGACAATGTGCATTTCAGTAGATAAATTCTCTGGCCTGCCTTTCGTGTTGGACCTAAGGAAGTAGTCACAGGCCTGCACGTGTGTGTAAGATCATCGTGAACGCCACAGCTACAAATGCAGACTGACAACCAGCACGTTGTTTTGGAGATTCAAATACCAAGGGTGATGTTGCCGTAGCTGATGTGATTTTCCAGCAGGACGCACACCTCTTGGTGACATTCCAAACAAAACACAGCGCAATCTTCCCTTAACTTACACAGTAGTTGCATGCCTAGAAAATTCAGTGCATAATTGAAACCATGCAAAAGTTTTTTCTGTTTATGTGAAAAGGGGAGTTAAGCCTAGGCAGAGATCCTTAGAAATAGATTTTTCACCTACCCAGATACCCATTGAGTCATCTGAAAAACACATCCCGCAGGGCCCTTGACAGTCCACCATCATCTGGGACTCACAGATGCACTGTTGATGTCTCGCAGCCCTACTGCCTGCTCCCAGAACTCATGACACCCCACAGATATCACAAATGAGCCTGGCGGGCACTATCACCCCCCCTTGGGGAGCCATTGATTAGCCCCTACCTACCTCTCCATTTGTCACCTTTGTTCGCTGCATTCCCAGACACACATAGTTTCCTCCATTCTTCCAACACACCAGTCTCTCTCCTCAAAGGGCCTTTGCACATGCTGTCTCTTGGCCAGGAAAGCTCTTCCCCGGCTGTTCTCATAGTGGCCGTCTCATCCTTCACGCCTCGGTTCACATAATGTTTTCATCCGAGTTGCTCTCCCTGACCACGCTGTTGGCAGTAGCACACACCCCGCCCTGCTGGTCTCAACCATTCACATCCTGTTTTGTCCTCATAAGCGCCATGATGGTCCAGTTTGATCTTAAATCCCTTGGGTCTACCCCAGTGTGCATCACATGGTAAGAGCTGAATGAAGAGATGAGTTTGTTGTCCAGCCGGCAGGAGGAACAACAGAAAGCATAAGAGAGTCACACCTGGCCTTGGCACCTAAGGAAGCAGTCACATGTTGGCTGCATACCCAGCACTGTAAGAGTCCTGATGAGGGGAGGGGAGGAGAATTCAGGGAGGACTTCCTGGAGGAAGTAATCCTGAACGAGACCTAAAGGAAGGATAGGACTTGGAACTTTGTAACCATGACATTGATTTGTCCGGTCATTAATGCATTCACTCCTTCAAGGGACCTTTATTGAGGGTCATAGCAAGTGCTGACTAAACAAAGGAGGAGGAGGAGCCTTTTTCCTGTGGCCAGGACGGTGTGGGGATTTCCAGGGGCCTGTAGACGAGTCACACTTCCAGGTGGCCTGACGCTCAGGACCATCAGGGTCACTCTGGGTAAGGCTCAGCAGTGCCACAATTGGGCCCTCATCCCACCAAACAGCCCCAGCACCCACCCAGACTGTGCCATGCTTGTGAAATCCTTGTACACTTGTTCTCAGCATCCCCTGAAGGCCCTCATCCAGTCCCAGGACCCCAAACTTCTGCCTGCTCTTGGAGCCTTCATTCACCCAACAGCGTAACTACAAGTTCTTCTCAGCAAGGGGGTGTAGCAACGGTGGGTCTTCAGGCAGAGGCCAGGGTGGGTTTAGAGGCCTAGTACCTCTGGGCCATCGCAGCACCTCGACACACACCCCAGGCAGTTTTAAATCACCGGGCAGCAAGCAATAGTTCAGTAACAAGATGGGGGTCTTGAGAGCTTAAGTGACAACTCTTAACTTCTGAGGATTTACTGCAGGGGTTCGTAATTACCCTTTTTTGTTCCACAGACCCCTTTGCCAGTCAGGGGAAAACCACAGTGGCCTTACTAAGTCCACACTACACTGTGTATTATTTAATAAACAGATCACACCACACCAACACATCTCCACAAGAATAATGTTTATTTTAAATTTCCAATTCAAGCTCACAGACCCTCTGAAATCTTTCTACCGACCCCCAAAGGCCCTGATTTACTGGAAATTCTTTTCAAAAGAGTCAAGTTTACCCCCATTTTTCCCTTTTTTTTTTTTCCCCCTCCCCTCAGAGGATAAGCTCACGGCCTATCCTGGGAACCTCATGGCTGTTTTTCTTTCTCTCTGCTTTAGCATCTCGGAAACCCAGCCAAGCATGCAGCTCACAATCTTCCCAGCCCTAAGGACGGGCGATTAGTGGCAGGAGCGGAGCCCTCATGTCGGTGTGTGCTCTGCGGCTGTGTTTGCCTGCTCTTGGATCTCTGGTCTAGTTTGATGCTGTCGTGATGTACACGTCTCAGCTAATACTTCAAGTCTTCCAGGAATGAGTGAGGTGTCTTTTGAGGTGTTTTTTTTTAAAAAAAGCTTACAGAATATACTCCCAACCCTGAATGCATTTTATTAATTTTTTTAAAGGTTAGCTTAATTTTAACCCAAAATTATTAGTATTCCATAAATAACATTTTATATTGGCTAATGAGGGGTAAAATAAACTGATTTCCTAACACAACTTCTATATTGTATCATAAAAGCAAATAGGGAACCAAGAGATCTACAACTGCAAGCAGGAGAATCCCATCCATCAGTCATGTGGGATCTAAGCCCCTCTTGAGTTAGAGGCGGAGTGGACATCACCATCCCAGGGTCCTTGGGATGCAGGAATAAAATATGGATTAGAGTGGACTTACTGGTATTCTACTATAGAACTATTGTGACTCTAGCAATGGAAGACACTGTATCATTCATGTGGAGACAGTGGCCATGAGAGCTGCTGAAGACAGGGAGAGGGAAAAGGAGATGTGATATGGGGGCATTTTCAGGACTCGGAGCTGTCCTGAATGATATTACAGGGACAGGTGCAGGACATTATTTATCCTGCCATAACCCACTGCATGGACTGGGAGAGAGTGTAAAGTACAATGTAAACTATAATCCATGTGGCACAGCAGTGCTTCAAAATGTATTCATCAAATGCAATGAATATGCCACAATGATGAAAGAGGCTGATGATGTGGGAAGGGTGGGCGGGTGGTGAATGGGGGTATATGGGATCTTATATATTTTTAAGGTAACATTTTGTATGATCTAGGTATCTTTTTAAAAAATGTTTGACTCTATTAAAAAATTAAAAAAATTTCAACAGGAAAATATTGTCCTAATCTCGCTGTGTCCTCGGGGTCCCCCTGCCCAGTGTGCTCTATGGGGCAGCCCGGGAGCGTACAGTGGGAGCACGGAGAGCACTGGGCTACAGCACAGGTGCTGCTTGGGATCACAAACGAGGAATATCCCCAGTGGGCTTCTCTCAGTGGAGCAACCACGAGGCGGCCTTCAGGATGGAGAGCTCCTGGCGCACGCTTTGTTTGTTGACCCATTCGATAAATCGAGTCCCTTTTGGGGTCAGGCACTGGGTTAAGCACGAGGACAAACAGGTGAACAAGGCAAAGGGACTCTGTGCCCTCCCGCACCTCACCTCGTAGCAAGGGGAAGACCACAACAGGCAAGGGAACTCCGACACCCAGGATGGTTCCAGAGCCTCCTGAGGTCACGGTGAGCACGGGGGGCGGTCAGGAGGGGCCTCTCAGGGGAGGCGGCACCCTGGCCCTGAGAAGACCAGGGGAGCAAAATTCAGGAATGTAACAGCAAAGGGCGAGCGGGAAAGAACCGGCACGTGCAAGGCCGAGGCGTAGGGGCCCGCAAGGTGCGGGCCTCCACCTGGAGGTGTCGACAGGAGGGGACTCCCTACAGACGCCGGAAGAACAGCTCAGACCCCAGCACTGTGCCTCTGGACACACACACACACACACACACGAGAAGGGAACAAAACCCTGATTCCAACAGCGAAAGAACAAGACAAAGAACAGACAAAAAAGTGGGGGTGCAAATGGGGCCGAGGACCCTTTTTTTCTAAAATAAATAAAGGGCCCTCATGCAAGTGGGTATTGTTGAGACGTGAAAACTGGCAGGTCGGTCAGCACCGTCAGCTCCAAGGGTCCAGTCCCTTGCAGACCGGTCGGAGGCGCCGGGTCCCCAAAGAGCACAGCTGGTGCCTCCGCCTCGTTTCCCGGGCCACCCCGAGACCCCCCAGGAGGATCCCGCGTGAGCTGGAGCTCTCTTCTCTCCGCATTTATCTCGAGATCCTGCTGTTCTGGACCCACCTGGGAGGAGAGACAGACCTGCCCGAGAGACAGCAAGGGCTTCGCGCCCCGCCGTGGAGGGGCGACGCTTTCCAGCGCCTCAGAGGAGAGCTGCCCGCCCTCGCGGGGCCGCGGCGCTCGTTTGAGGCCTGCGGGCGGGGTCTGAGCACGAGGATCACGCGGCGACAGGCGCGGAAGGCACAGAACTCTACCTCGCCACCTTTTTTAATGAGTAAAATCCTCTGGCTGCTGCCAGGGCCCTCCGAGACCAGCTATTAATGAGCGCTTAGAATAGATGGCGCCGGTTTTATCCCTGTACGGTGGCCTGGGAGAGACACTTCAATTTCCATTTCACATCTGCTGCCGCGTTCGCGGGTCTCCTGGAGGGCAGGAAGGCACTTGGCCAATTGTGCCTTGAAAGGGACTCGTTCAAAGAGCCCATTCCCTCCCCGCAGCCACATTCTATATGTGAGCGCTTTTCAATTTTCAAAGTATATATTTAGATTCTGTACATGAAGGCCTGAGAGACAGCAGGGCCCCAGCGGCGCGCCCCCGCGTCCTGCCTCCCGGGGAGGTCCTGGTGAGGACCTCGGGCTCCAGGCCCTGCGGTGGCGCTGGGACCGCCCGGCTTTCGCTCATTTACAAGCCCAGGTTCCGTGTCGCCTGGACCTAGCGGTGGCGCTCGGTTAAGGGTGTGACTTGGGAGCCTGCGAAGAGAGGCCAGGTGGAGAGTGTGAGTCGGATGAACCGATGGGAAGGAGATGAGACGGGGCGGAGACCACACAGTGGGTCGGGGGATAGGGTTTGATTTAGGTTGCACTTCCCGGGGGTCTTCCCAAGACGGCAGAGGGTCCTGAGCGGAGGAGAAAAGGAGGAGGGGCAAAGATGAGAAAGGGCTTTCGAAGAAGACTGTGTGTGGAGGTTGCCAGGACGCTGGGGAGCGAGCATGAAGCGGAATATATTGCGTGGCCGTGTGGTGTGGCAGAAAGCAAGACTACCAGCTTTGTCATTTACCAGCTGTGTCGCTTAACCTCTCTGAGTTCCAGCTTTTCACCTGTAAAATAGGGATAATACTTCCTCTGCCTGTAGAGTTGTTGTGAGGATTATATGGCCAGGCACATGTGTGATACTAGAGCATGGGTGGTACTGACTGTAGAATCTGGGGTTTTGTAGCCCCCAAATCATCCAAGACTCCTTCCCCAGGATCGGAACTCTACCCTCCAATCATACCCAGAAATCCCGCAGGATAGATGTGTCATGAGCAGAAGAAATCTAGAGAAATGAAACCTGGCCTTATTTTGAAAAGGCACAAGGTGGGGTGAGAGCCGCTGACAGTGTGAATTACTCTTGATTTCATCATCGTTGCCATTTCTGGAACAACCAAATGAAAGCACAGCCCCAGAAAGCACAGTTGTTCCAACTCTAGGCCTGTGGCATCCCAGGGCATTTCCAATTATCTTAAAGTGTGTGCTGCAAAACTCTCACCAAAGCTAATTTGAGTTTTCTTAATTCCAATGCCACTTCTGTCACCAGCACATTGACAAGTGGGAGAGATGCCACAGAACTGCACTGTGGCTGCCCGAAAGCAGCCTCCCCACTACCTGTTCTCTCATTCTTCCTCATTCATACATCCCTACATTTTTGGGGTAGCACTGTGCCCAGTTAAAGCCCCTACCTCCCAGCCTCTCTTGCTGCTAGGTGTGGCCATGTGACTAAGTTAGGGCCCAGGAAACACAAGCGCGCTTAGAGAGAAGGACTTCTGGGCAGGTTCTTTAAAAGGGGGCAAAAAACAACTGGCAAAAGCCTCTTTTGCCCTCTTCCTTCTTGCTGCCTGAAATAAGGACACAATGCCTGGAGCTGCAACAGGCACTCTGAAACGTCAAGGCTGAAAGCTGTATTTGGGGAATGCGGCAGGAGAAAGCCACCAAATTGCTGATTGTGAAGCCACCACGCCAGCCTGTCCATGACCCTTCTACAAGAGAGGGGGAATCTGTGTGCACGTAAGCCACCGTTATTTGTGGTTTCTGTGACATGTAGCAGAACCTAATTCCAGGTTATCAGAGGCTGGCAGTTGTGTTAGAGTAACTCGGGATCCCTGGCTGCTAATTCTTTCTCAGCAGGAGACAGTGGGAGGTGGGGAACAAGGAAACAGAATGTCATGATGCAGGATGGGTGTCTGGCAGTGCTTTCTGGCTAGTGCCCCTGGGCCCCTGGCTTATGCTGGACCCCGCCGCTCCCCATCTCACCTTCTGTAGACTTCAGCCTTTACTAACCTAAGGCCAAAATCTAAGGGGAAGGTGGTACCATGAGGAAAGGACAGAAGCCTTGCTGAGTCAAGTCTTACCATCTGTGTGACTTTGGGCAAATCACCTAACCCTTGAGCCTCAATTTCCTCCTCCGTAAAATGAGAATAATTACAGCACTTACCTCAAAAGGCTGCATAGATCAAATACTCAAAGTGCCTGGAGCTCAGCCCTCAAAATAAGAGCTATTATGGGTACATATTCTTTGTTAAATTGGTATTCTTCTTAATTTTAGAGAGACGTCCTGGGGCATTTTGGGGCACATCCTTTCTCCATAGATGCAGGACACAGCAGTGCTTTGGGCAAAGGGCATTGCTCTGCCTCTTCCCAGGTAAGTGTAGGATCAATCCAGTACCACAGAGACCGGAGAATTACAGGACAGGGCTAGGATGGAAGAGACACCGCTCCTGTCACTGGCTTCCCCATTAGCTATCTGTGTGACCTCAGGCAAGCCACCTATACTTTCTGTGCCTCAGTTTCCCCACCATTGAGATAAGGGTGCCAGACTCCATCCCGGAGGCCCCTTCCCACATCAAAGGGCAGCTCTCCATGAGTGCAGGGACTCGCGGTCGATCTGCATGCCCTCACTCCTCCCCACAGTTAACCTCGTCCCTCTCCACTGCCAGCCATTCTCAGATTCTCTCTGCTATTTTGCTCCTATCATACTGAGGCCTCAATTCAGGAAGAAATCGTCAAGTCTACGGACACTGAGGCTAGATCTCAAGACTAGGACAAAAAGAGGTCTGAGAGAGGAGTTAGCCTCCTTTTACACAAACCTGATGATATATAGAAATTCAGATGTGAAAACCCAATAGGAAGATTATCAGTTTGTAAAAGGACCACCTAGAAACAAATAATCTTGCTCATCTGAGAGTCCCCTGCATAGACAAAGGGAAAGAAATGATGCTGAGTGGGTAGATGCCATGCCTGAGGCACCAAGCAGCATGGTTAGTGTGTGTCGTATAATTTTACCCTCTCCATAAATATCCCATCAGATAAGCAAGTGCTTCCTCATTTTGCCAGTGAGGGAAAGGGGCAGGGAAGTTACATATTTAGCTTAAATGAAATCAGTGTTTGAGCCAGGATTGTAATCTAGGTCTGGTCTGTCACCACCGTGCTGTAAGCTCGAGGCCTGAAAGAAGAGAGAGAAGCAGCACAATATGGGGTGATGCCAGCCCAGGTCTGGGGACAGAACTGTGTCCTGGAACTGGCTGCCGGGGCTGGCTGTGCCACCGTGGGGCAGTCACAGAATCTCTCTGCTTCTGTATTTCGCCCAGGTCAAATGTGGGCGTCGCAGAGCTCAGGGGTCCACCCCACAGACTGGCCTCTGCTCACAGATCTCCAAGCTGCCACGATGACCCCACCCCACCCCGTACTCAACACATTCCGGGGCCACCAAGGGGAGAACAGGTGGCCATGGAAACAAGGCCCGGGAACGGGGCAGGGGAGGGTGCTGCTGAACCCCTTCGCAAGCAAATGGGCACATCTCCCAGCCACCCCACTCCATCCCACCCCCGGAAGGCTGGGGGCCTCGACTTCACAGCGCTGGCCTTCATGGCTCTTCTCTGAGCCTCTCTGAACCTCACCCATGCCTCCGCTAGGTCTCCAAATGCAGGCTGATCTGCTCACAAACTGAACATGCAATACTGGCTCTTTGGGGGAATCGAGGGGCTCTCTAAAGGTTCGTCCCAACTCCTGTTCCTCTTTGGAGACTCTCCGCCTGGGAGCTGCGTCAGGAGCGTTGGCCCCTTGCTTGCATGAAGGTTTACCTGCAGGCACCATGCCGTGCCAAATGATGTAACCATTTCGTGGTATCCTAAGAGACTTTTGCAACATATAAATGGTGCTGCTATGAAAAATTTAACAGGCCAACAATTGACACTTGAACTCTTTTCAAATCGCCAATGAATCCTATGCCTACGTGTTGCCAAAATCATTTTATTGTCTCATAATTTGATTTACTTTTTTCCATGCTGCTCCCAGTGCCTGCAAGGAGGGGCAAAATGGCTGATGTCTCCAGATGCCACGGAGGCTAATAAAGCTCGCTGTGCTCCCAGCATGCTCTCTGCTGTCAGAAACCGGCAATTAACTTAATAGGGTTCTTGAAATGGAGTCGATCCGGGAAATGTGGCATGTGTTGACACACTCCTGCTGATCCAAGCAGCCTCCCACCATTGACTCGCAGGGTCTGTTTGCTATTTGAATTATTTAGGAGCTTGTTATGTGAATTAAAAAGCAGCACTTTGCAGCATTAAGTCTAATATTTTATGATCTTCAATTGATTAGCAGGGCTTTCAGGATTACATGGAAAGGTTACGATAAAACACACCTCAGACAGACGGCTTTCGCCAGGCTGCTCTGCTTTTCAAAAACCCTGATGAGAACCCAAGAGGAACCTGTTCCCGTTTGCCTTGTGAGAGAATCTTCTGGAAACTATTTTCCAGACTCTGCTCTGGGTTCTTAGGACCTAAAGGAGGCTGGCCCCCCCTCTCCCCACCTTTCTTTTGTCTCCTTCGTGGCACAAAGATACCATTGCAGGCCTGATGCCAAAAGGGACCCTGGTCCAGGTCCCGACAGTGGCTTCTCAGCCAGGTATTCAGACCCTGGCCTAAGTGGCAAACACTGCCACGTTTGCCCTCGGCCACGGTGTGTGTGGCACATGCCCTGTGCAGCAGATTGCCAAACTCCAGAGGCCCTCCCTCTGCCATGAATGCCGATCCGTGCCATCCTTGCCCTGCCGGCCGCCACTGCCCTCTGTACCTCGCCTAGAACCATACCTTTCTATGTCCCTTCTCCTGTAACCCCCAGGCCAGTCCACCCTGCGCTCTGCAGTCAGAGGGCTCTTTCTATTCCCCAGCTCTGGCTGTGACATTCCTCTCCTCAAAAACCTTCAATGGCTGCTCAGTATTTCCTTCTCAGCCTGCCCCAGCCTCTCTTTCTAGTCTCATCTTCTATCGCACACACACGAGCCAGGCAGGCTGAACCACTCGCCATGGTCAAAACACACCCTGCATCTTCTCAGCTCTGCAGCTTCGCCCATGGCATTCTCTGTCTCCTTTCTTCACCCATAGAGATTCGACTAGTCCTTAAACATGAAAAGAGTAAGCAGGGATATAGTCTAGAGATTATTTTGTTCCAGGCACTTTACATGGTACTAATTTATTTAGTCTTCATAATAACCCTAGAAGGTGGGGACCTTTATTATCCCCATTTTATAGAAGGGGAAACTGAGGCTCCTCTAGGTTAGGTAACTTTCCCCAAGGTCACCCAACTAATAAGCAGCAGAGCTGAGATTCAAACCCAGGTAGTTAAGGTGCATCTCAAATCCCACTTCCATGGTCAAGCTTGTCTCAAATTCCACCACCTTCGGAGGCCTGCAGCATCTACCCTTTCCATAACTGACTTTTCCTGGTTAGAGATACAGGTGCACAGCTCTCTTCTCTACCAGGAAGCCCACACCTTGAGAGCAGTCGGGCTTCCTTTGTATCACCGCAGGGCTTAGAGCCGGATTCTGCATGTGGTAGGTGTTTATTCCAGCAGGCTGCCAGCCTGAACATGGGGTGGCACTCCACCCAAAAGCCCCTGGCTCTGGAAGAGTACTTACCTGGTACTTATTGCCCAGCAACAGAAGGAGGCATGGTGAGGCATCTGAGGGAGAATGCAAACTCTAAGAGGAAAGACTCAAATTTGAATCTGGGTTCTACTTTTAATCACAGAGCCTTGGGAAGAAGACTCAACATCTCTGATTTCCTCACTTGTAAAATGGAAATAATAGTAGCATCCATTTCCTCAGGACACTGTCAAAATTAAATGAAATAATTGCCCTAAAGCACCTGGCAACCTGGCTCATATCACATAGGAAGGGTTCAAGAAATGTTAGGCGTGCCTATCGTTGGAGTGACCCGAGCTGGAGCCTCCATCCTCCTCTTGCAGCTCTGGGACCTGGAGGCTGGCAGCTCTGCACTTGCACTTCCCCGCAGCAGCATGGGGCTATTTAACACTCACCTCATGGGACTGTGGGTGAGGATTTAATAAAATCACGGAAGTGCCTGGTACAGAATAGACATTCAATATAGTAAAGCCATTACAGTTTTAATTAATATAAACATCACCCAAGCCAAGGGTCTTTGTGGGGGTTTTTCCAGAACACCATCAGGATGGCCCCTGATCCCCCAATTTAACAATCCCGGGCAAAACAAGCAGTGTCTGCCAAGCTCCAACTCCACAGCAGGCTCTAAGAAAAATGGATGGATGCCGCACAGCCCAACCTTCAGGCAGCTGGACTCACCCAAGGGAGAAGGAGGGGGGCTACAGCAGGGGTCGTGAGGGTAGTCTCGGGGGGCTCACCTGGGAGGCGCTGCTACCTGACCCTGAGATCTATGATCCATCAGCTCCATTGGCAATGCCATGAGGCTGAGAGAAAGCACTTTGGCCAGGGCTGCACGCAAGAGATCCTCTCTGTGATCAGCGATGCTTTCCGAGACTGTGGCGCGGGCGGCAAGGCTGCTTAAGGAGTTGTCTTCAGAACCTCTCTAGTTCAGGAAGACCCTGAAGCCAGGAAGTTGCTCTCAGGAATTGTCTCACCACTACCAACAGCAACTATTGAGCCTTGTTCTTTAAAGCAGTGATTCCTAAGCTAGAGTCTACATAGATGAGCGGAAGGAGGCCAGAAGGCCCTAAAATGTATTCAAAATCTGGCAGGAAGGTATGAAGGCATCTAGTATCTACACTGGGTAGAGGGTCTCTAATACTTGTCTAAGTCAAGTCAATGGCTTCCTAGAACACATCTCTGTCCATCAGGCCTTGGGGAGTGGGCAGCGGAGGGCAAGGTTCTGCTGGTGAGGCTCTGCTGACTTCAACAAGTGACCCCCAGCATTGCCCAGACCGTTAGCTTCCAGCTGGCAGACAGAGGAGAAAACAAGCATGAAGGATCTTTTTAGGAAGTTTTGGGGGCCAGACACACCCGTGGCATGCATCACTCCTTCCCACCTTTCATTGGCCAGAAACACAGTTACTGGGTCCTGTTGCGGCAAAGGAGGTTGGGAAATGTACGCCTGCCGCGTACCCAGGAGGAAAGGAAAAGAGGTCTGGAAAACACATGGCACAGCTATTCCGAGGCCCTGGAGGGCAGCGGCTGTGTCATCCACTGGAAGACTAAGAGAGACAGTGCAGCTTGGTGGTTAGGGGAGCAGTGTGGCTCCAGCCCAGACCCCACCGCTCCCCAGTCGTGTGACCTTGACAGCTTTGTTTCTGCTCTGAGCCTCGGGCTCCCGCTGCATAAAAGGGAGCTAAGAATAGAGAGTATTTCACATAGGGATGTATTACCTTAAGTAATGCAACACACACAAAGCACCAGGCACAGTCCCTGGGCATGGGAAGTGCTAAGTAAATGTCGTTTGTTATCATATTCTGTGTCCCCAGCTCAGGCCCAGGGGTGCTTAGCAACTGTTTTTAGATACACGAAGGAGCAGAGTATTTATACGTTCCATTCTCTGGACAGCCAGCACTCCCTTCCAAATTCTTTCCCAAAGATAGGACCCTGGAGCAGAAGTCAGTCGCTAAAGAAGGTCACTGTGTCTGAGATACTCGTTGTTTATAACGAGCTCACTGAGTAAACAAATAGGGGGAGATGAGGAGCCTGCTCGGGTCTTCCAGAAATACTCCGTCCCTGGCTCCAGCCTGGGCGTTAAGCTAGATGACTCCGGCCACTTACGCATCTCCCTGCAGCGAGCTGAGCTGCTGGGGCCGCCTCGCCCAGCCTCTCTCGCCCTCGCCGGCTCCCTCGGATGGTCTGGCAAGCCCAGCAGGAGCCAGTCGAAGGCAGCTGGCGCTGGGGAGAGGAAAAGCAGGTGTGAACCTGGGACTAGTGCCAACGAGGGGTGGCCAGAGGAGCAGGAAAGCCCTGGCCAGGGCAAGCTGAGAACAGAAGCCCAGCGCCACGCGGTGTAGGGGCGCACGAAGGTGGGTGCGGCTGCCCGGGGCGTGGGAGTCCACGGGCTTCCTGGGGCCAGGCTGCCCAGGGCCGGCACAGCCCTCAGCCAGGGAGAAAACCAAGAAGCACCACCCAGCTCCAGCCTGGAGGCCCTCCACTACCCCCCACCATCCCCACCATCCCGCATCAGGGAGCTACGGGAGAGCTCAAAGAAGCTGGCTTCAGCCCAGGGTCAAGGTAAAAGAAGGCGACCTTTCTTAGGAAGCTAGATCTCTTTCAAAATTTTTTTTAATTTTGAAACTATAATTTCCATGCTGACAATTTCACTTAGAATCCTGATGGAGGATGGCGCTTAGAGATGAAGCAATTCAGCCGCTTTGGTTTACCAGAGAGGAAGTGACTCCACTCATCCATTCTACACTACTTATTAAGTACCTACTACATACCAACGTACCGGGGACCAGTAGAGAAGACGACAAACAAGGCTCTTGTTCTCATGGAACTTATGAGACAGACAACGGACACGAAGCAATTACAGAAAACCAGTTAGATTGGAATAAACATTACAAAGAAAACAGAAAAATGTTGCGATAGCAATGGGGGGAATGATCAGGTGTCATGAAGACCTCCCGCAGTAGGTGTCAGCTGAGCTGAGGCTGGAGGCAGAAGCCGTGGCAGGAGCAGGGAAGGAGCTCTGCCTGCAAGTGCAAAGGTCCTGAGGCAGCGCCACCTTAGAGGAGGTGGAGGTGGAGGAACAGGGAAAAGATGAATGTGGAGGTGGCTGAGGCAGGGGGGCCCTGCTAGCAGTTCCTGGACACTGAGTTTGTCACGGCCCCATTCCGAGTGCTTTACTGGAGCTCTTTAAATGCCCTTGGAGGAGGGGCTCCATTACTAGTCTCATTTACAGTGTGGATGAGAGATTAAATGGCCTGCTCAAAGTCTGCGGCACAGGCAGGATTCCATCTCTGGCACTCTGAGGCTCTCTGACTCCACCGCCTGCTGGAGCAGATGCCCTACCGAAGGCCAGAGCCAGAGGGCCCTTGGGGCCGGCAGGAAGGCTTTAGGATTTTAATCCAGGTACAGTGGGAAGGTGTCAGGTCACACTGGGAGCTAATCCAACCTCTGTGTGGCAGGTGCTAGTGCCCCGAACCAAAGCCCCTTCCTGCGCGCCAGGCCACCCCTCTCTGCCCCAGGCGACCTCCTCTTCCCTGGGGATCCCCCCTGCGCTTCCCTGGGGATCCGACCCGGCTCCGCGAGCTCCGCCCTGTGGGGCGAGAACTGGCGTTGGCCGCGAAGTGATTCGGGCCCCGCGAGCCCGGGACCCGCTGCCTAGCGCTGCGCCCCGAAGGGACTCCCCGAGGGAGCTCTCGGGGTGTCTCTGGCCGAGGCGGACGTGGAGAGGTTAAGCCTTTCATCCGAGCGCCCCGACCCGACCACCAGGCCGCCAGGGCAGACTTTCCGCCGTCCCGCGGCCGCGCGTTCCCGTGCCGTGCGCCCCGGGTGCCCACCGCGCCCCCGGTGCCCATGTGCGGGGCGCCCGGCCCGTAGCGCGCGATCGCCGATCTCTGCGGGCACCTCGGCTCCGGGTGAGTCCCGCGTCTGGTGACCCTGGCGCCAAAACACCCAGCGCCCCAGCCTTGAGCGCCCCGAGGAGGCCGAGCCTCGCAGTGGCGCGGCCTGATTGGCAGGTTCCCCTTGGCGGGGTGCGGGGCGGGGAGGACTGTTGTGCCCAATTGCTGTTTTCACTCCTGCCATCATTAATTCAACTCCTGGCTGAGAAGCGAGGGTGCGCCGCGGCTCTGTGTCACGTACTCACTGTAATTTACTTGAAAAGAATTAAATCACAATTACCTGCCATTTGTTTTGCATAAAACGAGCGGTGAGGAGTTTGTAAGCCCAGAGAGTGGCTGAAAGAACAACAGCCCCATTGTTGCCATATTAGACCAATATTTCTCCATTTGAAACTTAAAACATTCGAATTAGCAGCTTTGCTTGACTACCGTGGCCCGAGACGGACTCCAGACATTACGGTTAACTGGCATAATTTTCATTCATTTAAGTCTAGACTGATTTTTTGCAATCGTTACATTTATTGCACAAATGTCCTTCCCAAATGTTGGAAAGGAAAAATCAATCTTTTACCGGTTACCTAGTCCCTTTGATAAATTGTCTAAATGCTGTGAAAATTCCCCCTCCCAGAGTTAAAATCAGAGCAAATGTATTAACCCACTTAAGATTGTTTAAATGTCCAAAGAAATGACACTGCTTCTCAAAGTTACTTCTGTTCTCGTTTTTTCCACACTTTCAGATATGGTTATGTAAATATGACTGATTAGCTTTTAAAACGAATTTAGAATATTCAGTTCTGCAAGATTACAACACTGTTAACTGGTGTGCTCAGCAAATTTGGAGTTGGGCTGTTTTTTTGTGGGTTTTTGTTGTTGTTTTTAACAGCTTCCCTAAAAGTAAATTCATGCTTTGGTTGAGCTGTAGTTTCCATGAGCCTTAATAGACTATTCAGTAACAAAATGTAACTGTTCATCCAAGCTTGAGAGTTAAAAAGAACCCAGTTAGCAATTTTGAGAACCCTTCCACAATCAGGAAAAACAGCAAATGAAAAATATCTTTGGAAACAGTGGGTGAAGGCAACCTGTTATAGAACTTTCTGAATATGAAAATAAAGAGAAGTAGCTGGAAATAAGGGTGAAAATAGGAAAGATAAAAGAATTTAAAGGTAGAACTTTTAAAATCCACCCTGGTTAAAACCAAGCTGAAATGCTGATTCAGTGCAGGGAATAATTAAACTATGAATTAAGAAAACATGTATAACAAAAGGAGATCAGGAAAGGAGTAAAAATGATTTTCCTATGTTTAACTTTGGACTTTCCCAATTTTAAAAAGTGCAGTTTATGATCATTTTAAGAT
The DNA here is from genome assembly GCF_030445035.2 of Dasypus novemcinctus. Lineage (NCBI taxonomy): Eukaryota > Metazoa > Chordata > Mammalia > Cingulata > Dasypodidae > Dasypus > Dasypus novemcinctus. The sequence goes on from NC_080678.1 coordinate 20,295,069, forward strand.
GTTTATCTTTTAAATAAAGAGTGAAGGCTGTTGGCTGATTCTTTTTTTTTTTTTTTTTTTAATGAATGCCCTTTTCCTTTAAGGAAAAAATATTTTGTTGTCTGCTCCCTTTTATTTTTTTAAAACACAAATGGAAATAAAATATTCAGTATTATTTTTAGTGACTTTTAAAGTTTTTTAAGTAATTTTACCTTGACTCATCTAGGACAGAATAAATGTTTGGTTTCAATAGAAACCAAATTATATGTGGAACAAACCAAGGAGTCAGCTCAATTTCTCATGATTGCATTTTTTTAACAATAATATGTGGGGGCTGGAGGGATGCAGGGGAGAAGATCCACCAGTCAAATGAAATAAAGTCCCTGATCTATATTTCTATTCCGATATCACCTCCTGGAATATCGGCAACATTTAAGTTGCAGCCTAAGCCATGAATTCCTTCAGAACAAATCAAATGTCTTTAAAGAATATTTCTGTTTGAAAAGGAATTAAGCTTTCCTGAAAGAATTTTAAAGGTTGTGATATTCACAGTCTGATAAAGCAGCACCTTTAATGAAATTCTAATTAGCAATTTCATGCACTTTGCTATTAGTCATATCAGATTAGTGCACATTTTCACAGCCTTCCTTTAATTAAGTGCACTTATTCCAAGTTTCAAACACTTTCCTTATAAGATGAAAACTGTGCTGAAATGTTATTTAGTAAACAGAGGAAGTGTGAAAGTGTAGGTGTGCGTGTGTACACGGGCGGACATTTTTAACTGCCTACAAATTTTTTACATTTAAAGTTGGTGGACTCAGGTTTTCACCCCTTCTTTCTTCTATTCCCAGCGTTTCCTTAGTATTTCTAAGGGACCTATTCAAGGCCTTATCCCAAGCACACATCATGTGTATTTTTGCTTAAAGCATCTTTTATACACACACACACATGCATAGCATGAGGGGTTTTTGCTTAAAACCCCTTTTCTGTACATATATATGTGTCTATGGAGGGGCGAGGAAGGGGAGGGAGGGTGGGGAGAGAATTATTTATATATAATAATTATTTTAAAAATCTATAAAAACCAAGAAAGAGGCTTTTACCCATTTAATACCCCGACCCTCGCCATACACAACTCCCTTCCCTTGAAAACAGAAATAAGATTGCATTCTGCCTTCTGATTTTTATTCAGAAGCCCCAGCAAGAAGCAGCCAGCTAGCTTCTCAGGCCAGGTCCCCCGGGCGCAGGGTGTCTTCCTTCACCGCAGACTCTCCTCCGTGCGGGGACCCCGCAGTCAAGCCAGTCATTCCCAGGGCAGGCAGGCCCAAACGGGCAGGGAGGTAGACCCTACAAACCCCGGAGGCCCCTGGAACCTGCTGGAGGGTTACTCCAACTCAGGGAGACTGTACTGTCTGGAAATAGACTGGATCTTCTCTGGAGCCTTTTGTCAGGAGGAAATTTTTGTTGCCTGTTTTGCTCAGAGGTTGAAACTTGTAATGCATTAACTAATTGCTTGCATCTCTAACACATGTTCTCTTGCTGGTGTCATTCATTTATACTGTAACATTTTTGACATTTTTAGATGGTCCCCTGGGACTCCTGGGCCTCTTAGCAGTTCCCTCTATGAAGAGTGTTTGCCTAATGATTACTGACTGACATCTCAGTAACGTGCAACGGAGTGGGGCGCATCCACTGAAGAGTCCCGGGGTGAGTGTGCGTGCACGTGTGTGTGTGCACGTGTGTGTGTGTCTTAATTCATGGTCCACTTTGTCAAGTCATGTGTGAGCCATAATTTAAGCTAATAATTACCAGACATGAATTCAATGAAACATTGGTGTCTACACTTAAAAAAAAAATAGTCCTGAATTTTAATGCATTCAGAAAACGTTTGCCTAGGGCCAGGCTGGGTCCAACATGCATATGGAAGCACTTTAAAAGTGATAAATGATTTGGAATCTACTCTGTCTACTGGTGTGCTTCTCAGGAAAGAAAATTAGAGCTAACAGGTGTTAGATAGGGAATGCTGGGCATTTTAATAGAATTGTCAAAATGTTGGTACCAGATGTTGACATTAATGCACACAACTCGGAACGTAATGCTGGGCCGCCATCTAAATGATTATTTGTTTAAATTTCAAGTCACCGGCAGGAAATCCTTACTTTGTTCAGCACCTTTCTCTACACACCATCCCCCTGCTCTTTCCCCTATGATTTGCATCAAAGTGTAGTGGCTGCCCAGCTCACATATGCACGCTTTAAATAATCCATGCCTGTCAAATTTCATTTTTTCTTTTCAGATCATACTCATCACATCACCATCCTCGCCAGCCTTGAAGTCTGCCTCAATGTATTCCTATACGAGAAAAAATGATTTAAATACTGCCAGTTACAGGATAATTAATCTTTGAACTGCTCGGTAACTTCAAATGTATATACCAAGTAATCTACATGAACTTGTAATTACTAAGTATTTATACGATATTTTCCATGTAATCACCAAGTAGTTACATGGTTATGTGAGCCTTGTAAATTATGGCGATAGTAGAAAACTAATCTCACCCATGCCACTGCAAAAAGCCCATCCGGGGCTGCTGGCATCCACCGCAGTCAATTCATCCAACGTTCCAGAAAGATGCTGCAACGTTGTCCTGCAATAGAGTCCCACCTTTCAAAAATATCAGGGGATGGAGAGACTGGAGAGGTGGGCAAAAAGGGGCCTTTCTCATTCAGCTTTCACACAACAACTGTGATTGATTTGTGGGCCATTTACTGCTGCTGGAGTTGAAAAGCAATGGGGAAAAAGACAATCTCTAGGCAAAATCCACCGTCCGTTCCACAAGCAACGTCCTGCCTTGACTTGGGGAAGGTCCTGAAATAAATCCCAAAGTGAGTTTCAAGTGCAAACCCTGAGGCTGATTTGGTTTGTCATTTTCTGAACCCAATTAAAGCAGAAGCAAAACCTCCATAGTCCTACCAACTCACCGAAAAATAGCCTGCTTCACAAACTGTGTGTGTGCACGCGTGCATGTGTGTGTGCACGCGTGCATGTGTGTGTGTGCATGGGCGTGTGCTGTCTTAATGTCCTCAAGAATCATGCTGGACCGCGTGGCCCCTTGTGTTCAGAAGCAGCTATCCAGATGGGAGAGGACTTCTCTCCTCCTTGGGAGGCCCCTTCCTTTTCCTGGGGACAGCTGAGCTCTGGGCTTCCTTGGAGCAAGAAGGATGAGTGTGCAGAGTGTGGACCTTCCTGGGAGCTACTGGGGCGGGGGGGTGGAGGGCGCGCTGAGCCCATCAAAGCAGGGCAAGCAGGGCAGAGAGGGCAAATCTATATTGGATTGGATTTCCTCCCATCACTCTTTCCTCCTTTCTCAGCTTTCTTTAGAAATAGGGAGGAAGAAACCAGGCCATGGCCCTTGGAGGCTCTACCAAGACCGGGCTGCTCAGCGAACCCACACCCTGCCCTCACCTGGCTCCCACTCAGCCTGGAACAACGTTCCGGAGGAAGTCAGGGCAATGGCCTGGTGATTCTGTGCCCCGGGGCCCCCTTCTCTTCATGTCTGAAACTGCACATGCAGTTATTTAAATAATTGACCAAAATTAAATATTCCTGGGTTGCACAAGCCACATTTCAAGGGCTCAGTAGCCACATGTGATTAGTGGCTGCCATGGAGGACAGTGTGGATAGAGAACATTTTCAAGAACACAGAAAATTCCATCAGATAGCGGACCAGAACTCTAGGTAATTCTTCGGTGGCTCTTCTTTTTGCATACCCAGTGGCACAGGCATACGGGAGCCAACAAACAAAACCAGGAAGGTTTTCCTGAGCCCGTCGGCGGCTCCCTTGTTCCCTAGTAAGACCTCTCCTCGCTGCACCCTGGCCTTTTGTGCAAGGGCCGTGGTCAGACCCAGAGCTCAGCAGCCGCTCACTGGGATTCCTGTTGGGGAACAAAGGACCCCTGAGCCCCGTAAAGCCATGGGAAATGCCTAAGATCTTGGGGGCCCTAAGAGGTCAGTGGCTAGTTCTGCCAGCCCTTTGAGATGGTGTCAAGGAAATGGCGGCCTCTGTTGGTATAAGCCTGGGCTGCCACTAGCCTTCCTCAGGAGGAAATTCCAGGCTCATTTTCTGGGGGAAAATCTAGTTATTCATTATCCTCTGTCCCATCTGTTCTTATTTGCTAAGGGATTGATCCATCAATCATTATAACCACTGTTTTTTCAGGGTCTACTACCTGCCAGTCCCTTTGCCTCTTTAATCCTCACAAAAACCCAAAGGGATAGGAACTGGGATCCTATTTTACAGATGGGGAAACTGAGGCTAAGATGGATTCACTGTCCCCCTGAAGATCACGTGGCTAGTTAGTGGTGGATCAGGATGCATACCTCACCCCACCTGCCATTCCTCATACCCAGGTCTATTCCTCAGCCAGGTGTGAGCTGCTGCTGGCATCCGGGGAGCTAGGCAGACTGCTGCCTTCCAAATCCTCAGCAAGCTGCATTCATCTGCTTCACTCCTCTAACAGCTGGTGATCTGTCAGTCCTCCTCATCTGTGGTAGTTTGCAAAATGCCCCGAATTTTCCACCCCTCCTATATCCATGCTCCTTTGTAATGTGCCTTTGCCGCTCCTTCCTTCAAGAGAGAGAAGGTATTTTGCGTGGTCTGTTTCTGAATCTGGATTGGCTTGTAACTTGCTTTCGCCAACAAAATGTGGCAGAAGCAACACTGTGTCAATTCCCAGCTTAGACCTCAAGAGAAGGTGCATGCTTTCACTAGGAATCCTGCCACCACCTGCTGAGCAGGCCGAGCTAGCTTGCTGGATGAGGTGAGATAAATGCCCAATGGTCCCATCAGCCAACTCATAGCCCAGCCACTTGCTGACCTGCAGCTGAGAGTAGATACCTGAGAAAGACTATTCAGGACAAGAAGAACTGCCCAGCTGAGCCCAGCCTAATTTTCTAGCCCATAGAAGCATAAGCAAATGGATATTGTTTAAGGTACCAGGTTTTGGGGTGGCTTCTTTCATGGCAAGCACTAACCAAAACATATTCCTCAAGCCAGATTTTTTTCTCATTACCTAAGATGTGCTCATATTACTGTTTATCCTGGCTATCTTTAGGGCTATGTAAGAGTTTTGCTGGAGAACCACCCCCCCCCCAAATAAAAACCCATCAATCTGCCAAGATTCAATAAATCTTCCCATCACTAGTCCCTGAGTGCCATGAAGTCTTTCTGTACACTAAGCAGTTGATGAATGAGAATTTTGTATAAAAAATTATAAATCTCTTGCCATTGGACATGAGATTAGTCCCCACTTTGGGTTCTGATTTTGTACCAGACCACAAAAACTTCCCACATTCACTGAGTTTCTTGCCTTTTAGTTGTTGTTTCTTTCCTTTTCATAGCCAGGCATCCAGAGGTTTCCAAATCCATCAGCAGCCAACAGGACTGAGTGAGACCCACACGACTCATTTTTACTTTTCCGGTTAAATCCGTGGATTCCAGGCCTTCCCACGTCCAGAGTGCAACTTGCATTAGAAATCTTGGAATCCTCATGGCCGGCACAGTGCAATTGAGTCCATAACACACTCCAGACAGCTGGGAGTGAGATGCTGGGAGCTGGGCTGTGGTCAAGTTGGGCTGTTCCAGCGACCTCCACAGGGCCTCAGTGAAATATCCATCCCTCATGGTTTGGGTTTCTTGGTTTTGTCCTATAAAGATGAGTTCCTGGGATTCCTGAGCATTTCATATGCTTCACTCACTCAATCAGTATATATTAGTCACCTCCTTTGTGTAAGCAAGATTTTGAGAGCAGACATGGGGAAGAAGATGAAGTCTACACTTCGTAAGAGCTCGCTGATGGAAAGACATAAATGACCAATGGTGAAGGGCAGCATAAAATGGGTATTCAAGAGAGAATAAAAATAACAGCTGACATTTATGGACACTCAATATTTGCCACGTACTCTTCCAGTTGCTATAACATGCATTAATTCATTTATCCCTCATACCTATTGTACTAGTTCCTGCCCCATTTTATTGATGAGAGAACTGAAGTATAGAGAGGTTGAATAACACAGGCAGTCTCCTATTGCATTACTGAAAATGAATTTGAGGATTAAATGTTTGGAATTGGGCAATAGACGGATGTATTAGAAAGGGAGCTCCATTTGAATGATGTAAAACAGAAAATATCCAGCATAAATGTTTTGTAATATACACCTGGTTATTTGAATATCAAAATTGTTATTAACACATCAAAATTATGATTGCACGTTAAAAAATAAATTTTTTGAATATAGAGACAAAATGCATTACTAAAGTAATTTCTTGCACCAAATTCCTATGCTTTCAACAATTTGAAGCCAAGAAAAGACCCAGTTTTAATCTGGGTCAGAAGCATTGGCAGAAGGAAGCCAGGGGGACCCGCTCAGCCCTCCACACCCTGCTGGGCTGCCCACACCTCCTCGGTTGACAGGCTCCTGGGCCTGAAGAGACGACCAGAGCTGTCAGTTGGTGAACATGAACTTGAACAAGGGCTTCGCCCCTCAGAGCTGGGTGTCCGTGGGCTAGCACTCAACCGCCTGAGTCTGTTTCCTCAGCTGAGCCTGGAGCACGACTAACCACTTTCCACGCCTCTTGAACTGTTTGCAGAGGACCCGTGAGAGCAGGTTGTGGAGGCACCTGTGAACTAAGTGCTGATGCGCTAAGTCGGGCTTCTCAAAGCGTGGTCCCTGACGCTACACCACCCAAGAACTTGCCAAAATGCAGATTCTCAGGCACTAGCCCAGCCCCACTGAGTCAGAACCTCTGCAGGCAGGGCCGCAGCATCTCCTTCAGCAATCCTTACGCATGTTCAAGTTGAGAACCACTGCTGTAAGTGATGCGGAGGCCCTGGAGGGTCCCAGGCTACAACTGTGGCCCCCGGAGAATTCTTCAGAATAACCTTTTACGCTCAAAGGTATCTCAGAATGGATGGCAAATTCTACGGTCCCCTGGACTGGCTCACACGAGCCCAGCAGCCTTCCTAAGAGGTGGGATCACATCGTTACCACGGTGATAGGCCAGGAAAATGGAAGGGAGGAGGGCAGGAGGGAAGGAAAGGAAAGCTTGCTCGAGGGACGGCTCTTTGTGGGCAACAAAGGAAACATCTAGAATGAGAGCTCATGGAGGTACAGCCCAGAGAGTCCTGCTGGCCTTGGAGCTGTTTCTATGCCAGTAATTCTGCTGGAGACCACCACGTGCCCACGCGCGGTGGAACCTGGATGTGGCCACAGAATTCTTCTAAGGGCAGCACGCCACGCAGCTTCTCCCCTTCGGCCAAACCTGATCTAGTCCATTTCCCTCCATCCTAGAGCTGAGCAAGCTGAGACGCCCAGGGAGTGACTCGTCCACGGGCATAAGGAAGTTCGCAGAGCAGAGCGTGAACCTGGGAGCGCTTGCCTCGCAGAACTAATTCTTTCTGGCCCTGGGCACCCACACACCACCTAAGGGTCAACTCACTGGGTGGAACTGAGTCTGCTGAGAAGGAGAGGAACATTGTAACTTTTGATGAGGTAAACCTGGGAAGTCCTGGGGGAAGTCACCTCAACTGACCAGGTAGGAATCATCACCCAATTTACAGATGAACAAATGGAGGTGCAGAGAGATTAACCAGCTTGCCATGGTGCCTAAAGGAAACCTAGCCTGAGCTTCCGGACACCTTCAATAGGCAGTTCCCTCAGATACTTGCTTTGAAGGAAGACTGCTTTTCAGACTTAAAAGGAACCTCCCTTGTTGTCTGCCAGGAATTCCAGTATTAGGGATACATTCCTTTGGACCTTGAGAACATTTTGGTCTTCAGAGTTCTCTCTCCCTCACGCTTATCAGCAAATGCTGTGGTAAACCGGCAAAGAGCCAAGATGAGGCTGAGGGGTGGCAGGAAGAACGGCCAGGGGCCAGAAGCCACCGTCTAGTTGGGTCGTATCTGCACACCTACCCTTCTATTATTTACTCAAAGATTTTCCTTTAAACTGATTTGCCGTTTTTTCACGACTTTAATGCATTTCTTTTAAAAGGACATACATTAATACATTACTTTTTTTAATACATTACTATTGTAAATGGAAAACCAGTTTCCCTTACCGTAATTTGTAAAAATAATTTAAAATGTATTGATTTTCAGAATACAAGAGTGTTGCTCAGTGTAATAACTGCAGTCCATTCATGTACCACCAGCAGTGCACTAGTGCATTATGGGAAACTCCAACACATAGTGGAAGAGCAAGATTAGGAAAGGGGAAGAGAAAGGAGTTCCTGTTTCTGTACTGAGGCTTCACCATGCTTTTCAGAGGACTCTTAGAGAATGGAGAGCTACTTGGGCATGTCCTTGGTTAAGCTATTTCTATTTCAAGCTTCAGTTTCTTTAAAATAGATCTGATTATGACAATTCCTTCCTCCCAGTGTGCTTGAGAGGATGATTAATTGGGATTGTGGATGTGCATGAGCCTTACAAATGATGGCATAAAGCTTTAAGTTGAATGCTGAAGATTATTATTCTCAGCTCTCTCAACAGTGTGAGCCTGTCTGTTAGCACTGAGCAGATGAGAGTGGCTGTGCAAGGGAGGTCACAATCTGAGGACACCTGGTGACATGTGGCAGGTATGTATAGCAGAACCCTAGAAAACACAAGTAAGAGTGGATCATCAAGAGCAGGGAGAGCAAAAGAAGAATGAGCAGGTTATAAGGGACTTTAGTCTAGCTTCGAATTTAACACTGAGCTTCCTGGTGGCAAAAGTGAAAAGGGAGAAACGGTCAGTTACGAAGGAGGAAAGGAAAAAAGCATATCAATTTCCCAGGGGGCACAGAACTCTTCCTAGTTTTGACTTGAAAACTTAATTTCTCACATGAGATTCAAGATACAGACACAGGGTGACAAAAAAAAAAGATCCTTATCCTAGGACTGTGTGTCCTGCCTCAGTAGCTGCTCCAAATCCCAAGATCATTTCTGAAGCTGCCAGTGCATCAGGGATGCCTTTGGCCCCACGCTTTCTCTGTTTCATTTTGTGACTGCCTCTGCAGAGGGTTGTGGGTGAGAGGAGCACAGTGTGCCTGCTGAGGACAGTGTTGAAGTCGGAGCCAGGAGACCTGGCTTCCAATCTGCGTCCTGGATCCCCACACAGAGCAGCTAACACAAGCCCAAACTTCTGTGGTGCCACCACCCACTGGCCAGCCATGTAGCCACTGAACATCATTCTAGGAGGAATTGTGATGGCATGAGAAACACTCATGAAGCAATACTGAATGTGGGGTGGGGGAAAGCAGGATGCAGTATGATAGATCTGGTATGACTGCACCTATTTGAACTAAGTCCACACATGTAAAAAGAGGGTGCCTGCAGGGTGGTTAGCAGTGCAGGTGCGGTAGTGTGTTCTAGAACAAGTCAAACCTCCCTGTGCCTACGTTTTCTCCTCTGTAAAATGAAAGTAGTAGAGTACCTACCTGCAACAGCCTGTTTTGAGGCGTGAATGAAGCTGAATGTGAAATGCCTGATAGGATCTGGAACACAGAGGCACACAGTGTGCACAAGTGAGCAGCCACTGTGAAAAGCCCAAAGAGAAAAGCCAAAGCATTAGACGTCATCTAATGGTGATATGGGTTTTCTTCTCTTTACTTTACTTTCCAAATGGTTTCTGTATTTTACTTTTCTACTCAGGAAAAAAAAAAAAGCTTTGCCTTTGTCTTTCAGCATCTGCAAAATCAAAATCACAGATCTTGACTGGTCAGCCTCCCAGGGTCACCACGAGGTCCAAAGGAGATGCTGAGCTCCAGGTCCTATACACTGTGAAGTGCTGTACACAGTTGGGGGATAACCAGTATAAGCACCCTGGAGCTTCAGACTTCCAGCTGTTTGGCCTCAGTCCCCCAAGAACGAGGGTCTTGTGGTTGTGTCACCCGTCCCTCTCTTGCCGAGGACCTGGGTGGGGGGCTGTTTGGCGTTGCCCCCTTCACTCAGTCCCTCTTCCGAAAAGCCCCCTTGAGCAGGAAAAAGATTTCCGCACTCTGCCATCTAACGTTCATCAGCCCCTCAGGTTGAAAAGCCGGATAGTCCTTTAACACTCCATCTGCAGGGGAAGGAATATCCCCAAACGCTCCCCAACCACAGGCCCCCGCTCCCACTACAGTCCAGCCTCCAAACGCTTTTGATTAATTACAAAGTTGCTGGGTTTTTTGTTTTGTTTATGTTTTGTTTTGTTTTATGTGCAGGGGTTTCCTTGCTTGGGGCATTTATCCCACCCCTACAGCCAGCCCCCTTCTCCAGCTCCCTGTTCCAGAGTCACCTGGAAATAAAAGAATCAAAACCAAAACCCTTTTGCACTTTGCAACATTTTCTTCCTTACTTTTTTTTTTTTTCCTTAAAGCAAATTTGGCGTTTTAAGTGAGATACCCCCGTATATTTATGGGAGTTTAATAACTTCTTCCATTAATAACATAGACAAACTAATTTACCCAAACGTGTCTGTTTTAAACTCTGGGAACAAAGGGTGGGAGGATGAAAATCAATCTTTCCTTTGTACTTGAGCCACTGACCCGTTAAAGCTTTGAAGATCATTTCTTTAAGAAATTGTGAGGAGTTATTTAACTACAAACAGCAGCTACCTTCCCATTCCAGCTGCGTAATCAAGCATAATAAATTAGAGTTTAAAAAAAGTTGACTCCATTTTTTTTCTGTATAACTGAAAATCCTTAATAGCATTTTGACAAATCAGCCTCGTGGCAGACACCAGCAAACATTCCTCGCCCTGGAGCTGGTTAAGCCAGGTCGAAGCTGTTGGGGGTATTCCCAGTTGGAGCTGCTGGGAGAAACCCAGATTTTACCTTCGAGGCAGGGTTTGATAAAATTCCTGTCACGGGCAGGCGTGGGCATTGCTGTGGGACCCAGGCACCCTGAGCTGGGATAGCAAAGCAGGGGTGGGGAGAGCAATTTGGGGCCTCCGCTTGGAACCCCCCGCCTGGCCGAGGGACACACCACTGAGGAAGAGCAGCAGTTCAGGCTGGCCCCAGGAGGCAGGGCCCCTCCCTCCCGAATCTGGTTGGCGTTCTACTCCAACCGTTCTGATGCACTTTGATAAAAATCAGTCTCCGTGGGTCCTGAAAGAGTCAAAGGACCTTCTTAATCAAACGATCAACTGTTCATTTTGAAAGCTTGACTGGTTCAATTAAGATCACAAGCAGGAGACGGGCCAGTCATATGACCCTCCCTTCCCGTTGCCTGGCCGGTGGCCACCCCGAAACCTACCTTTGACCAGCCCACTCCCAGGCCTGCCTGGAATGTTCCCCCATCCTCCGCCCCCCGGTGAAATTTGACCTACCCTTCAAGGCCACCCTGTGGTCCCACCTCCTCCCAGAAGCCTTCCCTGACCCCACCACCTGGCAGCCGACTCTCCAGCCCCTGGAATCCTGCCGCCATGGTGTGTGCCACTTCCTTGATGCTCTGCTGTGTGCTGCCCTAAGCTGCTCTTTACCTCCTTACCTGACAAAGACCCTCTTGAGTCCGCTGTTTGGACTCCTTCATTTTTTTCTGGAGTGACTGTTCTAAAATGATGCGACCATGTTCTGGGGACGGCCAGGCAAAAGTCCGATTTGGACCATAATGCTCAACAGACGTGCTCTAAGCATACCACCGATGGTCACGGGTGCCCCGTATTGCTAATAAATTGACAATCTTATCCACTGTGAGCTAAATAAATTTGGGGAGCTCGCCTGGGTGACTGGCCCATTATCCACTAAAGGGAAATTCGTTTATCTGCCCACACTTCCTCTCCTCCTGCCCCTGCCAAAGCAGGCGGCAGGCCAGGGAAAGGGGGTGACGCTCTGAATCCCCTTTCTTTCCACTTTCTTCCCCTGACCAGGACAGCCTGGCTGCTCCTACAACAAAAGAGAGGGCTCAGAGAACCCTGTTGGCGAAGGCTGCCCCTAGCAAAAGCCAGCCGTCCGATGGGGCAGGGGCTCAAGCTAAGGGGTCATGCACGGCCACAGCCGCGTCCCAGAGGCGCAGACGGCCGCCCTTCCGAGCGCGAGCCCAGCCCTTCCGCCGCGCACGCTCCCTGCCGCCCGTCAGCTGTACTTTAATATAGAGCTCTATCAGAGACGCCCTCGTCCTCTTACGTCGCGCTAACTCGGGCCCTGATCCTCGCCCTCCTGCCCCTGGCCCTCGGCCACGGCGGGCAGCGCCCCGCTCCGCGCCCCCAGCCCCAGGAGTCACCGGGGGCTGACGCTGGGCTCCCGGGCTCTGATCACGCCTCCTGCTAGTCTGGCCACACCGCCAGCCACTAGCCCCGCTGAATTTTTGTTTCTTGAAACACGTAAGAGGTCGAGTGGTCTCAGTCTCCCCCCGCCAGCTACTTCTCCCTCCACGTGCCCCCACCGCCAGCACGTGCGCATCCGCAGCCTCCACCACCGTACGTCTCCCAGGCGTCCAACGACGGTAAATGATGTTCACGTCCAGAGTTTTTTCTAAAACTAGCTCCATCCAAACCCCACGTCTGCCCTCTTGTCAGTCTCGGTGGCCCCAAAACACCTTTTAAACCAACGTATTAACACCAGGGAGGTGGACCCTGGAAGGAAAGGCAAAAGGGGCCTGTGCCGTTGGACCGTCGGTAAATTCTAATGCTGAAGCCCAGAAAGGGAAGCTTCAGCGTCCCCTTACCATGCCGCTACGCCACTTTGCAGATGCTGTGTTAGAACCCATTTAAAGCATTCAAGCATATAATCAAATTTCAGTAATGAGTTATTAATTAAGCAGGGGCAACCAATTCTCCGCTAACTGCCTCATAAACAATCGACAGGAGATTTGTGAATTTTGACTTCCTGACACTATTAAACAAATCAATATTAGGTTTCAGACACAGCAATTCAGACAGTTTTCTCTGTTATTTGGCAGCCATCTGCCTGGAATACTAATGAAAGAATTAAGAGCTGGAGATTTTGCATGTGTTCCATCAAAAAGATCCTTATCTGTGGGGATTGGGGACTGATTTGCATGGAAGAAGACTTTGCTTTTGTAGGTACAATTTTTCTCAATATGTCACTCATTAGTATTTATAAAAGCACTGGGCAATGGAACGTCCACCAGCCTTCATAACAAGCAGCCAGGGCCCCACTGGAGATAGCTCGGAACAAAGCAATTCATTTATTTATATATTTTGCAGACTGGTTAATTTATAGCTAACCTAACCCATGCAACACTTGAATCTAAGAATACAGCCCAGCTTTGTACTCAGTTTTTTTTGTTGTTGTTGTTGCTTTTTTTCCAATGTCCTTTTGTTACCATGTAGGAACAGCTAACTAAATCATGACAATGGAGTTTTATGAAATCTGGGCAATCTCTGAGTGGTAAAATGTGGTTTTCCAAGGAGGAAGCCTCCTTTTCTCTTTCTCTTCTATTTATTTCCCTGTGCTCACTTAACTCAATGGCAGTGCCATTCAAAATACCTTGCAGGGGCAATGACGAAGAAATATGGTCCAGGCAGTAGCGGCGCTAAGTACCTCTCACTCTTTCCTCCTGCGTCCCTGACGGTATCGAGGCCCGTGGCGCAGGTGGCCAGAGCGTGCCCATTAGGAGTCCACCTGAAGGTTTAGGGCTTCTTTCCAAGCACACAGGCACAGAAGGTCTCCTGGTGGCCATGTATTTACCTAAATTCCTTGAAGAAACAAACAGCACACACTCACATATATACAGTCACACATATATGTAATTTTGAATAAATTATTTATTTGTACGTCTGGATATATACAGGCTTTTACATCCAAAAGTGTACTTTGTTGGAAAATCTGGGGTTGGATCTTTTTTCAGATTCATTTTAATTTTGTTCCTGATTGAAAGGAGAGTCAGAAAGTCATTGAAAAGGTATTTTCAAGCAACAATCCAAAGCAAAAGTGAAAGCATTTCTCTAAACCTAAAGCAGAAAGGGAGCATCTTGAATTAGGTTCTTAGATCACTAAGGGGTTCATTGACTGACTTCAGGACCTCCCTGAATCTCCTGAAATTGTCTGAAAATTTAGTTTATTTGTATATATTTGCATTTTTTCTGAGGAGATGACCCCACAGCTTTAATCAATTATACAATTTTCTATGACTCAAAATATATTAAAAGCCACTTTTCTGCTCTTTTTATAGCTGGGAAGGTAGAGAGCTAGGTGGGTTATATGATTCTCAGGGTTCATGGATGGTGGCTAGAAGTCCAGCCCCAGGCTCCAGACACGAAGTTGTCCATTCCAGGGTATGCTGGAGCCTCTGTTTACCAGTCAGGGTTATAAGCAACCATTAGCAACAAAAAACTAAAGGCAATAGTGACTTGAATAGGAAATAAATTCCTTTTTCTTTCTTATAAATGAAGTTGAGAGGTCAGAAGTCTGGGACTAGTATGACAGCACCATGGTCACCAGAGCCCCAGGCCCCATATACCTTGTTGCTCTGTCATTCTCAACACTGGCTTCTACCACACAGTCTAGATAACTGCCATAGCTCCAGCCATCATATCTTCATCTTCTGTATAACTCTGTGTCTCACGGGTGGTCACCTCTACCACTCTTAACTTTGGTGATAATTTTTCAGCATGCCCTCCGTGCTGACCTGCCGCTCCCTCCAGGCAGGAGAGTCCCCTTGCCTTTTTGCAATAAGCAGTAGCCTGGTGTCAAAGTCACTCCAGGCACATTCTGTCTTGGTCCTTGGGATGTGCTGGGGAAGGGCATTGGATACCTTCTCAAAATTACTATGGGGTAGAGATCGCCAGCTTTCCTCCAACATGCAATCTTTTCTTCGTCCTTCATGAATCTACCTACCATAAAGACCACATTTCCAAGCCCCCTTGCAGTTTGGTGTGGCTGTGCGATTAAGTGCTGGTCCTTAAGATGTAAGAGGGTCTTCTTGGAAATGTCCTTTCTTCTGTCCTTCCTCCTTTTATGCTGATAGGATCTGGAGATGTGATGGACTATAGGTGGCAGGTGGTGTGGATGTGTTTCGGACACTAACCAACAGCCAGGCATGTTTTCACATGATGCCTACAGATGCCTGTATACGTAAAGAAGATCTACACAAAAGGGCCAGCAAGAAGCAGATCTTGGGTGTGGTTCTCATCTTATCGGCCTGCCTTCCTCACCCTCATACTCTGAGGTTTCCAAGCCCCTTTATGGTGACTCCCTGGCAAAGGAAGATTGCTCAGGGCCACACTCATCCTGGACCTAGTGGGAGAGGTGTGTCTTGTCCTTAATGTAAATTATGAAACTTCAAGCAGAAATCCAAAATTAGGAAAAAGAAAAATTACACAAGGGGTTGCCATATCACAAAAGGAACATTGTTTTACAAAAGAATTTATGATGGGTCTTTTGAGGTTCTCCCTGACAAGTGAAAAGTATAATTTGATATTCAAAAATTCAATTCATCTACAATATTTCAGCAGGGTAGCAACTGTTTGTATTGCACTTCTGGTATTTGCTGAAATATGTAAGGGGAAAAAGAAAAGAAAACAAAACAAAAGGGACACATGGTGTGGTAGGTAATTATTAAGGGTTGAGCCCATTCCTGTACATGCTCATTTCTTGCCCTTCACTTGCCCGGGGTCACCAGGAAAAGGCACAACTGTGTTCTGGTGCTATCTGACTTCACACCCCGTTCTCTCTCCCAGCTCTAGCTTGCTGAGAGATGTCCCACACTATCTCTTTGCCATGCTGTTAATCTTGTCCAAATATGATACTTTGGTTTTCTATTTTAAACCAGCAATTAGAACAATACCAATTATCCATCATAGATAAGATTTCCTATTTCCTTCAATGTTTTGCACAATTACATAACTTGATGTTTAAATTTTAAAAGGTCCTTTTCACTTTTGCAGTCACAGCATCTCCTGGCGCATCAGGACTGCTAATTTGAGATTACTACAGATAATGAAAAGAATACACCAAGTGAAAAATCTGAAGCTGTCTATGTTCCCTATCAGTCTTATGTTCCTTGCCTTGATGGTGGAACCTGGAAACATATTTTGTATTTAAAAATATATTAGATCAGGACACTGGTCATATACCGATATACAACTTGAGCTATACTCATGATTGACATTTCCAGTTACATATTCCTGGATAATACTCACTATGTCAGTATTTGAATATTAATTATGGATAACAGAAGCTACTCTAGTCAGTTTAAACAGAAAGGGATTTATTAAGGAGGATTAACTGTCTCACAGAACCTAGGAGGGCTACAAAACCAGATGTGGATGCTAAAAGGACTATTGCAGCCAAGGGGCCACTTTCCCAGGAGAAATATCAACTCACACTATGGGACTGCTGTATGATAAAACCCACTGTATCCATGGTCCACCGATATTGAGCCTTACAATTTACAACCCCCCCCCCACCATAGCCACTTCCAAACACAGATGCTTACACCCCACAAGCAAGCACCTCTGAGCTCCCTGTGGATGCCTACCAACCTCCATTGCTCAGTTTCTTTGCCAAGATTTGCCCCTGTACATCTGCTGGCAGAATTCCTAGCTGCAAAGGAAGCTGGAAAATATATTTTATTTTTAGCTCTGTAGCATCTTTAACACAGAAAGGTAAGCTAGAAAGGGGGTTCTGATGAGTAGTATGTGAGCAAATCTTTGAAATTGGCCGTCAAAATGCTGGTCATGATTTTCTTTCTGTAAAAACTAACCCCTCTACTATAAGGTTTACAATATACCTACAATAGATCAGGCACTGAGTACCTTCACATATGTAATGTGATTTAATTTTCACAAAAATCCCCTCAGCTAGCTATTTACCACTTTGAAGAGGAGAAAACTGAAGCTCAAAGATGCTAAGAAATCTTCTCAATATCAAACAGATAATAAAGGGTAGAGCTAAAGATTTTTATTACTGAATCCTAATCCAATAAAAGGGCTATTACAGTGAAAAGAGCATAGAAGCTCTTCTACTTAAGAGTTGGGTAACTCGAAGTGAGTTTTTAAGTGGCTTCCCTCTAAGCCTCAGGCTACTCATCTGAAAAATGGAGATAATTGCTACTTCATAGGTGGAGTAGCAAGAAAAATTGAGATAATAAAAATTGAGATAATCACCTAGCATAGGATCCAGAATACAAAGGCCTTCAGATAAATGTTAAGTAAATAAATATATGAAGAAATCGAGAAAAACAGATGGAAAAAACAGGAAAGTTATTCTAAATTTGTACATCCCAATAGCCTCCTTTCTTTTGCTAGAGCATACATGATTAACTGTATAATCTGCCTAATGGAGAAAAGTTTCGTGGCCTATAGCTTAATGTTAAAATAGGATTATGTGCTTAGGCAAAGGGAAGTTTTTTTTCACAGTGGTGACTCACTTTTAAAACAAAAGGCTGTATCTTCTCCAACCAAAATGGAATGAAGCAAGAAATCAATAGCTGAGAAAGAACTGCAAAATTCACAAATATGTGGGTTTTTTAAAATCCACACTAAAAAAAAAAATGGGTCAAAGAAGAGGAAACTAAACCCAAAGCCAGCAGAAGGAAGGAAATAACAGAGTGGAAATAAATGAAAATGAAGAATAAAAAACAATAGAGAATTAATCAAATGTTTTTTGAAAAGACCAATAAAATCTACGAACCTTTAGCTAATGAAGAAAAAAGAGTGAGGATGCAAATAACTAAAATCAGAAATGAAAGGGAGGACATTATTACTGAAGGATTATATGGGCAAACTATGAACAACTGTACACCAATTAATTAAATAACCTATATGAAATAGAAAACTCCTAGAAACACACAAACTACCTACCTTGTCTCAAGAAGAAACAGAAGATCTTAATGGACCAATCACAAGTAGAGATGGAATCAGTCATCAAAAATATCCCAGCAAAGAAAGGTCCAAATGGTTTCAATGGTGAATTTTACCAAATGTTTCAAGAATGAACACCAATTCTGCTCAAATTCTTCCAAAAAATTGAAGAGGAGGGAACATTCATTAACTCATTCTATGAAGACATCACCCTAATACCAAAGTCACATAAATAGACCACAAGAAAATTACAGAACATTATACCTTACAAATACAGATGCAAAAATCCTCAACAAAATACTAGGAAACTGAATCCAAAACAGCACTTTAAAAGAATTATACACTGAAATCAAGTAGGACTTATCCCAGGTATGCAAGGGTGGTTCAACATAAGGAAATCAATTATGTGACAACATTAATAGAACAAAGGGGGAAAAACACATGATCATCTTAGTTGACACAGAAAAGGTATTTGACAAAATCCAGCATCCCTTCCTGATTTAAAAAACAAAAACAAGCAAACAAAAACCCTTACAGTCCTAAGAATAGAAGGAAAGTTTTCCTCAACATGATAAATAGCATGTATGAAAAAATCTAGAGCTAACATGATACTCTATGGTGAAAGCTGAAAGCTTTCCTTCTAGCAACAAAGAATAAAACAAGGATGCCCTCTGTCATCACTGTTATTCAATGTTGTACTAGAAGTTCTAGTCAGAGCAATTAGTCAAGAAAAAGAAATGAAACGGTATCCAAATTGGAAAGGAAGAAATAAAACATTCTCTATTTGCAGATGATATGATCCTATATATAGAAATTCCTGAAAATTCTACAACAAAGCTATTAGAGATAATAAATGAATTCTGGGATAAAAGATCGACACACAAAAATCAGTAGTATTTCTATACACTAGTAAAGAACATCTGAAGAGGAAAGAAATCAAGGAAAAAATTCCATTTATAATAGAAACTTAAAGAATCAAATATTTAAGAATAAATTTAAGCAAGAGTGTGAAGGAATTATACACACCAAAAAAAAACCACAAAACATTTCTGAAAGAAATAAAAATTTTAAAAAACCTAAATAAATGGAAGGATATTTCATGAAATTCAAAACTAAATATCATTAAGATGTCAACTCTAACCAAATGGATTTGATTCAACACAATCCCAATCAAAATTCTAGCAGCCGTCTTTGCAGAAACAGAAACGTCAATCCTCAAATTTATATGGGTGCATAAGAGGTCCTGAATAGCCAAAACAATCTTGAAAAAGAAGAACAAGTTGGAGGACTTTCCTGATTTTAAACAACAAATGTCCTCATTTTAAAACTTATTCCAAAGTTACAGTAATCAAAACAGTATGGTGCTGGCACAAGGACAAACATAAGGACCAATAGAATTGAATTGAGAATTCAGAAATAAACCCTCAATCTATGGATAAACTGTTTTTTGACAAACGTGTCAAGTCCACTCAGTGGGAAAAGATAGGCCTCTTCAACAAATGTTGCTGGGAAAACTGGATACCCATATGCAAAGGAATGAGGGTAGACGCTTACTACAAACATACACAAAAATTAACACAAGATAGATCAAAGACCTAAATAGAAGAATCAAAACTATGAAACTCCTAGAGGTAAACAGGGAAGTATTTTCAGGGCCTTGAATTAAGCAATGGCTTCTTAGAGTTTATACCAATAGCATGAGCAATAAAAGAAAAATATATATATATGGGTCTTCATCAGAATTTAAAACTTTTGTGCATCCAAAGACTTTATCATGAAAGCAAAAAAGACAACTCACAGTCTGGGGAAAATAGTTGGAAACCATGTATCTAATAAAGGTTTAATATCCAGGTATGTAAAATCCTACAACTCAACAACAACAAAAAGACCAAAAAAAAAAAAAACCCAATTAGGAAATAGGCAAAAGATTTGAATAGACATCTCTCCAAAGAAGATATGCAAATTGCTAATGAGCACATAAAAAGATGTTCAACATCATTAGCCTTTAAGTTAATGCATGTTAAAACCACAATGAAATATGATTTCATACCCAATAGAACGGCCACTATTTAAAAAACAGAAAATAACAAATGTTGGAGAGGTTGTGGAGAAATAGGAACACTGGTCTGTTGTTGGTGAGAGTGTAAAATGGTGTAGCCACTGTGGAAAACAGCTTGGTGATTCCTCTGAAAGCCATGTATAGAATTACCATGTGACCCAGCAGTCCCACTTCTAAGTATGTAACGAGCAGAACTGAAGGCAGGGGCTGGAACAGGTATTTGCACACTGATGTTCAAGGCAGCATTATTCACAATGAATGTAACCCAAGTGTCCATCAACAGATAAATGGATAAACAAAACGTAGTACATGTATAACCTAAAATTTCCCCTTTATCCACACTCAGATATATATTTCAGGGGTTTTAATTATCTTCGCAATGTGGAACTACCATCAACCACCATCCATTACCAAAACACTTGCATCAACCCAAACAGAATCTCTGTACCAATTAAACATTCACTCCCCATTCCTTCCTCTACTGCGGCCCCTGGTAACTTGTATTCTAGTTTCTGATTGCATGAATTTGCGTATTCTAATGATTTCCTATCAGTGAGGTCATATAGTATTTGCCCTTTTGTACATGGCTTTTTTCACTCAGCATGATGTATGTCTTCAGGTTTCATCCAAGTAGCAGCATGTATCAGAACTTCATTCTTTCTTATGGCAGAATGATACTTCATTTTACGTATGCACCATAATTTGCTTATCCATTCATCTGGTGATGGGCACTTGGGTTACATTCATTGTGAGCAATGCTGCTATTAACATTGGTGTGCGTGTAAGAATCTTATCACAGGAAATAGGGAATTATATGAGAAGGAAATAGAGACGCAATATGGGAAAGACTGGAATAACCATCACACCACAGTACCTGACCCCAAGGGAAGGAAAGTGAGAGAGGTTAGAAGGCACCATCCATGGCTGCCACCAAGGAGCCCTTGAACTCAGAGTTGGCCCACAAGGAGTCCCACACCTCCCAGGAACGGTCATGATTGGGCATCCTCCCACACTCCGGCATTCCTGGGGAGGAGTCCATGGGACGCATGGCCTTGAGTCAAATCCAGCCATGGATTTCAAAGCACAGCAGCAGCTGGGATCCACGATCAGTCGTGCCACCTGGGGGGATGTGCGTCTCCTGCTCTCAGCGCCACATCATAGCAAATGGAATATTACCATTCTCTAGCTTGTTGATTTGTTTACTCAACAAGATGTCTTGGAAATCTTTCCAATTGATCTGATAATTCATTTTAATGGCCTCGTAGCATTCATTGTATGGAAATTCTATTGTTTGTGTACTCATTCCTTTATTGACAGACTTTTAAATTGTTTCCTTTGTTTTTGCTATTCCAAACAGTGCTTAATATCCTTGCCATCTTGTACACTAGAGGAGATACCAAGAAGTGAAATTGCTAAAAACTAGTGTGTGTGTGTATGTGTGTGTGTGTCTAGGTTTGTATATGTGTGTATATAGTATATGTATATATGTGTATATACATGTAAGTGCATGAATATATATATACACACACAATGTTTTAATAATCACTGCCACATTCACATTGGCTACCTCAATGTATACTTCTGTGAACAGAAAATAGATCAAAGTGCTCATTTTCTTATATTCTGACCAACACTAGATAGTGTCAAATTCCTGATTTTGTCTATCTAATGAAGTCTTATTGTAGCTTTAATTTGCATTTTCCTGGTTACTAGTGAGATTGATCATCTTTTCATCTATTTATTAGACATATGTATCTCTTCCATGAATTTTTATCTGTACCATTATTTTCAATATAGATGGATGTTGCAATGAACAAAATACAGACCTATTTCCAAACATTATTAAATTGAAAGGGTCTCTTTTTATCATTTTGCTTTTTCAGTTATGAGATGCTAAGCATACTTTGAAAGTTTTCGTGTTAAAATGGGTCCTTGTGGCCAAAAGGGTTAGGAACCAGGGGTTCTGTGGACCTCAGGCTCCAGGAGAGCCCACAAGCTGATGCTGAATCCAGAGGGAGTTGAACCGCTGCCCCCAGAGGCACCGCAGCTGCCCACACCAGGCTCGAACGTCAGCCCTGGGCACGAAGGCTCCCAGGGACCCCGCCAGCTCAAAGACAGGTTGCAGGGAAGCGGGGAGCCGCTCTGTGTGAAGTGGCGTCGGCTAAGGTTGCTCTGAAGCAGGACGGCTGTCCTTCCCACCCCACTTTCAGCCCAGGGTCCTGGCTATGGATGGCTCCAGAGAAGAGGGTTTGAACACTAGCTCTGCCTTCCCCATTTGTGCAGTCTCAGTGAAATCTCAAAACCTCTCCCAGCCTGTTTTCTCATCTGTAAAATAGGGAAACCGCACCCCTCCCTGGGCTGCGGAGAGAATGGGCAATTGGGCAAGTCCAGCACCCAGCGCAGAGATGCTGTGAATGTTTGCTATTGTGACTGTAGTACTTAATATGTCCGATTACCATAGAAAGGGAAAGGGGTAAAAACACCTTTAAGAGAGGAGCCTCCAGTCCTAAAACTCCCACTGGGGTCCCAGGCTGTAGCTGTTCTCAGAATGGCCCTCTGCAGAGACTCCTACAGCCAGGCCTGGGGCTCCCACTTGGGGCTGCACCCCCAAAAGCCTGTCACTCTCCTGGCACCCCAGCCGGGCTGTCTTTGGCACTTGCCTCTTTGTCTCTTGCTGCCTGGCTTAATCTGGTGATGCCAATTAACTTTAATGAAAGTTACATGGGAAAACTAAGTGGCGTAGACACACAAATATGTCGTTAGCAGGGAAACAAGGACAGCCTTAGAACCGCGGTGATTTCCAGGTGGAAAGAAATATGAAGCTCTCTGTCTCCTCCGGGTAAAAGAGGATTTGTGAAACCCAAAGAAAATAACTCCTGAAGCAGAGGTTTGAACGTGCCAAGTTTGTGACACGAAGGAAGCGGCTCCCAGAAAGGACGTTCTGATTACGACTGACGGCGTTGCTGCCACTCCCCGGGTGGGGGGGGGCAGGAAAGCATTTCCCTTCAGCAGGTACCCGGGCTCCACCTACCCGCCACATGAGCCCGAGCGGATCTGGGGGGCGCACCTGACTGCTGGTGATGGATGTTCCCCACTTTCATTTAATTACCCTAATTCCTCACATCTGTAGAGCCTTTCATAGTTCACAGCCTATTATCTTGCTTGAGCCTCAGAGCAGCCCCACAGGGTGAGAATTGTTTAGATCCCCTCTTTGTAAATGGGCAAAAAAGGAACTCAGAAGGTGGGGTGATTTATCCAGTGGTAAGACCAGAGTGCAGGTACCTGCTGCACTGCACAGCCATTCCCATGAGCTTCAAGTGTCCTGCTGGCTTTCTCCCTTGTCCTCCTAAAAACTTACTTCTTGAATGTGATAGGCAGAATTTGCCAGGGACATGAGAACAAATCCAGAGGCTGTCTGACGGATGTCAGGACAGCCTCCTGCCAAGGCAGGCCTCACCTGAGAGACATTTACAGACTGTCAAGACTCCCTCCAAGACAACATCTTGAGAAGTACCTGGAACAGATGTCATATCCTGCAAGGAGCTTTTGCTTTCTAGGCTATAAACTCAGTGACTATTATTCATACATTTGTGGTTGGGCTCCTTTTATTTTCTTCTTACTGCTCTGTCCACCAAGGATCAAAAATATGTGCACCCTGATTTTACAATTATAACATTCATCCTAAAGAATTCCTATGAGGGGCCCAAATAGTCAAAACAATTTTGTAAAAGAACAATCTTGGAAGACTAAAACATTGATTTTGAAATTTACTATAAATCTACAGTAATCAAACAGTGGTACTGGCATAAGGATGGATACATAGACCAATGAAATAGAATTGAAAGTCTGGCCAGTTGATTTTCAACAAGGGTGTCAAGTACTTGCAATGGACTTCAGCAAATACTGTTGGGAAAACTGAATGTCTACATGCAAAAGAATAAAGTTGGATCCATACCTCGCACCATATACAAAATTAACTCCAAGTGGATCAAGGTCCTAAGTTTAAGTGCTAAAACCATAAAACTCCTAGGAGATAACCTAGGGTCAAATCTTCATGACTTTGGATTCAGCAATGGATTCTCAGATATCCCATCAAAAGCAGGTGCAACATATGAAATAGTAGATAAATTCGAATTCATCAAAATTAAAAACTTTTGTGCATCAAAGGACATTATCAAGAAAGTGAAAAGACAACCTACAGAATGGGAGAAAAGAGTTGCAAGTCATATATCTGACAAGGATTTAATATCCAGAATATAGAAAGAACTTATACAATGTGACAGAAGAAACAAACAACCCAATTTAAAATTAGACAGATGACCTAAACAGACATTTTACCAAAGAGAATATCCAAATGGCCAAGAAGCACATCATTAAGATGGTCAACATCATTAGCCATTAGGGAAATGCACATCAAAACCACATTGAGATATACTACTTCACCCCACAAGGATGGCTATTATTTAAAAACAGGAAATAAGGAGCGTTGGAAAGGATGTGGAGAAATTGGAACCCTTGTGCATTGTGGGTGGGAATGTAAAAGAGAGGCGCCCCTGTGGAAAGCAGTTTAGTGGTCCCTCAAAAAGTTAAATGAGGTAGAAATTCCACTCCTAGATATATATACAAATAAATTGAAAATGGACTCAAGCAAATACTTGTGCACCAGTGTTCATAGTAGTGTCATTCACAATAGCCAAAAGCTGGAAACAACCCAAGGGTCCATCACCAGATGAATGGATAAACAAACTAGGGTAGTTTTAACAGAAAACACAATGGAGTATTATTCATCCATAAAGAGGAATGAATTTCTGAGACACACCATAATATGGATGAACCTTGAAAATATTATGCGGTATGAAACAAGGCAAATAAGGACAAATACTGTATGATTTTACTTACATGAAATATCTATAAAGAGCAAATTTGCAGAGACAGAAAGTAGATTACAGTTTACCAGGGAATGTAGAGATGGGGGAAGGGGGAGCTTTTGCTTGGTAGATATGGGGTGTTTGTAAAAATAATAATAATAATTCCTTTGGAATTATGCAATAACAGGTCCCATTTCTTAACGGCAGACAGTGTGTCTGGTCCTGGGCTTTGCACTTATGTGCATTATTACCTCAGCCTCACCACAACCACCTGGCATAACTATTTGTAATAAGACAGTGTGTTATCCACCAAAGAACCATCTCCCCTTCTTCCATGAACGTGCTCTAGCTGGGCACGTGGCTGCACATCTAAAGACTACACTTCCAAGGCTCCTTTGCAGTTAGTCTGACTACCTTTACATCGATGGGATGTCATTACAAGTTTTGAGTACAACTTCCAGGTCATTTTTCAACTCCCAAGAGCGAAGTCCTTACTGAGCTCTCTCTTTTTCCTATTCCTATGATTACAAACATAAAGATGGCCAGGTTTGGCCCAAGCAGATGAGGACAGTTCCTCAGGGAGGCCACACAACAAGATGGAAGGTTTCCAGAACTGGCCCTCAACCTCCACTCTTCACACCAGGACTGGTTCATGAGAGGGAAATGCAGTTGCATCTTTTCTGAGCTACTGTCTTTTACAGCCTCTTTGTTTTGTTACTACAGCTGAGTCTTTAACTAATGCAATATTATTATCTCCATTTTTCCAAGACTCATGAAGACTAAGAGATGTGCCCCCAAGTTCATACAATTATAGAGTGAGAAACCAAGCCCATGTCTGACAGATTCCAAAGCCTCTGTAATATGATCCACTCACTCATGCATTCATCCAAGTTGTAATGACTGTCTATAACCAGAAGGAAGAACCCCAGGGTTTTGCCTGTACAAGAGGATCATAAATTCTCGTGTCATCCTGTTACCCCCTTCCCTCCCTCCCTTGAGACGATAGTGAGGGAGTGCTGTGCCTCTGAGGGATAGGACACTGAGATGCAGAGAAGAGCTTCCACCTGATCTTTGCGAAGGCCTCAGTGGGGAGCTGTCTTGGAAATGGGCCCCCACTCTTTATGTTGGTGGATCCTGGAAGGCAGCCTGGGACCAGGCAAAGGAGGATTAAAAGAGAAACTGAGACCACCCTGATTATGACAGCAGGACAGTGTACAGATGAGGTTGCATTTTGGAAAATGCCTTTATTACTTACTGTGCTTCTAGACTGATCTCTGAGAATTAATATTTATCATTGGAAGAGTATGTGAGTCTGTTTATGTGTTCATGTACTCATGTGTATATGGGAATACGTGTATGTACAAGTTTGTGTGCATGTATAGGTTTATATGTTTGTGTATATGTATAGGTTTATATGTATGTGTGTCTCTTGTGCATTTGTTGTGGTTACTTGTGTGCATTTGTGTGTGTTAGTAAATGTGTGCATACATTTGTACTGGTGTTTTTGAGGAAAGGGGTGATTCAAAAATTGTCTGCCAGATTACCAGGGAGAATCATCCCCGATGGGAGACCTGACTTAGTGTGGCCAACCCCACCCCAAACTGTCCTGCTCAAGTTTCTTCTCCAATCTTATGCCAAACACACACACACACACACACACACTTGGTTAGTCTTGATCAATCACTCAACCTCTGGACATGAGCTCCAGAGTAGACCAGAACTCACAGATTTGCCTGAATTCCAGGATGGAGAACCCAAAGTTAGGTGGAGAGTTACCCCTTCAGAAGAAGGAGGCATGTTCTTGGGGGGGGCGGGGAGAACGTGAGAAGAGGGCCATCTCAGCCAGGAACCAAAAGAATGGTTTATCTTGCCTTTGTACTATTCTTTTGTGCTTTGTGGGAATCCCACTAATTGGACAGTTTGCATCTTCCCCTTCTTGCATTGTAATTCGTAGCAGTTACTCTCATCTTTCCAGTAACATCTGACTAAGCTACACAGCATCAAATGACAAAGTGTAGGGACAAAAGGGCCATAAAAGCAAGTTTGCTCTGCCTCGTCCTCGTCCCCCAGGACTGCCCAGGGTTCCTCTGCCTGCTGAGGGTCCATGGTCCAGGAGCACCAGCCAGTGAGCATCATCAAGGTGCATGGAGGTCCCGTGGGCAAGCAGCGAGTACCAGTGGACACCCCTGGAGAGGCAGGCACAAGCCACCTCGAGGTCCCAGGGTCTTCTGAACAGCGGTGACTCACAGAGGGCAGGGCCTGGGGCTTGGAGCTAGAGCTGCAAACACTGGCCTGAGGAGGAGACACAGTCCAGGAGGGCAGCTAGACTTGGAAACAAACAATGGAAAGGCAAAGAGAGGCTCACTGTGCGAGAGCCTGAACCGCACGTGGAAGAGCTGCCCAAAGGCGCTGAGTTTCCAGTGGGGCAGGCGCTGTTCCAAGCACTCCTCACGCATTAACTCATTGGCTGCTCCTATCCATCCTATGAGGACAAATGGGGGAAACTGAGGCATAGAGAGCACAAGTGACTTGCCCCAGATCCTACAGATTGTATTTGAACCCAGGTAATCTGGCCCCACTGTATACATGGCATCAGGAGGCCTCTAAGTAGGGGAGTCAGGGTGGGCTTCAGAACGGAGGGGTGGCTCAGGCCATGATGCCTGGGGGTCATCCCAGAAGAGGGGCATTCCCCAGAGGATGTGGAACGCTTTTGACAACCTGACCTAGGACCTGTATGTGTAGGGAAAACGGAAGCTTTAGCTTCCTGAATCAACACTTACCCTTATTATGTAGAATGAACTCCAAGGTGTTCTGTTTTATCCTATTTCATGTCTTGTAAATGCTATGTAAGAAAGCCAGCAAATTGGTTTTAGAAGCCCCCGAAGTTTCCTGAGCCATTTATTATACTGGAGCAAGGTAGGCAGGAGCTGGAGAGTGGTAAGGCAGAGTCGGAGCAGCAGCAGCAAAGCTGGCCAGGCTGGGGCCAGGCAGAAGCACCTGACATGCCTAAGGCCTGGAATTTAAGGAAGCCCTCACTCTCGGGGTTGTGCAAGTGCGGGCTCGGCACCTAAGAGTGAGGGCCTCCTTAAATGTGGCAGCCCAGGTGCCTCACTCGCCACACCCTAACCCCAGCCTGGTAGCCAAGCACCTATTCTGCTCCAGGCACTGTACCCAGGGCTTGCATGCCTGACTCATTCAATCTTTCCAACAGCCCCCTTTCCAGTTGAGGAAATTAAGGCCCAGAAAGATGCGCAGAAAGTATCAGCTCTGACTCTTAGCAGCCCCCAGATATCTTGGGTGATTGACCGCCCCAGAACAACAAAACAATGAGAAATGGCTGGGGTGGGAGTGAAGAGGGTGGAGGGCTGGGGAGAGAACCACCCAGAAGCAGTTATCTACACCCAGCAGCTCACGTGTTCCTTGGTCTTCAAGCCCCAACACCCGCATCAATTTCCCACATGCCAACTTCTCAAGACCCCTTATTTGCAAGTTGCAGAGAGCTCATCCCAGGAAAGCCTCAACAGTTGTCTACGTCTGTGCCTCAAAAGGGGTGGTATGTACAAAGTGCCCAGTCACCAGCCTGCTGGCGAGTTTTGCTGTAAGTCTCATTCAACATCACAGAGCTCTATCCACTCAAACAAATAAAAAACATGTGCTCCCCGAGAATAAATAGGGCCTGAAAAAGCATACAAAAAATCTGTGTGATATCATGCCATAGTCACTGAAATGGCTAAAGTTAAAAAGATGGACAGCACCAAGCACTGGCCAAGAGGTGGAGCCACTGGAACTCCCATATACCGCTGGTGGGGGTGGGAGTTGGGACAACTCAGAAACAGTTTCGGCCTCTACTAAAGCTCAAGGTAGATACAGCCTTTGATGACTTTTCAATTTTACTTCGGGGTCTATACCCAGCAGAGAGTCAGGGACATGTGTTAGAATGTCCACAGCTGTAGTATCCATAATAACCCCAAACTGGAAACAACCCCAAAGGTTCATCAATAGAAAGATCAATGAATCAATTGTAGAATAATCGCATAATAAAATGCCGCATGCTAAAGAAAACAGACAAACGACTGCAACACCCAACAAAAGGGATGAATCTTATAAGTGCATTGTTGGATGAAAGAACCCAGGTATGGCAGAACTCAATTATTCCAGATATAAACAGTCTGAAAAACAGGCAAAATGATACTATACTGCTTAGGGATACCTACTTACATGTTAAATAGTAAAGAAAGATGATGCTGTCAGAGTCAGAATAAAGCTCATCTCTGCAAAAGAGCGCTGTGGTGGTGACCAGGAGGGGCTTGGGGAGCTCCTAAAGCTGCCAAGGGGAAAGCTCGAGGGGTGTTCACTTTTCAAAATGACATTAATCTGTACATTTATAGTCTATCTACTTTTCTGTAGGTAACTCATATCTCCCAATTCTTAAAAAAAAAAAACACGACTTAAGAAATATGGATCCATATTCACGTTCCAGGGGCCCTGGAAAGCTTCCAGCCCAAGGCATCCAACAAGTTGGCCTTCAGGTAAGGCTGGCATGGGTTTGAATCCTGTTTCACCACTAGCTACATGTGTTCTTCGGCAGGTTACTTGCTATGGGGTCCCAAATAATGCCCCACCCAAAGACGTCTACACCCTAGTCCCTGGAACCTGGGAACGTGCTACCAGATGTGATGAAATTAAGAATCCTGAGGTGGGGAGGTTATCCGGCATTACTGGGTGGTCCTGGGTCCTTATAAGAGAGATGCAGAAAGGGCAGAGTCAGAGAGGAGATGTGGTGGTAGGAGCAGAGCTTGGGGTGGTGTTGGGCCACGAGCCAAGGAATGCAGGCAGCCTCTACCAGGACACAGGTGCACCCGGGGCCTCCAGCAGGGAGGCAGCCCTGCAGACCCATTTCAGACTGCCGGCCTCCAGGACCGTAAGAGGATAATTGTGCCTTGTTCTAAGCCACTAACTGTAGTGAATTCTCTTACAGCAGCAATAGGAAACTAATACGCATGGCTTCTCTGAGCCTCAGTGTCTTTATCTGTAAAATGGGGATGAAGATGCTCTGATAAGTGTTAGAATTCATGTTGATAACAAGCCTAGGCTCGGCCCTGGCACGCTGGTAGGACAGTGGCCGAGGCACAGGTAGATAGCAAAGGCAAGAGTGCCTAGAAGTTCTGCGGGCAGCTGACAGAAAAAGTGAGAAGGGCCCCTGTGAGTTACCTTCTGGGGGCTCCTCTGCTAACCCCTTTCATGCCAGCACCTTAGGGTGCCACCCAGGACAGCAGGCAGCCCGTCTGGAAGCTTTGTGTGGATAGAAAACGGCCCCCCTAGCCCTGGGAAAACGTGGTTCACCACTCCTCGCAGCAGCCCTGCTGCCGGGGCACGAACGTCCACTGCTGGGCCTGGCAGGGCTTTGTCCTCGCCCTTGAACCAAGCCCTACGTGAAGATGAGAAAGCAGGCCAGAGCCCCCCCAAGAGCAACGCGCGGGCAGGTGGCATCAACGAACACGGCCATTCATACACGCGCGGCCAGATTCAGCATTTATTTTGTGCTGTCGGTAAGGGTTTCCTTTAAATGATTGGAGGCACCATTGTGAGACTCTGATGCAAACAGTTCATAACAGCCATTCACTCAGGATGATCCCACGGCTCCGGGAAGACAGAGCACCGGGACCCATGCGCTCCCACGTGGAAAAGCCAGCCCCAAGACACAGCCCAAAGCCTGTCCTCACCCCTCGCGGTGCTTTATTATGTGATTGTTCTACAACTGATTTATTGATCTTTCTATTGATGGACCTTCATTAATCTGTACATTTATATGCTATATACTTTTCTGTAGGTAACTCATTCATCTGTCCAGGGGACACACTGGGGACTGTGCCCAGGAGCAGACTGAAGGGCGAATAACGTCCCTCAACCACACAGTGGAAACTCCACGTACCCAGGCTTTGGGGCACACGTCACACCCGTGGGACGATGATGATGTCCCATCAAGGCGCGGACTCGGCTGAGAAGCGCCTCCCGACCCCGCGGTCCCAGCAAAGAGGCTGCCCTCCAGGCGCTGGGAGTTGCTACTGTATTCAGGAAAAGCCATCCCGGCCCAGAAGCCGCAGTCCTTGGAAAGTTACTAAGGATATCAGGTAGAGGAAGTGCCGCCCTGGGGGACGGGATTTGACAGGCCCAGAAAGGCCGCCTAATTCCTCTGAGCCCCGCACGCTTTGGATATCATGTCTTATTTTCTGCATGAATGAGAGACGCGGCCAGTCTGGAGACGTCTGAAGGCTTAGCTTACAGCGGGTGAAACCGGCTCGCCGCCGGGGGCTGCGTGGAGGCCGGGGCAGCCTTCACAGGCGCGGGCAGCCTCGCCGGGGACACACAAGACAAGTGTGGTTTTCCAAGTGTCACTCGCTGATTGAACATACAGTGAGAGCTCCCTTTCCCGCCCGAGGATGGACCTGAAGAGTGAGGGGGCAGGCATGAGCAGAGCGCCTGGACGGCGTGGTGCTTCGGGGGAGAAAAGAAGTTCAGGGCCTCCAGGTGAGGTCAACTCTTGGGAATCCTGTCAGTTTGTGGCTGCTGACCCCAACCTCAGTCTTCTGGGTCTTTCCTGACTCAGGGGAACTCCTCTCTAGCTCCCTCCAAGAAAGGGAAGCGCAGGGCAATGCACGCCCACGTAGCACTCAGCGTTGCTGGGCCGTGGGCCAGGGGTCCACCTCTCCCCTGTCTTTCACCATGATTCCCATTTCACAGATGGGAATACTCTATTGTGCATCTAGTGTCAGAGGCAGGCTTCCCTCCCCATCCCCCACCTTTGCCCCCCCCCCCCAGCACCTGCTCTCAAGAAAGGGTCTGATGGCTGTCACCTCCACCTGAGTGCAGAGGGGTTCACAGGGGTGGCCACAGTCAGGTTGGGAGGGGGCTGGGGCGCAGCCTCCAGGGTGCACCTGCAAACGCAGTCCGCTGGTTTGAACAAGCTCACACCCTGTCCATTCCAAGGCCCTGGGCAGGGTTTTATATTTGGAATTTGTATTCTTACCACAAACTGAATCAGCTCTATTCTTGAAGCCGCCTTGCTCATCTTGCGTTTTATTGGGGAGGATGTTTTGCGAAGATGGTGCTGACAGAGACGATGGGGAACTCAGCGGTGCTTGGCTACCTGGGTAAAGAATTGTGCGAGCCTCGGGCCTGGTCAGCTCGCCTCGTTTCCCTTTAGGCTTCAGTGGGGAGTGGCATGGCCCCTAGGGAAGAGCGCAAGGACCAGTTCCAGGGGACGATTCAGGCCTTGCATACAAGAAGTGCCAACAGCGTTGGCCCCCAGGAGGGAGCCGAGGCCGCCTCAGCTATCAGCAGGGCCTCGGTGGCTTCTGCATCCACGTGCTGCCTTCCCACGGGGCCCTGTCCACAGTGATCCCTTCCCAGGGGGGCATCTTCACCCAGACAGTACCAGAAACCTCGACCTCTCATGGCAGTGAAGGCAGGTGGATGCTTGCACCTTCACCGGTCACTCTGAAAGTTTCCCCAGTCTACACACCCCTCTCCATCCCTCCTTTCCCCACCGTCCTCAGTCCAGATGTACCCTCTTATCCCATGTTTGGATACAGCAAGACTTTACTTGGTTTTGGAAAATTCAAGTAAGAATAAAGGATAAGTTGGTAGCCACCTATTGTGGCACACACTGCAAGTTGCCTCCTGATGAATCATCCACTCTCCCCTTCTTTACTCACAAAACCCCAGTTTTGTTCAGGGTTATAATACACCAGATAGAAAATTCTACCTCACAGCTTTCCTTTCACTATGGATGATGATGGAGCCCAGTTCTGGCCAATGATACATCAGCAAAAGTCACTAAGTGGGACTTAGAGGAATGTTCTTTGATAAAGGGACCTGCTCAGCCAAAGTACACCTTTATTCCTCTGCCCCACAACCACTTCCTGCCCTCAGTTCAGGAAACTGCCCTCAGTTCAAGCAACAGGGCAGTCATCTTGAGAAACCTGTGACAAGCCTGAGGACAAAACCTATGTATGTGAGAGGGTTATGCCCAGGTCCCTGATAGGGCTATTGAGCCTCCAAGCCAGCCCTGGCTGCCTCCCCTGGACTTCTTGGTATGTGAAAAGAAAACAAGCACCTCACGTGCTTAATCTGTTATTTTTCCAGGCTGTCAGTTACTTAGAGCCAAAGACCACCCTAAGTGACATAGCTCGCCTCCCACCACCTAGATATAACCACCACTGATAGCTTGCCCTGTCTCCTTCTAGGCCTTTCTATGTGTACAGACAGACTACCTGTCTTTGACTTCTGGCTCCTTCACAAACCAGCTCATCCTCTTAGGCAAATTACTTAACCTCTTTCTTGGTCTGTAAAATAAGATATAAGTGGTAACTTCCTCCTTGAGTTTAGTGAAAGCTCAATGAAGTGAAACATAAAGTGAGGAGTACAGTACCTTGAACATAATATGTGTTTAATAAATATTAATTATCACTAATATCAAAATTTTATATCCTGCTTTTTTTCACATGACATTATAGCCTGTACATTTTCCCTTGCTCCTGAGAAGTCCTTGTAAATATCTTATGAACAGTGCTTAATACTTCACATGCACTTAGCAAATGCTTAGTTTTTATTAATATCAAAAATTTATATCCTGCAGTTTTATTTAACATTATGCCATATGCGTTCTTCTGGGACTATCACTTTTAAAGCTTCCCAAGCATCGTTTCATATAGCTAGAATGAGGATCGGCAAACTTTTTATTAAGGGCCGGAGAGTAAATATTGTAGGCTTTGAAGACCATATCATTCTGGACAACGAGTCGTCTCTGCCGCAGTAGTGTGACAGCAGCCATTTCAAGGAATGGGCATGGCTGTGTTCCAATAAAACTTTATTTACAAAAACTGACAGAGAGCTAGATTTGACCTCCCTGCCATCATCTTTTGAGCCAATCTCTCTTATTGTTAGAGCTTAGTCTGGTACCCAGTTTGGGTCTGTTGTCAATAAGCCTACAGAGATCTTGGTGCTGAAGTCTTCGAGCACATTTCTGAGGATTACCTTAGGATGGTTTCTCAGGAGAAAGCATTACATTTTTAAGGCTGAGTCAATGATGACAAATTCAGTAGCATTAGTCAATTTTTTAAAAATTTGAAGCCAGACCTAGTGCTTGCACTTGTAACCTTGCTTGCTCCACCATTGTTGTCCAGATGCTTCCTGAGAATTTTGTCTCATCCAACCTCCAATTCCTCAAGGGTAATGATGTGATATCATCTTCCCGTACTCTTGTATACTTTGTCCCTCAATTTTATTATCCTTTCCCTGTCCTTTCACCCCCACATCTGCTCAGTTTCCATATAATTGCATACACAAAATGCCCCCAAGAAACTGGGTAATTGACTGAATGAATGGACCCTGCATATTTAAAACTCCAAGAAGGCATGACCCAAATAGCCAAGCACTGAGACTTGAATGTAGAACTTCCTAAATTAGGTGATACACTAACTCAACCCTTTCCCAGACAACCCATGGCAAGATAGTAAAGAAAACAGTGACGTGTCTCCAGGTCCTGTGCCCCTCTTGCCCAGGGCCTGATGCCACTCACACGGCACCCTTGGAAGGACAGGGGTGGGCACCACTGGGACTCTCCATGCCCCTTTCGTCTTCCACCATCCTCCACTTCTTTTCGGATCCTGCACATGGTGGCCCTTCTTACCGTTCAAGGATGCCCATGAAGAGGCACGCCACCTCTGCCAGAATCCAGTTCATGAAAATTTGAAAATTTTCCCCTACATTTTTTTTCACCTTGAATTTTTCGTGAAACCAAATGGCAGTTTCCAAAGGTGAAAAACTGTTATTTTCCCAGACAAAATTCCTGTGAAGTGAAAATTGCTAGTTTCACACAGCTCTACTACTGATGACTATTATTACTCTGGGCGCTAGATTAGCACAATTTGATCAAGAAAAAAATAAAACCTGGGTCCTATTCCCTGCGGGACCTAAATGTTCCTGTGGGCAGATTTTCACAGAGCTAGAGCCAGTGGGTGGCCTTCCCAGGTACTCTGCACCACATTCATCTTCACCATCACTGGGGAGCACGCTGAGCCCAGATTCCCTCTGGGACACAGCCAAGCTCAGGAACATGCATTCCATCCTCTCAAGGATGGAGAAGCCGTCCTTGGGAGACAGGGACATCTACTCTGTAAAGAGCATGAGACCAGACCCTCTGAGGAGGTACACACAAAGTTGCCTAGTAATTTTGGTGTGGAATTCCTTAGAACGGTGACCTGTGTGGGAAGTTGTCCCTCCGACCCAACCATCTTGCCATAGCTTTGCAGACCCTCAACGATGGAGGGGCTTGTAGGGCTTGTCTAGTTCAATGGTTTTCAAACTGTGTTCTGCAGAGCTGGTGGGGAGGATGGGCAGCAAGTGGAATCTGTGCTATATTGAGGCTCCATTTAAGATTTTGTTTGCTCAAAGGGTTCTTTGCTTAACAAACTATTTGAAAATCAGGGAGTTTTTCTTTCCAGGGAGGAGGGAAAATTTGCCTAGGATCACGTAGCTACTTATTGGCATATCATATCTGGGACTAGAACTTACCTCTCACATTCTGGTTTAGAGCTCCTTTCACTACTCCTTGCTAAGGTGGCTCTTAAATGAGAAATAAAGAACCAGCCACCGTGTAAGGATTTTGTTGGTGCCAAAAGGTGAGCATTACATTGGAGTTAGAGACAGAGTTGAACTCACACACCACATAGCATCATCTTAGAGGCTTGCTCATAAGGATCTGGGATTAACTGTCAGAAAATCTGATTCAACACTATCCTGACATCAGATATTGCTTAGAAGTTTTCAGTTAGAACAGGAAGGAAAAAAAAATTGCGCCATTTAGGTGCATTTGGGTCTCATGCAGGAGCCATGCACGGTGCTGAGAAGTGATAAATATCTTTAGCGACAAGCTGTGGATAAGTGTGTTTACACAATTTCCTGGGTGTCTGACTATCAATAGCAGAGATGGAGATGAGCAAGAAATGTCCACCTCCACTTTAAAAAAAAAAGAATTTAATCTCTTGAAGCCCAACCCGTGGAACTCACAACAGAGCAGGAGTTTTGACTCATGTATATTTCGGGGGGGGGGGGGGGGCGCGGAATGGAGTGCCCTAGGCTTGGACTATCCCAAGAAATTCTCAACTTTGAGAAAGCTGAATGATTATTTTACCTAGAGATGGTTATGGTATGGGGTGGCTTTTGGAGTGAGAGAGAAAGGAAGTTTCTCTGGTCGCTTTTGGAGTGAGAGAGAAAGGAAGTTTCTCTGGTCGTACATTTGAGCAATCCCTATGCTTGTCTCCCAATTGATAGGCTCTGGAATTCCTGGGCTTGTGGTGGGAGGTGGAGAACAGGAAGCTGAGCTGAATCAGACTGGGGTTCTTGGACTCTGGCATGAATTGGGTGATTAAAATGGGAATCCAACCCCAAAGGGAAAAGCCTCAACCAATCCATGGGAAACTGCTGCCCTATGCTTCTGAACATCTTGATAGGGACGTGCACAAGGCAATTGGACCACCCAATCCTGATCTTCCTCCTCAGAACCCCTGAAATTGCTCTTTTGATAAAGTCATCCAAAGAATTCATGAGGAAACGGCGGTCCTCCAATGTGGAAAATAACAGCTCCTCGGCAAGTCCTGGCCCCTTGGTCTGGGCAGGTCTCTCTTTGTGCCATGGTCCAGCTAACTCGACACTTCCTTCAGGACTCAGCTTGAGCTTTCCAGAAGACTTCCCTGCCTATCACCTCTTCGACCATCCCCTTCTCCTTCTCCCATGAAGGCATTTAATAAAAACATACAAGATCATTGTTTTTTTCTGCCCATTGTCAGACCAGATGAGATGTCACCAAACTTGGAGGGTGTGTTTAGGCCATTCAGACTTACATATGGTAATCTACACCCTTGTTTCACAGAAATGGTCCATGACTAGCAACATCAGCCTCCACCAGGAGGTTCTGGGAAATGCAAAATCCCAGACCTGCCCCAGATCTACTGAACCAAGACTCATATGTTCAGAACTTTCCATTAAAGTTTGAGAAGCACTGGTCTACTTGAAGTTAACTTAAGGGGCTTGTTCTAACCGATGCAAAGCAAGAGAGAGCCCCATATGACTTACTCTGGGGAGCAGCAGGTCACACTAACAGGGTGCTGCATGGAGAGAGAACGTAACAGTTGTTCCAAATAGAAGCCCTAAAGTGAATGTCCCAAGGACAGACTCTGGAAAAGTGTTCCAGGATGAGCAGAGCAGGATGTAATAGTAAAGATGGAGAAGGACACTCCCTAGCAGTGCTTGGGGATTAATCGGCTTTCGTAGATCATGCGTCCTGTGTGCAGACACTGTGTGAAGTGTTTTGTGTGCTTTGCATGCATTTAATCCTTGCATCAGCATGGATTAGGCTGGCACCATGTTGCAAATACATAAAGCAGTGCTTTTGGTATAGGCACTTGGGAAAATAATTTGACACTATTTCAGAAAGTTAACCATTCCTATTCTCTAAGATCCAGTAATGGCACTTCCAGGTATTTAGATCCTGTAGAAACTTTTCTGCATGTGCAGCAGGAGGAACATACTAAAGTATTCATATCATTGCTGTTTGTAATTGCAGAAAAACTGGATACAACCTACCTGCCCATCAAAAGGAGACTGGACAAATAAATTGTGGCATATTCATAGTATGGGATATTCTCCAACAGAGAAAATAGCTGAAATACAGCCCCATAGAACAACAAGGATCAATCTTAGAAATAATTTAAGTGGCATGAAGAACTCAAATCGCAGAATACCTCAAAGCATGTGACAGAACTTGTTAAAAAGCTCAAAAACAAGTGAAAGCTTTAGCTTAGGGACATGTAAATAATTGTTGTAAGTTTTTTTAAAGCAGGGGAATGATTGGCACAGGTCTCTGAGCCACAGTTACCTCTCAGAGGCAGAGGGTGGGAAGGGAAGAGGCCCATTAATGGTGCAAAGACATTGGAAAAGTTCTACTTCTTAGGTTGGTAGGTAAGTTCATAGAGTGTTCCTTTACTATCAGCCTGCATCACTTCCTTGCATGTTGTGTCTTCTTGCATATGTGCATTTAGTTATAATTTTGTAAAAAGATTATGATGTTGAGAGCTGAAGCTCAGAGAGGTTGAACCTTGCACAAGTTCCCACAGCTAGTAATAGGTAGTGCTGGGGCTTGAACCTAGACAGTTGGCTGTAGAGTCCCCATAAAGCACTGAGCAGTGTGGCCTGTTGTGTGCTAGGCTGACCTCAAGAGCAGTTACAATCCTTACACGGATATAACTAATGGAGCGCTGGTATTAGTCACCCATCTCTTTCCATCAAGGGATGGAGCAGATGCTCCATGCTGAGACCTCCAGGGTCAGGTCCATGCTGACCAGCTCTCTCCCCGACTCTTGTCTGGAATGCAATCTGCCTTGACCCTCCCGCCGGCCACATTCCATGGACACACGGTGACCCCCTCAGGACCACGGCCCTCAGGCTCTGTGCATCCATTTGTGAAACAGAAAGAGAAACAGAAAGCCAAAGAGAAGAGTAAATACAGTTAGACTTCCATCCATCATTCCAGCTCCTGACATTCCTAGCAGGGATTTGGATAGGTCCTCACTTCTTGGAGAGCATGTTATTATGGTGCAAAGGACTTCTCTCTCCTGTCACTCTAACGCTCTCCTCTGTGAAAAGAGCTACAACAGCCCTTTACATTGCCTGTTTACAGATAAGGAAACCGGCACCCAGAGAGGGCAAGTAAATTGTCCAAAGTCAAGGTGTGTGACCTTGGGTAGTCACCTTGCCTCCCTGGGCTTCAATTTCCTTGCCTGGAAAATGAAAGGGTCAACCCTGGTGATTTGTAAGGAGTCCACCAGCTACAGTAATCTACCATCCTCGAGGGGCTAACCCAAGAAAAAATCTAGGTCTCTGGATTGTGCTGGTTGTTCTGGAAGGAGTTCATTACTCCAGCCCATCTGCCTTGCTGGTGGAACCAGAGTGAAGAGGATATGGGCTCAAACTAGCCAGAAGTCAGGAGAAAGGCAAGAGCAGATGAGAAGGAGAATAAAGAAACAAGCAGCCCCTGCTGTTCTGTTTATTGTTTGGCCCAAATTCTGGAGAGCTTAAGAGAGCGATTTGGATTTCTTTTCATTGTGGGGCTCTTCTAGCAAACTGCCTCTCGCCAAATGAACACAGAGGAGAAAAGAAATAGAAATGGGCTGTGGACTGCACGGCCAGCAGTGTGCAAAGACAATGGGCACTGGCTTAATTTCCCTGCTGCCTCGCAAACTGCTCTTGAAGCAAAATCAGATGTCTCCTTCCCAGAAAGTGGAAGAGGAAAAGATCAATCTGTTTTGGGGAAAGTTACGAATTGCGTGTGCCTGGAACACTTGATATATGACTGTAGCCTGGTGTGCAACAAGTGATTCTTGCTGTTGCATTTGATCTCGGGATGGTAATGTGCTCTCCTGACATCATCCAAATGGGGAATGACTGAGGATGTTTTATATAAGATGGCTGCAGACTTCAAAGGCTACTCTTAACCCCGCACCACCTGCCGCCTCCCTCCCTTTCTTCCTCCTTTCTCTCCAGGCCCTCCTCTCCCTTCGCCCAGCAAATTGTTTGGGGGCCAAAAGTGATTGTAGGACGATCAGGAATCAAGAAACGTGTGGCAGGTGGTACCACCTGTGTCTGGGCAGCAGCCCCACAAGCCGCATCTGCTCCCCAGTTGTGGGGGGAGGGAGGGGGCCGGGGCTGAGGATTCCCTCCAGGCCCAGCCTGCAGCCTCGGCGGCTGCGGAGGGTTGCTGACTGCCCTCCAGCCTTGAGAGGTGGAGAAGGGGCTCCCTTGGGCTCTGGCCTGTGGTCAGAATCCCAGTCTGCAGTGTCTGCTCAGGCCCTTGCCTTTCACAATGAGGAAACTGAGGACCAGACGTGAACCAGCTGCACAAAGTGTCCCCGCATTGACGGGTAAGGGTCAAAGCAGACCCCAGGCATCTCGACTTCCAGCCCCAAATGCTTCCCCTGCACCACTGCACATATGCTAGGCTGGATGGAGAAAGTCTCATTCATCTCCTCCCACCCTTGACCCCTTGAATGAATGGAGCTAACATGTATCAGGGCTGACCGTCAGGCACCGGCCGAAGCACTCCACATGGACCGATTCCTCCGGACCCTCACGTTAACCCAGGGGTTCTCTATGGGGGCAGCTTCGCTTCCCAGGGTCCGTGTTTTGTCCTGACTTGGGAGCATAGCTCCTGGCAAGGCATGAGGAGGGGCCTCCGAAGCTGCTAAACATCCTACAATGCAACCAAGAATTATCTGGCCCCAAATGGCAATAGAGCTGCAGTTGGGAAACCCTATGTTCATCCTGTGAGCTATGGATTGTTGTTGCAGTGGTGGCGGTGGCGGTGGTGAGAGTGGTTAGTCTCATCGTACAGAGGTACATCCAGTAACCAGAGGTAGAAAGAAAGATTAAGTGGCTGGCCTGTGGTCACACAAGACACAGACAGGGGCAGATCCCGGAGGTGGACCTGGGCAGGCGACTCCTTGGACTCCTGCTCCAGCCCCTTCTCTAATTATGCAGGAAATGTGAGGAGCCAATTTCACCTAAAAAGCCTCAGAAATACAGATCGAACCAAAGAGCCCTTTGGCCCGCGCTCAGACTCACTTTCCCCACCAGAGTTAGCTGTTTGGTGTGTTTTCTTTTAGGCTCTTTCCTCTCTGTGACATGCACATATGAATGCATAGCACTCAGTGGTCATGACTTGTGGTTGGAAGGTACGTAAATGAAATTGCTCTAGTCTTATTCTTTTGTGACTTGCTCTTTCTCATTTAACCTTTGTCTTAGAAATATTCCATGAATGGACATGCAAGCACACATTATTTTTACACAACTGCCTAATGTTCCGTGGTTTGGAAGTTCCATAGCACCATTCTCCTATTGATGGACATCTGCATTGTTTCCAGCTTGGGAATCTTTGAAACATACAGTGCAGTAGTCAAGAGCAGGGAGTTTAGAATTACCCAAACCTGGATTAGAATTCTGGCCTAGCTATGTGACTTTGGAAGAGTTCCTCAACCTCTCCGAGCCTTAGATTCCTTGTCCATCAAATAAGAACCTCATAGGACTAATGCAAGTTTTCAATGACATTGTATGAAAAAGAATGAGTGCAGTGCCTGGCACATAAGAAGCGCTTAAAAGTGCTATTATTATTTGCTATTATTATTAGCAGGTATCATTATAACATTTTATTATTACCAGTTATATTATTGTTATCAATCCGATTAGTCAGTAGTCTGCCTAAGGCAATTTGCTCAGCAACACCTGTTCAAAACTCTTTGGGGAAAGCAGGTCAAGTGCTTTGCCAGCATTAACAGACTCAACTGCAAGTCCCCTGGGATTATGGAGGGCTGCAGGGGTTCTTGGTGCTAAGGGGGTTGATGTGGACCACCTCCCACCCAGAAATGCCAGCATCCAGGGACACTCTGCCAACGAGTGCACACAAAATTCAAACCAAGGAGGGCAAGGGAGGTCTGCGTCCATCTGAGCTCTGAACCAGACTAGATGGAGATGTCATACTTGACAAACCCAGTTCAAACCCCAAAGGCCCATGGGTTACCAGGGGTCCTGGTAGAAACCCAATACCCCAACCCCATTTCAGGGAGAACACTTCTAGGGATGGGATGGCCACAAGGCTGAGGTTGGCCTCTGGACTGAATGCGGCAATCAGGGCTCCCTCAGCGTCCTCCTGGGTGTTCCCCAAGAACATTCTGCCAAGTCTTTTGAGGGTGGAGAGATGCCCCTTTGAGGGCTCTGTAGCAGGGGGCCCGGGGCAGAAGCTGTGCCAAGGAGTTTGCAAATTGAGACAACTGCACGAAGAAAAGATTCGCAACTGCTAAGAGCTGGTATTGCCATGTCCTGGATGGGCCCATAGTGGACAATGTGGTCTCCTTCCCCACTCCTCCGTCAGGGGTCCCCATGGGGAAGGAGCCTGCTGCTCTGGCCACAAGGACAGGCTCACACCCACGGTGGAGCATCCCCTAGAAACATGGATTGGTCCAGGGAATGTCATGTGGCTCTAGGTGAGCCTTCCTTTTTTCTGAACCAGGAGGCAGAGGGGTAATAGCGTTCCTTCCTACCATGACAA
Organism: Dasypus novemcinctus; assembly: GCF_030445035.2. Classification (NCBI taxonomy): domain Eukaryota; kingdom Metazoa; phylum Chordata; class Mammalia; order Cingulata; family Dasypodidae; genus Dasypus; species Dasypus novemcinctus. Next base: position 20,336,917 of record NC_080678.1, read on the forward strand.
ACCCTGCGATGTGTCCCTAAAGCTGCTGGCTGCCAGGAGGCACCTGAGAGTGCCGGGTCATCACAGAGCCAGCAGCACAGAGGTGGAGAGAGGATCCGGCAGCTGCCCCAGTCCCTGGAAGCAACCACTTCATCCTCCCAGGTACCAAAGCCAACTGATGTATTTTTATTAAGATCGTTTGAATTGGGTTTCTGTCATTTGCAAACAAAAGGGTCCTGTGTAATACATCAACCCAGACATGTGACGACAGTGCTGAAGCTGCTATGGTAAACCATGGGCATGGGCAGCACCTCAACAACACCTCAGGCTCATAGACTAATGGTTCTGGAAGAGTCCTTGGTGATCCTCTAATCCAGTGTTCCCTGAAGATCACCATTTTCCAAAAATGGGAGGCCTGCTTGACCCGAAGCAAGTACTAGAAAATAGAGCCACCTGCCTTCAGAGATGGGTCATGCATTCCTGCCAGCCTGCTGCAGGGGACACTCCGCACATGCCAGCTAATACCTGGGTTCCTTTTTGGAGAGAAAGACCCTCAAGGTCACAGTTGGCTCAGAAAAGGCAGAAAAGCCCAAAGAGGATCTGAATCCTAGCAAGGAAACAGACTCTAGCCATAAAGAAACAGGAAAGGAACTCCCGAAGAATGGAAATAGGAGGAAAACAAACATCCCTCAGGGTTCCAAGAAGGCACTTGGTGGCAGACCTGTTTGGGGGCCAGAGCTCTACAGGCCAGACTTCCAGTGCCTTGCTCGTGCACACAGGGGCTCCCCCAAACAAGGCCCTGCTTGAAGAATGTAAGGACGTGGACCAGAGGGTGGGGAGAGTATGTGTGAATCCTGTGTGTGTGTAAACACACGTGTGCACGTGTGCACACCTACACGTGACAGAACAGGTCATGCAAACAGGGAGGACTTGTGAAGTGGACGGGTGGAGCTGGTGGGCGTGTGCGGGGCAAGGAGCGTGAGTGCCATGTCCAGGGGCGATGCCTGGGCAGGGAGCGGCTCCCTGGGGGACGTGGGTCTCTCCAGGAGCTGTCCTGGTCGCCCTGCCAGGTGAGGCAGCAGGCATTTGCGTGCACCCCCTTCTCCCAGAGCGCCCGCCCATGATAACCAGGAAGGAAAGTCTCCAGCAGGGGCCCGTAGGCCCCTCCCCAGCCCGAGGCCTGAGCTAGAAGTCATGCCAAGAGAAGAGAGGCTGCTTTCCTCACCTCCGTGGGCCAACACCTTCATGTTTGGCCGGGGCCGGGGGAATCGAGCTTGTCGGAGTGACACACTAATTTGCTTTCAGTCCTAAGGCATCTTTGGGGTGTACAGGCGGGGGAGGGCGGGCACCCCAGCTTGGCGGTCCTCTCTCTGCTGGGGGCTGTCTCCTGGGCCTACCGTGCTTCCCCTGCCAGGCCTTTGAGGGGTCAGAGGACCCACCACTGTGGTGTCACTGAAATGACTGCCCACTGCAGATGGGACATGCCGGGACCTTGCAAGGAGGAGACGGGCAGGAACCTCTGGTATCTTCCAGGCCTGCCTCCAGGAAGCCAGACCCAACGGGAACCAGGGCTGCTGGTGGCCCGCTGAGGAGTGGGTCCCAAAGCCTCTTGCTGGTGCCCGCCCCGGAACAGGCCTCTACAGAGTCACATCTCAACTTCTAAATCTGGTTCTCCTTCGAAGCATTTGGTCCTTTCTGACTGTCCATCTTTCCACCCCACCCCCTTCTCTCCGAGGCCAGACCTTTGCCACCCAAACCAGAGGGATTGGCAGGGTCAGGCCACCGGGAGGAGGGCTGCACTCGGGTTTCACAGGAAGATGCCCTGGGGAAGACCCCCGCATCTCCCCGAGCTCCGTGCATGACCCAGCCCCACTCCTTCCTCCCTCCGAGATGATGAAATCATAGCCTCGATCTGGACCTGTTCATGCCACAAGATAAATTGTCAAAATGTTTTGATCTAATTGGGTCTTTTTCAAGTCAGCTGAAAACCATCAAGCAGGGAGCCAGATGGAGCTGGTGATTAATGAGGGACATTTGGTGGCTTCTCCGCATCCATCACGGAGCCCGGGTTGGGCCCGAGCAAACTAAACCTCCGCTGAGCGAATGCACACGCGGGCGGGAATGGCCGAGGCCTGCCTCGCCCACCACTGAGGGCCACAAGGTGTGGTGTGTTCTCCGCAAAGCTCCAGAGCCCCCCTTACAAGAGAGGCTGCCCCCGAACAGGCCCCCGACTGCGAGACTGTCTCTTGTCCCCAAGCAGTCCCAGGTCCTCTGGGCACCACGTGTGATGGCTGCCAAGCTCCAGCCAGCAGGAGGAATGGAGAGCAAGCGAGAGGTTCCAGAAGCCCCAAGGAGGCTTGGGGTGCCCTGCCTCCTCCTGGCCACACCAAGGCTGCCCACAGCCCTTCCCAGCAGTCAAGGTGCTGGAGCTCTGACCTCAGCCTGGTGGGAACGGCTGCCTTCCTTGTGTCTGAAAAGCACCCTGTGTCCAGCGGGGGGCTAGGGGCTTCACAGGGAAAGGACCTCCTGGAAGCTGACCAGAGGCCTGGCTGCTGCGGGCCCACATGTGCTTCTGCCTTGCCTGCCCCTCCCCGGGCAAAAATGGGTAGAGCCAGCCCTCTGGTTCTCAACTGCAGCCTCAGCCGAGGCCCCCAGTGAAACTCAGCTGGGAGCTGCAGCAGCTGCCAGCAACTGAGCCGGGACCTCGGGCCGTGGGCCCCGGGCAGGGATATTTGTCAAAGGTGCTCCGGTGATTCTAGTCAGCAGCCCAAGTGCAGAACCCGTGAACTAGAGGGAAGTCGAGTCCTCAGCTGAGCCCCACTGATGCCCAGACATGGAGAGTCAGGCCTGGGTTTTCTCATCTGAAGGTTGGGGCAATTCAGATCAGCCCTGTAGGAACGTGTAGGGGACTTGAGTGCAGAGGAATCTGAGAATATACTGGACGGTTCCTTAGGGAGACGGGGGGTGAACCATCCAGGACATCGTCACTGTGGTCATCCACCAGTGACAATGTATCTATCATTTGTTCATTTGACATACATTTACTGAGCACTTGCTATGTGCCGGACAACTCTAGAGATGCAAAACATAAATTGTCCCTGCCCTCAAAAACCTTACAGATAAATGGGGAGGTGGACATTCATCAGGAATCATACACGTTGTAATTTCAGTCTGTGAGACGTGCCACGGAGGCCTCGTGGGCCTGGGCCAGGATCAGGGACCAGGAAAGCTCCCTGAGGAGGGGTCTTTTGAGCCAAACTAGAGAACAGGCAATTAGGCCATGCAGGGGCAGGGGGGACCCAGGTCACAGGAATGGCCTTAGCTCCTTACCTGCCTGACGTCCTCCTAAGGGCTTCGTTCCTTGTAAACAGCCCACACGAGTATTTAGAGCAAGGGAAGTGGCCATGGAGCTGATGGCTTGTAGTCCTCCTCTGTCTTGTAGTCATCCTATGTCTGTCTTCTCAACTGGACGGGGGAGGGCACTGGCTGAGGCTTACCCGTCTAGACACCCAGGGCCTGGCATGGTCCCCAGAACACAACGGGTGCCCAGTTCATTTGTCCTGGTGGGTGAATGGATGACTGGATGGCATGACCAATACCAAGAGCTTGTTGCCACCCCCATCTCCAACCCAGACTCCAGGAGAAATTACAGGAACTCTCAGCTTATCCCACCGTTCCTGACGCAAGGCAGCCAATTTGCCCACCCAACTCAGTGGACCCCAGATCTGTGTTCTGAGAACCTTAGGGAAGGGGGTTGAATGAGAAGGTTCTAAGAGGAGAACAAGTGACTCCATCCAACAAACTCCTAACCATCCTTTAAACGTTATCCCTGATGTCCTTTCCTCCGGAAGCCTCCCCTGACCCCCCAACTACCAATAGATCAATCTTCTGCGGTGCTGTTATTGCATGGGGCACATTCTGATCTGACATATTAAGTTACCCACACCTCTCCAATCTTTCCAGCATGTAGTAGGCGTTCAATAAATGATGATCAGTTAGCATTGATCCTAAGAATGGAGACCAATCATGGTAACACTCAAAGATAATTTGCATGCACATGAGAACATTTTGGCAAATATGAGGATGAAGAAGAAGAGTGTATGATACAGAATGAAGGAAAGGAATGGGTGATATAGGATTGGACCCTTGGTCCTGCAGGTCTCCAGGATGGGGATGGCATAAACTTGCTGGCAAACCCTGGCCTTACATGGCCTGGTAGCCCCAAAGCTGAGAACTGAGAGGTAGCAGCTCAGAATCCAATCTCCAGTTCTGCCCAAAAGCCAGTACAGGTGCTAGGGTACGGGAAGCAGGAAGACTGTTTACCCCACAAAGGAAAATGCAATATTGACTCTTTATTTTGAGCAGATGTCGTGTCTCCCCACGGAGAGCTGGGGCTGCTGCCATGCTGGCAATGTGCTCTGTGGCCCTCATTTGCTGCCACCAATCTTCCCAGCTGCCTGGTTTAGGTTAAAATTTCACACTCACCCTAAAGCGGTTCCCAAGACCCAGGATTTGTTTTTCTTGATGAGCCTTTACTTTGATCAGCAAGAGTCAGCCAAGTGGAATTTATGGTGTAATTTATTTTAAGTAGCTGAGAAGTTGTCTCTCTTCTAAGTGGTCATGGGTCTCTCTTCCTCAGCCTCTAGCTACACAGTGTCGTTCAGGGCCTGTCCTAGTAGGGGAGAGGCTGGAGCGCCAAGGCACAGGACCCTGGAGTTGGCAGATCTGGATTCTAGTCCCATCTCACGTCCCATCTGGGCAGCCTTGGGCAGGTTGTCACTTTTCTCAAATATTCTCTTCCCACATCAGTAAAATGGGATCATCTCACTTACCTTCTCAGAGTTGTTGCAAATAATGCGATATTTGCAATACAATTATTTGCAATAATATTGCAAGCAATACGATAATTGTGAAAATCCTTTGCCTTTGCTCTCCCCCTGGTTGTGACAACTGAAAACGTCCCCAGACATTACCAAATGTCCTGGTAGTGGAGAGGATGGGACAAAATCAACCCTGATTGAAAACTCCTACTTTAGTAAGACCTGAGGTCTTTGCGCCCTTAGGAATGATGAAGATGACCTAGAATGTGGGTGGCTGGAGAGAAAGGGCACAGCAGCTCCACTTGATGCCAAGGGTCCAGCTGGTTCAAGACCATTTAGCTCTGTGAGCTTGACCGAGTCCTTGACCTCCCTGTGTCTTCACATCTCCTTGGAAAAGGGGACAAGGGATGAGCTGCCCTGTACGGATTTCCTCTCCTTGTGTCCAGTGCTTGCCCGAGAAGCAGTTTTGTCAAGGTGCAGAAGGGGTTGGGGACCTGGTGGGCAGGAGGCACGAGAAGAGAAGAGAAGGCAATAGGGTTTCCAGACCATGATGCCACCGTTTTCCCAGAGGTTGAAATTCTTGCTCCTCAGACTTCCCTCAGAAGAGAGTATCAGCTCAATCATATAACACTAATAGTAATAACTGCCCGGAACCCTGGTAAGGAGGCACTGTGCCAAGCTGCCTATGTGTGCTATTTCAGGTAGTCTTCACGACAACCCAAATGAACCTACTCTGAGGTAAGTCTAACCATTACCCATTTCACAGACAAGCGGACTGAGAGGTGAGGCAAGCCGCCCAAGGTCACACAGTTGTCAAACGGCAGAGCCCGAGTTCAGACTCAGCTCTCATCCCCGCAGGTCTCACCTCCCAGGCATCTCCCAGCCCAAAACTCAGGCTCTCTTATTCCCAAACGGCCGCAACCTGGGAGGATAGATGCTTACCCTCCTGCCTGCTCTCTTTGTGGCCTTGGGCAAGTCCTTCTTTCCCCGCTCTTTTCCTAATCTGTTTTTCAGGCATGGCGCTAAGCCCTGGGCAGAAGCTAGTGAACAAAGCAGTCATGGTCTTTGCCTTCCTGGCATTTACAGTCCCATGTGAGGGACAGATGGTAAACAAATAAACAAGCAAATGGAAGATAACCACCGAGGGACACAGTAGAGGATAAGGAAGGAACCTGCTTTTATGAGATGGTCCAGAAAGCTGGTTGTGAATGGTGACATTTAAAGCTGAGGAGGAGAAAGAGGAAGGCCGGCCCCAGACACTTAGGAAGAATGAAAATTCCAAAAGGAGGGCATGTATCTGTCAGGAAAGGCGAAGCTAAGGTACTGTAACAAACAACCCCTGAGTCTCAGTGGTGTAAACTAATGAAAGTTTATTTATTGCTCATGTTACGAGCCAAGGAGGGTCAGTGGAGAGCTGTGCTCCATGCGATCAGTCTTTGCTATATTAAGAAGCCACAATTCAGAGGTTTTTGCCACAACATGGGAGGACAGAGCCAGGTGTCATGCTGGCAGCTAAATGCTTCAACACGAACACAACTCTTCCAGCCACAACCCATTGGCTGAACCTGTTCACCCATCCCGGCACTGAGCAGCAGAGGGCCAGGAAATAATACTCTCTCGTGGGCCCAGAAGGAGGCAAGAACCAGCTGAGACGCCCCGACCCGCATCCTGTGCATCCTGCGAGGCAGGCGGCCTCTCCCCGCTCACATGGAGCAGCACCACGAGTGTTCTCATGAGAGCTCCAAGCACTTCTAGACGCGTCCGTGAGCCTCGGCCGCCTCTCCGGTCAGGAGCCCAGGCCTCCCGTCCAGCCAGCCCGCCGTCCCCTAAGAACAGCAGCTCTTGGGGGCCCCTTGCCCTGGGCTTCTCCTTGACTCTGTCCACATAAATCAGGCCCTCGGTTTACAGGAGGAGGAAACCAATAGGAAGCGCCTACTGTGCACTTGGCGTTCGAGTGCTTCTCCTCGGGCAGATTGACTAGCGGAGCTGGCGGGAGAGCGCGTGGAGGCCCCTGCCCGGCTCAGAGCAAGCCCTCCGTGAGCACTGGCTGAAGTGAACTGGAAGCACGGTTGGGTGTTAGATCTCCACCACAGCCCTGTGGAGTCATAGCTACCATCCTCGCCATCATCATGATGACAGCACTGTGCCAGAGCTCTACATTGTCTTTGATTTCATTGTCACAATAATCCGATGGAGATTTTATAATCCCCATTTTAACTGGCTTTCAGTGTCACCTTCTAGTCCATCTAGAACACTTTTATTGGGTCTTTTCACAAGAAATTTCTGTAAATGATATTTTAACCCAAAGGCATTTCTTTAGCTGTAGAAGTCAGACGTGGGATAGTTACACAGGAGATGGGGCAGTCGGGGACCTTGTGCCATCTCTCGACTCCACCAGGAAGCTTCCGGCATCCTTTCCTGTCCGTAGAGCAGCCCTCGCTTCTGAAGAAAGGGTAGGAAAGGCTGAAGGCATAGCCGCGTCATCGTCTCTTCACAGGCTCTCGCACCAGAAAGTCCTGAGCTCAAATCCAGTTTATTGTTCGACCTCCGTTCTCCTGATTGAAGCTTTCTCAGTCTCAGATTATTCATCTCTAAAGTGGGAATCTACCTCAAAGGCTGTTAGAAGAATTAGGTGGGATAATGAACATCAAGTACAAGCTATGAAATAACAGGAACAAAGCAAGAGCCCAGAGGAAACCAGAACAATTCTCCTCGAGCAGAGCCCCGTACCAATTTTATTGAGCTCTGTTCCAACTGGAGAGATCCTCCCATGATTATGTGTCTGAAAATAAAAGAGATGCCAATTACATGACTTTTATTACCTTGATTGGATCTGTGTTGCTGGTAACTGGGTATGTCAAAAAGATAGACACCATATAATTTTCACAGGGCTTTGCCACATTCTTCTTGCATTTTCCTTGCTGCTCACCCACTAAAAGCAAAATCTGCCCAAACCTGGGGCCGGGCAATTTCCCACCCTTACCCCAGGACAGAGGCGAGAGACTGCCAGCCTCATATTTCAAACTGCTTCTGCATGCCAAGCTTTAGTACTTATGTCCCTGGTTTAACTTCTTTCCCTCCATAAATATACCTGGGGCTATTTTCGAAAGATTTTGCCACAAGAGCCTAATGAGTGTGACTTCGGAAGAGATTTTTGGTTGGAGGTAAGAAAAGAAGGCAAATCACCTTGAAATGTAACATTGGGGCCTTATCTCCTAACAATTTCCTGTGTGTGGAAGTTCAATTCTACCCTGTACTCAAGTTCAAAACTAAGGTTGCTTTTCGATTATATGTTTCATTCAACAAACACCTCAAGCAAATTCAAACAAATATCTTGAGCACCTACTGCGTGCCAGGTGTTGGGCTGGGTAATGTGAATACAGGGGGCAAGCCACGGCCTCTGCTTTCAGGGGGGTGTATGAAATATGATGAAAGAGGGACGAAAAACTCAGAGCTGTAGGAAAGTCAGGCAAGGCTTCCTCAGAGGAAGAGGCAACTGGGACAGGCCTTGAAGGTGGGAATAGTGTCCCACCACCTGGGCTCAAATCCGACCTCTGTAACTCACCAGCTGTGTGACCCAGGGCAAGTTCCTTAACCTTTCTGTGTCTCCTTTTCCTGGCTTGTACACTGGGGACAAAATGGTACCAATCTCATTGGGTATTGTGAGGATTAACTGAGTTAATTAACACATATAGTTCAAAGCCTGTCACATAGTAAATGCTCAATAAAAGTTAGTGATTATTATCTGTTAAATGGGGCTAATAACAGGGTTTATTTTGCTGCAAAGATAAAAAGGAGATAATTTGGGTAAAGCACTTAGCACCAGGCCAAGCACATGCTAAGTACCCGCTAACGATGTTATTTATTATTATGGTTGTCGCTGTTGTTGGCAGCAGGGTGGCCTGGGGAAAGCATTCATTAGCTCCCCCTCCTCTCTTCCTAGGTTCCAGGTCCTCCATTTGGCCCGGCTGCCAAGTGTCCTTTCCAGCTCCCCATCCAGGAATCCCCCAGAAACTGGAGCAAAGGGAAGGCTGGCTTCAGCCACTCTCCTCTGTTCTCAATCAAATGAGCTGCTTTTCTGCCTGGCTTCACCCACTGTAAAAGGCAGCCGGTATAGACTGCTCAGTGTCCACACCGCGGGCTCCTCCTCCCCCGCCGCTCGCCAGTTCACAGACCCCCAGCCCGTTAGCATAACGGATTTGCTGCTGGGGAGAAGAAGGGGTCACCTGCCCAGTAAATGCCAGCCCCGCAGATGACATCCCTCAAGCCATCCTCCACTTACTGGTTTTTATTCTAGCAGATTCGTCTAGTGATTTCTGAAAGATAAGGAAGTTCTAATGAGTGCCCCGATAGATACAGCAAGACGCAGAGGCAAGAAGCCCAAGACTGTTTTTGGAGGAATAATCTGGTGTTTTTTGTTTTTGTTTCTTTTTAGTCCGCTTTCTGAAAGCGTTGTGATACTGTCTTCTGTTAGGTTAAAAAAAAAAGTCCTGCTAATGAAATGCATAGAAAAGTAAAAACATGTCATGCAAATTAGACACCTTTGGGGATTCTGAAAAACTTGTTTGAAGGACTAATTAAGACGCTATTAAAAATAATTAATAATAATCTGCTTTTCCCAAATTCTTTTCAGTCTCAGAAGTGTAAGTGACGCCATTTTTATTTTGCTTTTTTAAAACACATGAGCTTCAGTAGCAGGTCCTTCATCTACGTGGAAATATTTCCTAAACTTTTCATGACTTTTAAAATGTAATCACATTATGCCCTCCCTTTTTTTTCCTTTTGGCAAGAGCCAGTTCATGCAGCAGATTGTCCCGTAAATGCAGTAAATGCACCATCGCAGGAGTGATTCTAAAGTCTCACTGGGAAAAAAAAGTAGTTGTGAGTTACAGGAAATTAAAAAATTCCTGCAATACCAGCCCACTGCTCAAAGTCAATCTGTGGTGTCCCAGAATTCACTCGACTCTGAAGTCAGGCCAGAATGATTTTTGAAGCGTAATTTCCAGCCTTATAAAGGGTCACGTTGTGTATTGAAGCCATATTTGCTTCTGGGTTTTGTAAATCTCGAACTCGTTACTAAACCTTTGTCTCTTCTACCCCGTGGTCTGGCTCTTACCTTGCCCTCATCAATCTGAGCCTTAAAAATCTAATGAAAAATGACAAAACACATTTTGCACGTGCAAATGCGATAAAACTCAAATTGTTGGGAACTTGAGGAACTGGCTGTCAAGGATGGGCCAGAGGGGCGTGCCAGCGTTCGACAGAGCCAGCTCCCTGCGAGGTCTCGGCAAGTCCCCAGGAAAGCAGAGAAGGGGAGTTCCCCACTCTCCCTGGGCCCCCTCTTTTCCTGGCTCTGAGATAAAGCCTCAGGCAGCATCTGCTCCACCAGAGTCTGCACGGCCAGACTAGAGAACTAGCAGCATGGATTTTCTTTCTAGACGGCATGTATCAGAGGTCTCTGTGCCCACAGAATAATGTTGGCCCCTGCCTTTGTTCAAAGCCGGTTGCCCTGTAAAACTGTGGACACCTTGAGAAATGCTTAAGGGACAGGAAAAAACCACTATTGGGTTCTGTGATTTTCTCCAAAGAAGCCCAACGGGGATCGATTGAAGGGCAGAGGATCTCGGTCTTTGGGGGGTTAGGAAGTTGCCAACAGTGGTGGGACCTTCTCCCAAACCCACATGCAGTCTTCCGTTCTGCTCTCTGGGTGGCGCTCTCTTGCATCTCATTTTGAAGAGTTCACACTGAGATCTGCTGCTGCCTGTGGTTTCACCCCTCTGCTCCCTTGACCTGGGGACACAGGAGCTCATTTGGAGGGTAAGAGCATGTGCTTTGGCGAGAGGCAGACTTAATGTTGCAGCCCAGCTCTGCCGTCTCCTAACTGAGTGGCCTTGGTCGAGTCCCTTGCCTACTCTGGCTCTTGGTTTCCTCCGATGCAAGATGGATATAAGAATGCCTGCCTTTCAAGGCTTTGATGAGGCTCAAACCCTGATTCAGATGGCGGTGGGCTCTGGTTGGGGCGTGGGGGTGGGCTGGGTCCACTGAGGTGGTCGCTGGGGAATCACTGCTGAGCGTTACCCAGAAAACTCCAGATTCAGGGCTGGAACAGCTCTGTTCCTTAACACCCAGCCTGACACCTCCTAATGAAATGCAAATGAGGGTCCTAACAAGCCTGGCATTTGCTTTGGGGAAAAGGTGCGAGCAGACAGTCACAGGCAGGGCAGCCTTGGGAATGAGCCACACGTCGCGCAGCGGCTGGTTTGCAGGGCTCCTCTGAGGGAGGCCTGAGGGGGGATTTTTAACGAAGCACACCCTCTCCCTCGAAGATGAGCTCAGCCCTCTTTCGGTACACGTGTCCCTCTGGGCCTTCCCATGGATTGTCATCGCTGCTGAAGGGCCTTGTGACCCAGCCAGGAAGTGGACACTGCCCCGACTTTGGGGGTTCAGGCCAGCCCTCCCGGCTCCCTTGGGCAAGTGGGTGGGGGCTGTTTGGAGAAAACCTATGCTCGTGGCCTCTCCTAGAATCTGCACAGGTGCAGCCTCCTCAAGACCAGAAGCCAAGAGGCCACGGCCCCTGAGTGGCCCCACCAAGCGGGGCACAGCTCCCCTCAGATATGAACTAGACCCTGCCCTGGCTGATCTGGAGGCCCCAGGGGGCTACATGAAAGGTGCTTCTGTGACCTGCAGAGACCCATGCAGTGGGCCCAGGAACCAGCCCAGCAGCAGGGCTGCAGGTTGGATGGTGCAGCCACAGTTCAACAGGTCCATTCCCCTTTGGGCAGGGGGGTAAGGTCCAGAGAGGCAAAGCTACTGCCCTGAGAACACAGCAAATTGGCAGCAGGGCCAGAAGAGTTTAGAAACCCCAGCCTGATGCTCTGGGACTGATTCATGTTTTCCAGACTAACTGTGGCAGTTTGATGTTATTTATGAATTCCAAAAAAGGTATTTGATTATGTTTGTAAACTGGTCTGTTCCTCTGGGCATAATACCCTTTCGTTGTATTAAATTCAGCTGAGATCTCTTTGATTAAAATTATGTTAAGATTAGGGCTTTGAATCAATCATGTCAGTAGCGTTTAACAGGCCCTGCCCCTTTGGTGGGCTGTGTAAATGGACATTCACTCAAGGAGAACACAGAAGTAGATACTCAGAAAAGATACACAGAGGGAAGCAGATTTGTCTCAACAGATAGAGCATCTACCCACCACATGGGAGTTCCAGGGTTCAAACCCAGGGCCAACTGGCCCATGCCAGTGCTGATGCACGCAAGGAGTGCCATGCCACACAGGGGTGTCCCCCGGGTAGGGGTGTCCCCTGGGTAGGGGAGCCCGACATGCAAGGAGTGAGCCCTGTAAGGAGAGCCACCCCATATGAAAAAAGTGCAGCCTGCCCAGGAGTGGTGCCACACACAGGGAGCTGATGCAGCAAGATGATGCAACAAAAAAAGAGACACAGATTCCCGGGGCTGCTGACAAGAATACAAGTGAACATGAAAGAACACACAGCAAATGGACACAGAGAGCAGACTACTGGGGGTGGGGTGGGGGGCAGAGAAATTAAAAAAAAAAAAAGATACACAGAGGAAGAGGCCCTGGGAAGAGAGATGAGTCATTCATCTGATAGTTTACAGCTGACCTTGTGAAGAGAACAGAGCAGCTAAGCCCAGAAAGAAACAAGCCCTTGGAAGAGAGAAGAGCCCTCTGCCAGTCTACAGCTGAGATCAGAAGCTGGAACCATGGAGCCTTAAGAGAGAAGAGGAAGGCTGAACCCTTGCAGAAGCAGCCCGCCATCTTGCTTCAACACACCGCACCTAAGTTTGGTAAGGAAGTAACCTTGAGTTGCACTATTTAGGGCCTTATAACTGTAAGCTTTTACTCCAAATAAATACGCTTTATAAAACCAACAGATTTCTGGTATTTTGCATTAGCACCTTTGGCTGACTGACACACTAAGCCTTTCTCCTTAATTCACAAGGAGACGGCTTGTAGAGACTACATCATGCCAGGCACAGAGGAGCTAGGACGTGATGATGGGGTGAGAGCCAAAGCTTGGAGAGGAGTGAATGACCAGGAGGAGTGTGTCGAGTGTCCCAGGCAGCAGAAAGAGCTCATGCAATGGCCCTGCGCCCAGAGGGCCTGGGGCATCTGAGGCACTGGAAGAAGGAAAGGATGGCTAGAGTTCAGAGGGTAGGTTCGATATCTCCAAAACACATTTTTGCCAGCACTCCCTCCTTCCCTTAATTTTGTAAATTGTGCATAATTGAGAGAAAATGCAACCCATGTACCTGTCATTCATTTACACCTAAATCACCAAAACATGGCAGAATATATCACATGCTATTTGAGACCCTCTAAGGCTTTTGGCCTATCTTAGTAAGATTTCCTTATGCCGTTTTCTTATAATCAAGAAGTCATCTCTCTCCATGGATGAGGGAACTAGACATCCAGAGGTAGCAAGCAGCATTGCAGCAGCCCAGCCTGGCCCGCGGGGCTGGCCTGCCCCCTCCAGCCCTGGCGGCGGGTGCCCACCATTCCTGTCCTTTACGAGCTCTGGACCCGGGGTTGGTGTGATACCCAGGCCTTCAGGGCTGCCCCAGGAGCTTTATCCAGGGACGGCAGCTGAGGCCATCAGGGTCCCCTCCACATTGCTGGGTCACCTCCCTGGACCAGGCTTGGGAGAGCCAGTGGGAAATCAGGCAGCAGGGAGGGGCCAAGGCTCCTCCCCAGTTCACACCTGCTCCCACCAAGGCAGGAGCCTGGCCCCACTGCCCAGGGGCTGCCCGGGGTCCACGAGTCAGGCTGCCTGGGGGGCACCCATGGCCATTGCGTGATCCACCGCATGACCAGTTCTTCAGCCCAGCAGGTCCCCGACCAGTCCCTGGTCTGCAGAAGGGTCTCGGGATTACTGAGAAGAGTTTCGGCTTTTGAGCTGCTTCTCCCCACGGCCTCTGTACCGGGCCTGGCACCATTGGCTGCAATTCTTCTGCCTCCATTGGCCAGAGCAGAGGCTGAGGTAGGGGAAGAAGGGAAAGACTCTAGGAAAAAATGTCCTCAGGAATTTGGCAAATCAGTTGATCAAAATAGGTAATTAGGCAAAATGGTCATTTGGCAAACTGGCTCTAGGGGATTGGCCAGGAGGCTGGGGTGAGCAGGAAGAGCAGGGGGCTTTGGAGTTGGAGGCTCTGAGTTTGGATGTCTGGCCTTACTATTTACTCCTGAGGTCAATCAATGCCTCGCAGCCTCAGTTTCCACACTGGTCAAGCGGAAAGTGGTAAAGGCTGGCCTTCCCCATACAGCAGAGGGCAGAAACGATAATCAGCCATGATATGGCCAAGGAGTAGCATTCATTCTCAATTCTCAATTGCCCTCGCAATATCTGCCAATCAATATATTTTTTTAACAAACTGTGGTTGTACAGTCAAATAAGATAACGGGTGAGAAAAGGCAGCCCCCAGTACAGATGAGCACCCAGTGAAGGGTGACTTGCTTACATTAGCCCTGGGCTTGGGAAAATGACAAGAATGGCACCTCAGGCCGGGGGAACAGAAGACGCAAAGCCGTGAAGATGTGGCACCTTGAAGAAACGGGCACAAGGCATTCGGCTAATGACCCCAAAAGAGGGAGCAATCTGGAACTTCAATGCCATAGTGGGGAGAGAGCCCTGAGGGGAATGGAGAAGTGGAGGGCGAGGATGGTCTGCCCTGGCTCTGCCTCAGAGCCTCCAGCAAACGGGCGTGTTTCCTCTGCCTCAGCGCCCTGGTCTGTGAAGCGCACATGCATCCAACCTTCTGCGGCCATCGTTTAGGCACGTGCTGTATCCAAGGTTAGATTCAAACAGAGGCCCCAGAACTCCCTGCTCTAAGGACCACTCGCTCCAGTCCGCCCAGCCCTGCTTGCTGAACCCCAAACACCCTTCGTCGGAATCTGGACTCCAAGTCGCCACAATTTTTCCCAGATGCAGGATTCTCCAGGGCAGTGAGGGCAGCTGCCAGGGTCCAAGACAGGGAGTAGAAAGGTCAGGGCCGGGGACGCCACGGGAAAACTCGCCGCCTTCTCAGACAGACCCCAGTGCCTGCAGCTTTGGCGGCAGTGATCTGGAGCTCTTAGCAGGCTGCCCAGAAAGTCCAGGGAGATGCTGGTAACTTCACCAGGTGCCCCTTGCTGGAATGTGATGGCAAGGCCTTTACAGGTGAGTGTACCTTGCCCAGCACCCAGCACCCTCCTCTTAGCCCGGCCAGTGTTCTGTGCTCCTGGGTGTGGCCCCATGCTGGAGAGTGGAGGTGGGTGGGGAGCGGGGAGCTACTGCACTGCTCTGGGAGGGAGCGAGAAGGAGACCTGGAGGCTTGATGACCTTCAAATGCATCTAGCTCTGTTGCTATGGACTCATTAGGGAAAAGGGGGATCGGTTGAACCTGGCTGCATTTTGTCAGGTTTTGTGAGGGATATTGTCTGCTATGGGAGTGGGTTTTTGAATTTTGGGATTACCAGCCAATGCTTATTGCCAAGCGTCTGCTATAATTTATATCCTAGCTGATCAACACATCTATCTTCCTCTCTCTAGGGTAAGCATTGAAATGTACTTGACTGTTTCCTCGGGACTTAGCCTAGAATGGGTGGTCAGCAAATGTTGCTGGATGAAGGAATGGATGAGTGAGTGAAGGAATTACCCAGGGGAAACCTGGCCCAGTGCCCAGCCCGGGGTCAGGCATGAGCCGAAGCGCCCCGGCTGTGGTCTCCATCGGGACGGCAGGCGGGTCTTGATGCCCGGGTGGCCCCAGCAGGCTCCTGTTCCGCCACCACCGCCCCCCGGGGGGCTCTACAACCGGCCTCTGCAACAAGCAAAAGGCCCAGCCTGCCCAGGCTGGTCTTTCTCCTGGCTCAAGCCTCAAACGTCACCTCCTCACCCTTGCCCCCGCCGAGGCAGCCCAAATCCAAGGAGCTTCTGCTGGGAGCCGCGAACGTGCTCACTGTGATCTCCTGCACCTCGGCGGCTGTGGGAGATGACGGCACGGCCGCCCCGGCGAGCCGCCGCCTAATGCATCCCACGTGCTGAGAGGGGCCAGGCCCTGGCGGCCGTTTGCAGCTCAGCGCCCGGCCCTCCTGGGGTCCCCACTCCCAGGCACCTCCCCCAAGCTGGGAAACAGGCGCTGGGGGCCGGGGGACCCTGCCTCCCATCCCAGCCAGCAGAACACCGCCCCTCTGCACCCGCCCCCCCCCAAGCCTGGAGGCCATTTTCTGGCAAGTTCTTGGAGGATTTGAACCTGCGCACGGAGGAGCATCTCTTTCCCACTTGCAAGCCCAGGTAGGGAGAAAGGTGGAAGGGTGTTCCAGCCCCACAGACTCAACGCAAAGCCCTTGGCCACTGCGTTCAAATTTAAAATATTATTCATCATCTGCAAACTTCAGTCCTCCCACTAAGCCAGGTATCCAGCAAAGCTGTGAAAAGGTACCCCTTTTCACCCTCCATCGGGAGCTCAAATGTGTACAGGAAACAGGAAGTACAGAGTTACGTGGGCAAAAAAGCACCCACCATGTGCTGGGCCCTGGCAGTCACAGAAGTCTGGTGGGGAGAGCTAGCCATGGGAGGAAGGAACTGGAGGAAGTGGGAGAAAAACAACAGTGACGTAGAAAAAGAGCCGGCTTTCAACTGAAAGAGGCCTCACTCTGTGGTTTAGCACTGTGTGACCTCAGGCCAGTTACCTAACCTCTCTGAACTTCCATGTCCTTACCTATAAAAGAGCCAAAGTAGCCTAACCCTTTCTGCAAATGAGATGATGTATCAAATGTCGAGCACAGGGCTTGGCCCGCAGAAGGTGTCAGAAACGGCTGCTCCCCTCACCGCCTTCACTCTTACAGTTGCCATCTTGGACTGCCCCAGACGCCTTTGGCGACTCTTGAGGGAAAGTGAAGGGCTTGGCTGTCTGAGGCGTGCTTCCTCAAGTCTTCCAGGCCCCGCCTGTCAAGCACCAGCCTCAGGGCGCCATGGCCTTACCCCTTCCTGAGCCCCTGGGGCCCGGTACTCCCCTCGCACCCACGCCCTTCACAGCCGGGTGTGCCCCGGCCCTGGCCAGCAATGCCCTCGTCTCTCTCCCCCACCCGGGGCTGTAGCCAAGCCCACCCAGCGAAGCAGATGCTCTTCTACCTCTGGGCCTTTGCATGTGCTGTTCCTCTGCCTTGAACACCTTCCCCCGCCCGTCTGTCCCCTTCAGGACTCAGCTCCAGGAAGCCTTTCCTGGCCTCCCCACCCCCGCCCTCCCCTGGGCGCCCATAGCCCCTCTGCTGCTCCCTGGCCTGGCACCCACTGCTCCCTGGCCTGGCACCCACGCCACTCTATTGCAGCTGCCCTTCACCTGCCTTCTGCGTTAAACCAGGAGCTCTTGGGGGAGCAAAGATGGTGCCTTTCTATCTCCGCACAGCCTTCATCCTACATAGGGAGTGAATAAATGAGCAGGGGACCTTATTTATTTCAAAATGCAATAGAAGAATTTGAATCCAAATGATTAAAAACAAAGAGGTTTGAGTTTGTGCTGGTTTAGAATCTCACCTCCATCACTTACTAGCTGTGTGACATTGGGTAAGATATTCAACCTCTCTGAGCCTCGGTTTCTTCATCTGTAAAATTCAGGATGGGTCGTAACTCCTTCATAGGATTGTCCTAAGATGTCCACAAAATAACATAGTAAAATGTTGAGCATATGATCCTTGCCATTAAGTAGAAGCTACAATGATAATGATCATTAAGCTCGTCACACCTGCATGCACTATCACCTTCCCAGCACCAGCGAGGCACTGCTGAACCTGTCTTCTCTAAGAGCCACGACGACCCCCTGGGCAGGTCTCCCAGTAGGCACTCTCCTTCCTGCACCTCACACAATCAAACACACCAGTCCTTTCCCACCACAGGACCTTTGCACGTGCCATTTCTCTGTATGGAATATGCCTCTCCCACTGTTCTTATGGTTGGCTCCTTCTCATCCTTTAGGCTCAGGCATAGGTGTCACCTCCTCAGAGAGCTTTCTCAATCACTCTATCAGAACAGATGTCCTTGTGCTCTCTACCCCACCCTTATCCATCTCAAGGTTTCCTCCACAGCACTTCAAAAATGTGTAACTATTGTTTTTTGTTTTATTTATTTTTATCTTTTTATAATCATTTTTTAAAGATACATAGATCGCACAAAATAATACATGAAAAAATATAAGAGATTCCCATACACCCCACTCCCCATATCCCCCACTCCTCCCACATCAACAACTTCTTTCATCATTGTGGTACATTCATTGCATTTGATGAGTACGTTTTGGAGCACTGCTACCCAGCGTGGATTATAGTTTACATTGTAGTTTACACTCTCTCCCAGTCCATGCAGTGGGTTATGGCAGGATACACAATGTCCTGCATCTGTCCCTGCAATAGCGTTGAGGTGCATTTGTTCATCCCGTCCCTCTTGGCCTCTTGCACTAGAATGAAAGCGCCAAGATGGCAGGAGCACATCTGCAGTGTTTGCAGCCCGTCCGCAGTGCCTGACCCACTTCCTGGTGCCTAGTGAAAGCTCAATAAATAAATGGTGAATAAATAAATTACTTGGGTTCCGTTCAGCCAGGAAAGGTGTGTGCATTTGCAGCCCAAGCCCATCCCCGGCAGATGGGAGCGGGACCCCTCCCTTTCCTGGAGCCTCGGCAGGCTGCACCTGGCTGCCTGCAGCCGCAGAGCTCAGACCCGCTCACCAGAGACAGATTGGAGGGAGTTCAGAGGAGTGGGCCAGGCAGGACGAAGGGGAGGGAGAAGGTGATTTATAAAGGAAGATGAAAGGGCCCGGCTTCCTAAGACTGGGCTGAGGGATTATTTCGATAACAGCCTCCAAATGTGGGCAGGGTGCGTGCGCCAGGGGAGCGGGGATGGGTCCTCACAAAGGCGCAGAGGTGGTCACCGGGAGAGGGGCGAGGACATCTCAGCTGCCTCGGGGCTCCCGAGGTCGAGCAGGACCCGAGGGCCAGAGCAAGGAGCCTTCCAACGTCAAGGGCGAGGTCCGCGCTCAAAAGCTCTGCCTCCCCGGGGTCACAAACCATCTTTGCCCTCCGCCCCACCTCCAGGAATGTATGCGGCAGAAAAGGGGAGGGCATTTTGAGAAGCTGGAGAAGAGGATCTGTCACCCCGCTAAGACTAATTCCCAAGGGCCTGAGGAGGACGCCTCCATCTTTTAGACGGTGGGCCTGCAAACTATGGCCTCTGGGCTAGCTCCAGCCCGCTGCCTGTTTTGTAAATAAAGTTTTATTGGAACACAGCCATAGTCATTCGCTTTTGTATTCTGTGGCTGCTCTTGCATAACAAATGCAGAACTGAGTAGTTGGACAGAGACTTGCCAATTCTAAATACTTGCTACCTGGCCCACTACCTACACAATTTGTAGGCCCCTATTTTGGACCATTGATTTTTAAAATTTATTTCTCTCCCCTTCCCCGTCCTCCCCGCCCCCCTGCCCCCAGTTGTCTGCTCTCTGTGTCTATTTGCCTTCACTACGTGTTCTCCTGTGTCCACTTCCATTCTTGTCAGCGGCACCAGGAATCTGTTTCTTTTTGTTGCGTCATCTTGTTGTGTCAGCTCTCTGTGTGTGCGGCACCATTCCTGGCCGGGCTGCACTTTCTCTCATGCTGGGTGGCTCTCCTTACGGGGTGCACTCCTTGTGTGTGGGGCTCCCCTACATAGGGGGCACCACTGTGTGGCACAGCATTCCTTGCATGCATCAGCACTGCGCATGGGCCAGCTCACCACACGGGTCAAGAGATACGGGTCAGGAGGCCCTGGGTTTGAGCCCTGGACCTCCCATGTGGTAGGCGGATGCTCTATCCATTGAGCCAAGTCTGCTTCCCTAGACCACTGATTCTTAAACTGAGGTATCATGCAAGTCCCAACTTCAACTTAAATTATTTTTATTACAGCCTTACTTAAATATATATATAATTAGGTATAAGTATCTTAGGCTTCTAGCTCTTACACAGCCAAAAAGCCAAAATATGTTCATGGATTAAATGCCAACAAAATGACAAAATCAAACTAACAGCACTAAAGTAATGCAGCTGACATTTTTGCCGCAGAGGCATTGTCCCTCCCAGCGTGGACAGACTGCTATGGTGCAGATTGGTTTGCATTTGGCAAGGCCGATATTAGCAGAGTGCTACGTGATGACTCAAATCTCCCACTCAGTCTCTCTCATCTAACTATTGCAAAAACTTTCATTCACACAGAAAGCTATGTCCTCATGGGCCTTCGCTGGATACAGACACTCACCAGCCACATCTGCTCTTTGTCTCGTGCATAGTTCTAGTTGACCCAATGTCGTCATGAACGCAATTAAAACTCAGGCACTAAAATCTTACGGCCCTACCCAGGTAGAAGGGGACCAGCCAGATGATTCAAATATTTATATCCATTTTTTGAATTATCAGCAAAACCAAAATAGAATTATTTGTAAAGCCCTTGGAGGATTTGCCCAGTGGTGTGAGGATCCCAGTTTGAAAAGCACAGATCTGGCTCACCCTTCATCCTGTCCAAATGGGGAAACTGAATCCCCCAGAAGGAATGTGATTTGTTTGCCAAGATCACAACAGGGGTTGGGGCTGAAGCAAGATCACGTGCAGGCGGCTGACTCTCAGTCTAGTGCTCTCCTTCCCAGCCCACAGGCGGGCCCTCAAGCATCCCGAGAGCAGTCAGCCAGAGCTACCAGCTGGGCAGCAGAATTTTGCCTACCGGAGCCCAGAAGGGGTGGCCATTATTAGAACCACGGACTCAGATGTGAATGGCTTCCTCCGGAGCCCGAGACGCGCCCCCGACGCTGTGAACAGCAGCTCAAGCCAAGCGTCCCGGAGGCCCAAATGGGGTCCACAGGCTGGAAAGCAGCTGGGATGGCCTCGGCGAGCCCCTTCCGGGGTTTGGAAGTTCCCTGCAACAGAAGAGCCCTCTTACTTGCCCCAAAGAGCGCCAGTGGGCCCCACCTGACCTCAGAGAGGACGGGGCCTCCTGAGCTCAGAGGTGAGGCCAAGTCTCCACTGCTCCAGGGAGTTGCGCCATGCAGAGCGCTCGTCTGGCCGCCCCCCACCCTGGCCCCACCCCCCGGCTGCTGGCGGTCGGCAGGTTGCCAGACATGGTCTTGGCGGCAGTTGAGTCATTCGGGGAATCCAGCTCCTAGGATGCCGAGAGAGGCAGGCCTGCGGCTCCGTGTGGCCCCATGCTCTGTCCGGGGCAGCCTCCGTTCTCGAGGCTGGTCAAATCTTGAGCTACTTCCTCTGCGCCAGGGAGGGTCACTCTCTGGTCAGTCAGAGAAGCAATGAGCAAACCCACTGTGACAGAACACATTGGCAGACAACTATATCTCCGATACAAGGTGCATATTTAGAGGCTCATGACTGGCTAGTTCAGACTCCATGAGAGTCATCGAGGAGAATTTTTCTGTAAAGGACCTGAATGTAAATGTTTTAGACTTTGCAGGTCGCATCTTCTTTTCTGGTATTTTTTTTTATATATAGCTCTTTAAAATTGTATAAACCATTCTTAGCACACATATGTACAAATATAGGCTGAGGCCATCCCCTGTTCTAGAATATCACCTACCTGAAACAATCCCCGCAAGATCAACCTGGCCACCCCATGGAACTGAAAACACTTAACACGCTGACGTGCTCTCTCTCCCTCAGAGCTTCCATCGGATACAAACACAGTCTTTGAAACTAGTTTTCAAATTTGCAAAGCACACACATGCCCTAAAGTTAGTTCAGGGTCAGCTTGTACCTTGCTAAGCAGCCATGCCCAGGGCTGAGAAGTGACCTTCCCCATGGGCGCATAAGGCGCGAGAGGAGGTCAGAGTGACGAGGACACTTTCCTGAGCTAGTCCAGGAGCCTCCAAACTACTCCCCAGAGCCATGGGGACTTGGAGGACAATCCTCTGGAGGTCACTGCTTCAGGCTGCCACACTCAAAACCATGACGTTGCCCCATCTTTTCTGTTAGGTACTGAGTTTCCATGTATGATTTTATCTGAAGGTAGGATTTCATGACAAAGGGGGGTAGGCGGGATTTAAAAACTAGTTCCTAGACAGTCGCCTGATCTCTGGATCCTCTGAAAGTTCTGGCAAGGCTAGGCCCTCACACTTACCTGATTATCCAACGTCATTGAGGAGGAGAAGCCATCATTAGACACGACCGGGTCTTCGGGTTTGCTACAGTCTCCACCGCCCTTTATTGCCTTATACCAGCCTGTTTCAATAATTAATGCACCCTGCCTGGCCCCTGGAGTCATGTGAGTTTATGACTCTTACTCAGCTCTGTTTCAACTGCCATAATGTGAAACTGCTTCCCAAAGAGCAACAGTGTTTAGTGAGGTCACCACCAAATCCAACCACAAGTATCTGCCAATTCCTCAGGATCCCAAACCCTGGCCTACCAACAGAGGTCCCATCCTACAATTTTCGGGTAACCCTTGACCAGGTCTGATATATTTTTTAATCTTATTGATTTATTTATACCCTACTCCATTCCAAAGAGTATTTGAAGCAGCTTGTAAAAATGCATATAGCACAATAAAATTTAAAAATAGATAAAGAAAGCTGAGGGAATCAGACTAGAATAGTAGGATGAGTCCAAAGGAAAAGTGAGGACATAAAAATGCCAGTTGAAAAGGTCTGCACAGTTTTTAATGGTAAACAGATTTCTGAGTTAGGACAGTCCATGCAAGCAGCGTATGGAATCCTCCTCCCTTAATAACTGAAGAAATGGATTTTAAAGATTAAAAAAAAAAAAAGCCAGCAAACAAGGAAAGAAGCTCAGTCCAAAGTCTAAAATTTCAAAAGCGTCCACTAAGGAAAGAAACAAAAAACCATGTAGCCCAGCAAAACCACTTGGTGCTGCTTATGCACCCCACGCCCGCCTCCCAGAAGCCCTTCTCGGCAGTTAACAAAATCCCCGCAGCTTTCGTAAATGCCATCAGATCTGGAGCAAAGCAGCCAGGTGGGACTTCACAGCTTTCCCTCCCTTGACTGGGGAAAAATAGAAAAAAATGGGAATGTGCCCAGAGCTCTGTCTCTCTCTGACAGAAGTGAGGCTATGAGGTGACTTGGGGAAATAATCCAAATCCAGGTGTGCCTAGGGGAAGGGTGCAGACCCCCCAACAGTGAGTCCAAGAGAGGACATTTAGCAAAATGTCCGATGTGAGAGTCAAACACGACACTGCTTAATGGGAACGAACCAGGACCAAAATACTCACATATGACTACGGCCTGAAATGCTGCTCTTCAAACTGTAGTGAAGGTTGTGAACAAATGCCAAAAAAACCTGTATGAATATGCTTACAGAAGCTGTACTTATAATCACCTAAAGCAGAAAATAAATGTCAATCAACTAGTAAATGGATCACTAAGTTGTGGCACATATATAATGGCAATAATACTCAGCAATAAACAAAAAACAAGCTATTGATTCATGCAACGAAATAAATGAATTACAAAAGCATTATTATAAGTGAAAGAAGTTAGATTAAAAAAGTACCTATTGGGAAGCAGATGTGGCTCAAGTGATAGGGCCTCTGCCTACCACATGGGAAGACGCAGGTTCAATCCCTGGGGCCTCCTGGTAAAAAAGAAAAAGAGAACGCATGCCCACACGGCAAACCAAGTGCCCGCATGGAGAGCTGAGTGCTTGCACAAGTGCCCGCGTGGCAAGCCAAGTGCCTGCGCGAAGAGCCGAGTGCCCACACGAGTACACACACAGCGAGCCAAGTGCCCATGCGATGAGCCAGTGCCCGCACAGGTGAGTCACGCAGCAAGACGATGACACAACAAAAGAGGAACGAAGGGGAGACTCAAGGTGAAGAGCAGCAGAGACCAGGAACTGAGGTGATGCAGTTGACAGGGAACCTCTCTCCACATCAGAGGTCCCCAGAATTGAAACCTGGTGAAACCAGGAGGAGAAAAATGAGAAGAGAAGATAAAAAAGAGAAATAGATACAGAAGATCACACAGTGAATGGACACAGACAACAAAAACAGTAGCGGGGGGGGGGGGGGAGACCAGAAAATGGGGGGAAAAATTGACTACAAAAGGCCATGAGGGAAGTTTTGGGGATAGTGGAAACAGTCTGTATCTCGACTGTGGTGGCAGTTTCACACTTCTCAAAATTCACAGACCTGACAGATAGCTCTGAACTTTTTACCTTGCCACTGGGTCCTCCTTTGGAGTTTGGAGTTTGTACTCCTGAGAGTGACAGAGTTGGACTCAATTATGGCTTCCCTACACAGGACTCATCTGTCCCTTCTATTTGAACCTATACTTGGTGCTACAGTTGGTAGGTGTACATCCAAGAGACTTAAGTTTTTGGGCTGTCCATGTGCCAACTGGGCCCTGAGCCTCAGTGGAGTTGCAATACCTACTCTCCAGTTCATTGGACTCATCCAGGACAACTAACAAGGAGGTGAGGATGGACAACCACCATACCAAGGAAACGAAAGAATCTACAGCAGCAAGCAGGAAAGTCCCATCCATTAGCTATATGGGATCAAAGCCCCTCTCAATTAGAGGTGGAGTCGACATCACCATCCCAGAATCCTCAGGACTGGGGAATGAACTATGGACTGGAGTGGAATTACAGGTATTCTACTAGACTTATTGCAATTCTAGCAATGGAAGAAATTACAACATTGATGTGGGGGAAGTGGCCACTGAATGATCTGAAGGCAAGAAGAGGGAAAAACAGGTGTAATATGGGGGTATTTTCAAGACTTGGGAATTGTCCTGAATGACATTGCAACAACAGATATAGGCCATTATATATCTTCCCATAACCTACATAATTGTGTGGGAGAGAGTGTAAACTACAATGTAAATGATAATCCAAGCTCAGTGGCAATGCCCCAAAATGTGTTTATCAATTGCAATGAATGTACCACACTAATGAAGGATGTTGTTTATGTGGGAAAATGTGGGAGGTATGGGAAGTGGGGCATATAGGAATCCCTATATTTTTTATGTAACAATTATGTAATCTAAGTATCTTTAAAATTTTTTTAATATATTTTAAAAATTCATAGACTTGAATACTTCAAAAAGAATAAATATTACTATAAATTATACCTTAATAAATTGGACTTTTAAAATAATGTAATGTGCAAAACAATCCCAACCATCCTCAGGAGCAGTGGAAAGAAAGTTATGAAGCCAATTATATGCCATTAGGTCAAAATAAAAGTCCAGGGAGAAGCACTACAGCATGAGCCACATGAAAAGAAAGAGTACGCAGCGAGGCAGCTGGGCATTGCTGCTGAAGGAGAAGAGACATCCAGCACGCAAAAGACAAACAACAAGGTACTATGGAAGAAACTCTGACAAGGAACTGAAGACAATTCTTCACAAGCTTGTCAGCTGAAGAAAAATGCAATGAGAACAAGAATTCAAGTCTTAAAAAGAGCTCAAAATGACTATTACACCCCATCCCCAGAAGAGCTAACTTTAAAGACTTAGCCATAAGATGGAAAATTTTCACAATTAATTTTTTAGGATAAAGCTCATAGAATGGTACATTTAAGATCTGTGCAGTTCATTGTTTGCAAATTTCATCTCAAAAGAAAGAATAAATATCTGCCAACAAACATTGACTCTAGTTAACGATATTCATGCTGACGTATTTAGAGGGAAGAGTGCCAATGTAAGCACTTGCTTTTGAAGCACAGCAAAAATATGATGGATTGATGGATCAAGGGTCGTATTGATAGAGAGATATATGACAAAGCAAGTAGAGTATAATGTTGACTGTAGAATCTGGGTAGGGGGTATATGGGTGTTTACTATAAATTCTTTCAACTTTGCTGTATTTTTGAAACTTCAAAATAAAATAATGAGATGCGATAAAACCATAGAAAGTGAAGAAAATGGAGACTGCAAAATGGTATCAAGCAACAATATTAAAAATAAATAGCAATTAAAATCAGAAAGAACATCATAGATGTGACTAAAAAATGGAATGGAAGAAGCATTGAATGATTACAACAAGTACTGTCTGAAATGAAGGAAGAACTAAACCCACAAAGAAAAGGAGGCACATGACATTCCAGGGAAATAAAAGGATTGTTTTTAAATTCAGAATGTTTAAATAGCAGCTCCTGGTTAAGTAATTAAGAATTCCTCAAGAATCCAGGCCTAAAAAAACACTGGCTGTGGAGGAGGCAGAAGGTCAGGCTTCCCTCAGACCTCTTCGGGCAACATTGAAAGTCAGAAGACACTGGAACAAGGGTACCCAGTTCAGAAGGTAGAACCACCCAGCTGAGGTGCTGGCCAGGTATAAAGGCAACACACATTCTCAAAGCAAAAGAATTCAAAGAATGCAATGTCTTCCTGACAAAACTATGTAACCATGAAACCCAGCCATTTAAGAGACAAATCGAAATCAAGAATTCCAAGATGGAGGTCTGGTAAAAGGGCTGATAGTGACCATAGACTCTATTTAAACATAGAACTAAACCTAAATCATTGTGTGATCTATGAACATTTTATAAGTCCTCTGACTCTAATAATACTATTATAACTAACAAAAATCAAGTTATGGGGGAGGGCAGTGGGAGGAGGTGTGAGCTTGCTAATGTCTTCATCTGTCTTGGCAGGGAGGAACCGTAGTGTCTAAAATTGAAATGCACAATTTCAAAAACATAATTACGCCAACCTCAATGTTTTTTCATTCTCTCTTTTCTTATCTTTAGAGATCTTTTAGGAAAGAATATCTCTTATGTTGAAAAAAAAAGTCATTTCGAGTTCAGCAATTCTATTTCTCTTTAGCTTATTTTTCTTCTTTTAAATTCGAAAGAATCAACTTTAAAATTGTATGTTAAAAACATATATAATCCAGATTATTTCTTTCCCATGAATGGAATTCCATATCCAATTTATTTACTTAACAATATCTGTGTGTGTACACATAGAATGATATGTGAAATATTTTTCACCTCTGTTATTTCCAGGTGGCAATATTTGGTGTACTTTTTCAACTTTCTTCTGCATACATGGCTGTACTGTTGGATTTTTAAAATTATGTTATTATATACATATAAATACCTATAAATTAATTTTTATTTTAATGTTAGAACAACATTCATCTCTGCATTTCCTAGTAGCCAGAGTAAAAAGGAAATTACAGTCAGTCACAATCTAACCATGAATGGTATTCATTAAATTAAAGCAAGCCAGGCAAATGGAAGCAAAGAAGCTGTTCAGTGAAAGGACAACTGCTCCAGGTACTGATACCCAAACAAAGAAGGCAATGGTTGACATCAGGTGTGACATCCTCACGACATGCCTTCAGTAATCCAGCAGGGAGAGTCTACTGCCCATCCTTACAGGCCCTCTCCAGGGTTATCAAGGGCTTTAAACCATATGTCCTCATCTCCTGCAGCTATGGGACTGCACCAGCTGGCCATTAACTTCGGGGTCCTGGCTAGCAAAGTGGCCCCTTCTCCAACTCTCACTCCCACCAGCCAGTGATTTTTTTCCCTTGAGGTAGATCAGGTGTGTGATGGGGTCAGTTGAGGGAAGGACTCATCTCTTCCCTTCCTCCTGCCCTCCCCCTCCCCACATACACACTCTACACCCCAGTCATAAAAGCTCACTTTCAGTTCACCAGTGTTTCCTCTTGCCTAGACAACACTTCATGCTATCACAGGGTTGATCCTACTCTTCCTTCAGAGGTCAGCATAGGTGTCCCTTCCTGCAGAGAGCCTCCTCTGACATGCCAAGCCTGAGATGAAGGGAGAGAGGGGTGGTGTCAGGAGCCCAGTTGAGGGACTGGTGAAGGAGATGGAAAGGAGCACCCACAGAGGTGGGTGGAAGGACACTGGACATACCTAGAGCAGAAGAGGAGGTCAGAGCTCATGCCTCTTAGTCTGGCTCCTTTCAGAAAAGAAAAGAAGGGTACTGCACCCGGAGTAGCAGAGTCAGGTTTGCCCCAGGACCTCAAGAATGGAGGAGAGGAGCAAAACAGAGCTGATGGCTATTTGAAGGGTTCTTCACAGGCCCTCAGAGTTGTAAGAAGGGACTTGGTGGCAAAGGAAACTATTTGCACCTATGGATCCCATAGGAATATCCATGGAGTCATGAAAATCTTTTTGAGTCTCAAGTTTTCCAATCTGTAAGATGGGCCAAAAAAAGTTATATTTGACTATTCTGCAGGAATGCTGTGAGAGTGAGATAATATAAAGATATGATTCATTTATAAACCTAATAATGGCTCTAAAAATATGAAGGATAGGACTGTTATTAACTCTTGGAGCTATACAGGAAATAATTGGATGAGTTCATAGGTCCTTTGAATTTCTTTTTAACAGAGTTATAGAAGCTTGGGAAAAGTTTCCATCATAAGCTACAGGTCTAGCAATGGCTTTTCCTTTGATTCTCCCACATGCTCACCTATAATAGCTTATTCTCAAAAAGGGAATGGTATACAATAAAATACAATCGACCAGCACCTGATAAAATGAAATAATTGGTTTTAAGAGGCTGGTTCATGTTATAATTTGCAAAGACTGCATATCAATATTCTCATACCAGGTAACTAGAAGTGAGACCCATAAAAAAGTGACCTGTGTGTGTCCAGTGGAAACCACTATTTGTGGTAAATTGAAATATGGCCACAATTTATTATCTCTGCTATCCATCCCCCTTCCTTCGGCCTTGGTCTTATGACTTGCTTTGACCAATGGGACAAGCTGAGTCCTAAAATGCAATTATGCACTGAGATTCTTCTTTTGCTACCCTTGGAAAGCTTCGACCATCATGTCGACAAGGCTGGGCTGGCCTGCTGGAGGATGAGAGACCACATGGAAAGAAGCCTCAGTTATCCCAGTCGTCCCATACAAGTTCATAAGCCAGCCAACCCCAGCCAACACACCGGCTGACTGCAAACCCATAAGTGGGCCCAGCCAAGATCAGCCAAACCTGGCACAGACCAGAAAAATTACACAGCTGAGCCCAGGCCAAATTGCTGACATACAAAACTGTTTCCTAAATAAATGACTGCTCTCTTAAGCCACAGAGATTGGGGCCATTTGCTACATAGCAAAAGTTAACTATATGCTGTGGTAGCCCAGACTGAGTCAGGAGACTGGAGTCCTGTCTCTATTCACTGAATAGCTTTGGCAAGCCACTAAACCTTTCTGGTGCCTAGTTTCTTACACTATAAAATGGAGAAAGTCAACTAAATGGTCTGTAAAGGCCCCTTTTCATTCTGGCTCTTTCTGTGATTCTAAATCTTATCAACAAATATGCATGGGTACTATAAAATTCCCTGAACCATGCTGAAGCATAGCTGAGTATCTGGGATTTTCTTGCCTTGAGGCCAAACACTGACATTTAGCTACCTGACAACTGAGCATAAGCATAAACTGCTTCTTCAGTCCTTAGGACTCTCTAATGATCTTCTTGGACTCCAGGCTAAAACATGAAGTTGGAAAATGCTGGCCAAAATGAAACTGTACCGATCTTGGCATGCAAAGAAAGGAAATTACTGTCCATGTTGAATCCAAAGGAGCTTTCTTCTGGGATGTGAGGCCTTTGGAAAATGTAAGAGCAGATCTCAGACTAGGTGTTCTGTAAAAGAAAACGCCCAGATATTAACAAGAATAAAAAACCTTAATGAACCTCAAGAATTTGCTAGACTCTCAAAACCACATTTTTGTCTATCTGGAAAATGACCCAGTTTTTTTTTTTTTTTCTCAAGCAATTGAAAGAAGAACAACACATGTGTTTCCTTAGACAATTGAACTCAATCATAATGAGCATCTAAATCTGTCTGAATAGAATGATATTCATTAAATTATTTCCTAGAAATGCGGCTGGAAGTGATAAAGAGCATACATTAGCCAAGAGTGACTCTCTTTTTATAATTCAGAACCAGTGTTAAGAAGAACTTAAAAGAATGGAGGAATTGGACACAGACAGACTGACAGACAGAAGATGGTAACAGAGGCAGACATTGAGTTATGCCACAAGTCAAAGAACCCCGTGGATTGCTGGCCAGTCAGCACCAGAAATCTACGGGCTTCAGAGAAAGCACTGCCCTGCTGACACCTTGATTTCCAGCTTCCAGCCTCTAGGACTGAAAGGCAATACATTTCTGTTGTTTTAAGCCACCCAGTTTTTGTGCTTTGTTATCGCAGTGTAGGATACACTTTCCTGAGCCTGAAAATTAAGTCCCCTACAGAAAAACCCAAATCTTCTAAAACCAGTTTCAGGGCTTGCTAACGGACACTGTTTCCCTACAGATTTACAGACCAATTGTGAGGGGACCCACTGAGATCCAGGGACCCAGCTGGCATTTTTAAGTTGAGAGTTTCCTCCCCAACAGGAACTGGTTTTATACTACCACTTCAAACAACTGAAAAACACAGTTGTTTACATGGGGAAAAAACAAAACAAAACAGTTTTCAGAAATTGGATAATAGGCAGCACAGAGCAGTGATTCCTGAGGAAGGAAAACAAGCAAAGGAAGCCCTCTGACTGCCCTAACTTACTGCTCTGTGAGAGTTTCCAGACCATAGTACAGGGACAGGAAGCCCAAACAGTGCCCAGTAGTCTCCCTAAGTTGAAGAGACACAATTAAGAGCCAAGGATGCCCAAGCAGGCTAGGAAGTTTGAGGCACAGAAAGTGGCACAGAAAGGAAAAACTACCTAGAAAAAGCTCCAGAGATCTGCTCCCTTTGAGTCTTCAACTGAGTAATGATCAGTATATACACGTGAGAAAAATAGTCAAAAACAGGAGGGAAGAAATACTAGAAAGGACTAAAGGCAGAACAATCACCAGAGCTCACACTTTGCTAAGAATAGTTTGTGTTCCCATCAGCCAATATGGAAAAATTTCATAATACATGAGGATCAGGTAGAGTACTCAGAAGGGTATTGTATTAGTAGTACAGAAAAAATTAGCCCTTGACTAAAGACTACTCTAGTCCCACATAACAAAGCTTAAAAACAAACCCAAAAGGATGAAATGGCTCCTCAATAATTTATCTAAGTCCCAGAACAAGCCCAAGAATTTTCAAAGGAATGCAAAAATATCAAATCACCAAAAAGATAAAACTCATAATGTGTGGCATCCAATAGAAAATTATCAGTCATGAAAAGAAGCAGGAAAATATGACCCATAATGAGGAGAAAAACCAGTCAATAGAAACAGACCCAAAAATGACACTGATGATAGAACTAGTAGATGGAAGTCCAGCCCCATCTTCTGAAGACTCCTACTGTGATGCCCCTGTAGGGAGAGCCACATAGGGAAGTGATCTTGTGATAGCAACTAAACCAAAATCATTGGAACATCTGCAAATCAGTCTACAAATGAGTCTGCACATGATCACAGAGGAGCCTTCTCTGATATATGGCTCTTGTCTCACTCCAGGACTTCTACAGCTCAGAGACACTCTTCCTAACAAAGGTTGATGGTTCTATTCCAACTTTCAGCCTCTAAATGTGAAATTTATTTTAGTTATTCTGTAATTTGAAACAAGGACCTTCCTAGAGAGATGAGGAAGGCATAAGTGAGACTATGCAAAGTCCATTAGAAAATCTATTCAGTAGCCTTTTAAAAATAGTATTCAATCAAGCACATTATCAGATGTTAAATCAGCTTTACTTTTTTTAGAGAGATAGCACATATTGGTTGAGCCACAACTGTCTTTTTCAAACCTCTGATTCACTATCTGTTATCTATTCTGCCATCCATATCTGCTGTTTAAATCACAGGGAAAAAATTAAGTTATTTGAGAGGCAAGAATTCTATGACAACTGAAGAATATTCTCCATGGCAGTGATTATATTATTGCTGAGTTGTGTTAATGTGCAAATGATTTTCTAAAGTCAAACATAAGAACATAACACCGAGAGCCAGCAATTTAAAAATTGAAAAATCTCATTACATAATTCAAAATTACTAGTTTTGGGAGTAATCTTTTCTGTAACAGGAGCACAGCTGATTTTTAGCATTCTTTGGCCACAAAGTAGAAATCCAAATCTTTAGCCTTGACTTTACCTAGTGACTTTCCTCTTCTTATTCTTTTTTTTTTTTAATCACAAAAGCAATGAGGAGAACGGATATAGCTCAATGGTTGAGTGCCTGCTTCCCATGTATGAGTTTCCGGATTCAATCCCTAGAACCTTCTATAAAAAAATGTATTGTCAATAGTTTAAAACATGTATGTATGTATGGATATAGATATAGATATAGACATAGATATAGATACAGATACAGATATAGATAGTAATGCATGCTTGCCATAAAAATAAATTCATCCAAAGATATAGAAAGAAAAGTTAATAATATCCCCAAACCCCATTGACAACTAATATTAACAGCCTGGAGAACTTCTTCCATGCACACACAAATGCAAGTTAGTCCGCAGATACACATACAGGACTCTGGTTTGGTTTGATTTGGTTTTTGCTAAAATAGAATCATACTATAAAACTCACTCTGGAGTTTGCTTTTGATATTTAATATGTCATAGACCACTCTATATCAACATTCTAATTTATTTATCCAATGCTCTTTTAAAGGACTTTCAGATTGTTTTCAAAATTTTTGCCATTACAAATAATGCTGGAGAAAACATTCCTGTAAATATACCCAAGGGGCAGGAACTCCAGAGGTCAAACAGCTTATAGTTTAGATTCCTTCAAGGAATGTTGGTATGGGAGAGGGTGTATGCATATTTATAACCAGTAACTATTGTCGGATTGCTTTTTTCAAAAACATAAAATAAAATTTGCAACAAAATACAATATCAACTAAAAATGTACCGAAGTGCCCAGATCCTTTCAACCTGTGCTCTGAAATTTTGGGAGATTTAGTGAACCTTTGTGAGCCTAAAAATGGAGATACTAGTATGCATGTTTGAGTGGTACAAAGGGGACACCCAATATATAGTAGTTGTGAAGGGTATTATCTCTGTTATTTTAGCATCAAATTTAATCTCAATGTCTGAAATTAGTCGAGTGAAGGTTTTAAATTACAAGCAATGACATGTTGAGGTAAAAACAACCTGCATTTATTTGGGGCATCCAGAGAAAAAAAAATAGAACTGCCAGCCAAACGGTCTTTATAATGTTACAAAAAAGTATTGTTTTGAAGTCTTCTATTAGAACAGTTTGTCATAAACTATTTATATTCTTGGGCTCACAGTTTAACTCCTTCTTAGAGTTCTTGCAGTGTGCCATTTAGGAAAGTGCCTCGAAAAAGTGTCTTCAAGAAATCAGTCCATGGCTGAGATGACCAGGAATTGTAGCTTAACTGGTTATTAACTCGTTTCCCTGAATCCTTGTGATAGGGTGCTGGAGAGAATAAACACAGACCCCCAGCAACAGCAAGGGGGCCTGGGTCGTGTCCTTATCACAGTGTGACTCTGGAGAATTGAGTTAACTTTTCAGAGCCTCAGTTTCCTCATCTGTAAACTGGGGATAACAATCTCTTTCCTAGCACGGGTGGTATAAATGTTTTACTGGAACATTCTCTAGGGAAACCACCCACCGGTGAGGGTGATGAGCCCAGAGGCCAAGCTTCGGGAAAGCAGAGGTCCAGCCTCGGTGGGCCACCCTAACAGAGGTGTCCCTAGGAAGAGCCACGGTCGTTAGGATCGCCCATCTCTCTCCGTGTCTTCAGCTTTGTTTCCTGGCCTTCCCGGAGGTGGGCAGAGAGAGCCGCCACGAAGCAAACAGGTAGTGCACGTGTCCTGTTCACCGGGTTGTTTTGCAGGCAGGTACACCTGTTCGTGGTCAATCCCAGAGCCGAGGAAACTCAGATGAGACTCCACTTCCTGCGTGGTTCTCTCCCACCCCCCTCCTTCCTGGGGACCCCAGGCTGTGGCCACCATTTTGGAGGATTTGGCCTCTCCTGTCCCTGGAGCTGCCCCGCACGTGAGCTGGAAGCAGGGTCCCAAGCGGTCAAACCCAATACCCCGATGCAGCCGGGGGAAATCATTTCTAGCTTCACCACCTCTTCCCCACGCAGCCCCCTGGTCCAGCGTCAGGCTGTGCAGAGCCAAGAGCCCACATTTTGCTTGTGTCCCTGTTGGAGTTTCTAAGAAAACAGGAAACCTGCCTTTTTGTTACTACACAAGAGCATCAACCATTCTCTTATGTTTTTATGATGCCTGGAACGGCGACACGGGTCTTGTCCAAGCGGAAGGGGCCCTGAAGGGAGAGAGAGGAATAATCTCTGTCTCTCCAAGAGGCAGGGCCTGTCTCACTCCTCCGGGAGCACACGGGCCCCAGAGCTGGAGGCACCGACTCCGAAAAGGCCAGAAAATGTAAAGATCTGTTTCAGCCAGGCTCCATCTCTCTCAGTCCACAGACAAGGCAGAATTCTTCCATTAGCTAATAATAGCATTACCAATCCCGAAGCAAAGAAGGAAAAAAAAGTCTCTAATACTTCGTCTTAGCAGCTGATAATGTAAAACAGGGTGGCATTTGGAGGCCTAGGACGATGCCAGTCTCCAGGGAGAGAAAGGTGTTAACTTCTAATAGCTTTTCAGTAATAGCCAAGCATCTGCAGTCCCTATAAAAAAGGGGGGTTTTAAAAATTAATAGAGCTGAATGTGCTTCACACTGAGGAGAATGCCAGATTAATAAGTGCATTAAGGGCCGCTTTGGATTGGAAATAATTATGGATGATGACAAGGAGCAGAGGGGGCACGGGTGACGCTCACAGGAATGCATTTTAAAAAGCAGTTTAAAGAGCCTTCAGATGTTGGTATTATCCTGCGTGACCAAATTAAGAGCAAATGAGAAAAGTTTATCTGGCATTTTGGAGTATTGAAAGGGCTTAGTGTTATAAATTATACAGTATAAGTATAAGTATAAATGGTGGGTAAATTCACATTAAACATTATTGGCAGTTTAAATAGTAACCGATTTATCAAGCATTAGAAATTTTCATTTGGAATATGAGTACAAACGACAACAACTCCCCACGACCAAAAAAAAAGAGACGATTGCTTCTGTTATTTATTTGCCAGCACAGTAATATGAAGTTGCCTTGATCAGAAATTAATCTTCATCGGGTCCAAATCGAGCTCTTGATGGTACATAAATGTTTTTCACCTATGCCTTTGAATCCATTTAGAACTCCTAAGACAGGAAATGTCAGAATGCTCTTCCCGTCTCTTAATCTGCCGTTAGAGGATCACGTTGTAGTTACAGCCTGGGCTGGAGTTTATCAATACTTAAGTCAGCCTCACTTCAGGCCTCCTTTCTGGCAGGGCTTTATGCAGTGAGAGCTGGTCAGAGATGGAAACGGGGTCTTTGCTCGTGCCGGGACTGGGCATGCCCAAGCAAAGGCCAGGTCTGTGGTGAGAGGGAGTAACTCTTGCCCACGGAGGCAGCTTTCGCCAAAGCCCCAAAAGCTGTCATCCGTGAACACTCTCATCGCTGCTGGTAGGAGGTTAACCGTCTTTGCTTTTCTAGAAGGCAATTTGGCAACATGCCATAAAAGCCATAAAATTATACACAAATAATAATCCAATTCTTGTTAGATCCTAAAGGAGTTAGCTCAGATAAGAACACAAAAGCAAATGTCCAGAGATATTTAGTGTCTCATTACTAACAATAGCAAAAGCAAATATTAAGTAACCTACATGCCAAATATTAATAATAAGGCCTAGTTTGAATATGGCCCAGCATACCCATAAAATGAAACGTAATTATTTAAAATTATGCTGAACATTCTTGATTCACACTCAGGGATAGAAGCAGTTGAAAAAACCATCATTCCCATCCTTATGAAAAGGAAAGGGCCAGACAAGCTGTGAAATTATATGTGTCTTAAACTTGTCAGGTAACTAAGGTCATAGGACAAGCAACTAACCCAAAACCTGGAGAGAGACAGATGCCTGGAGGGAGAGACACCTGAGCACTTACTTAACCAGGGCAAATACACCAGACATCCAAGAAAGAGAAAAAAGGAGGCAGAAGAAATATATGAATAAATCGAGGTCAAGAATTTTGCAAAATTAATTAGAGGCTTCAAACCAAAGATCCAAAAGGTCAAGGTATACCAAGCCGGAAAAACACAAAACAAAAACAAACACAAAAACCAACAAACCACCTCGGCATGTCAAACTTAAATTGCTATGGAAGAAAAGTCAAAGAGAAAACCCTGAAGGCAGACAAAGAAAAAGATTATCAACAGGAAAACATTTTTTAAAAGATAATTGCAGTAGATTTCTCATCAAAATATCATGCAAGTCAGAAGACAATGAAGTGTCATCTTCAAAGTGCTAAAAGGAACAAATACCTTTCAACCCAGAATTCCATACCCAGCACAAATATTTTTTGAATGAATGAAAAATACTTTGTCAGAACAAAGCCTGAGAGAATTTACTGCCAGCAGACCTACACCATAAGAAATATTAAAAGAAGTTCTTCAGGCAAAAAATATTAATATATACCAGACAGAAACTTGGATGTCAACAAAAAAATAAAGGGGTCTAGAACTAGAAAAATGAAAAAGAGAAGGTAAAATGTAATTCAATTTTTCTTAATTTCCGTTGTTCTAAAAGATAACTGACTGTCTAAAGCAAAAATAATAGAAATGTATGATATGTTTATAATATATATGGAAGTAAAATGTGTGGCAACAGTAGCACAAAGAATTGGAGGGAGGCAGGAATTGAGAATATACTATTGCAAGGGTCCTTACTGTATACAAGAAATGGCATATTATACCAGGTAAATGCTTATTAATTAGACATACATATTATAAGCCTTAGGATACCTACTAAAACAATTTTTAAAAGATAAAATAATAAATTAATAGAGAAACAAAAATCGAATCATTTTAAAAAGCTCAATAAACCCAAGAGAATGCAGCAAAAGAGCTAAAAAAGGAAAAACAGCTGATGGAACAAAGAGAAACAGCTAAAAAAATGGTAGCTTTTAATCCAAGCATATCAATAATCACATTAAATGTGAAAAGTCTAACACACTAATTAAATGAGATGTTGTTGTATTCGTTGTTGTTTTTTCAGAGTAAGGCCCAACTATATGCTACTGCAAGAAACACACTTCAATTATAAAGACAGATTGGGATGGAAAAAGATATGCCATACAAATACTAACCCAAATAAACTGGAATATCTATATTAATAGCACATAAAATAGACTTCAGAACAAGGAATAGCATCAGAAGTAAAGAGGACTATTACCTAATAGTAAAGGGGTCACCTCTCCAAGAAGACATATTCTTAAACACACATGAACCTAAAGAAGACTTCAAAACACATGGGGCAAAAACCGATGGAACTGGAAAGAGAAATAGCTGAATCCACAAGTGTACTTGGAAACACCAACACTCTTCTTTCAGTAACTGATAGATCAAGTAGGCAGAAAATTAATAAGGATATATAAGGCCTGAGTAACACTAGTAGCCAGTTTGTTTAACTGACAATTATGGAATGTTTCAGCCAACCCAGGATACAGTTGTTGTTGTTTTAAGTTTAAAGCTTAAGTGCACAGTCGCCAAGATAGCCCATACTCTGGGCCATAAAACAAACCTTAACATATTTAAAAGAATAGAAATCACACAAACTGTGTTCTCAGATCACAGCAGAATTATCCTAGAAATCAATAATAGAATTATATCCTGAAAACACCCAAATATTTGGAAAGTATGTCCACAATTCACAACATATTTCTAAAGAACCCATGACTCACAGCGGAGTGAAATCTCAAGGGGAATTAAAAATTATTTTGAACTGTAAGAAAATGAAAATACAACTTATCAAAATTGGTGGGATGCAACTAAAAAAAGGAAATTCATAGCATTAACTCCTTATACTAGGAAAGAAGGAAAGTCCCAGGTCAGTAATCTAAGCTTCCATCTTAAGAAAGTAGAAAATGAAGAACAAAGTGAATCCAAAGTGATCAGAGGTAAGGAAATAGTAAACATGGGGCAGAGATTATTGAACTTGGAGACAGAAAAACAGTAGAGTAACCAAAAGCTTGTTCTTTCAAGAGATCAATAGAATTAATAAACCTTTACTCAAGTTGACTAAGCAAAAAAGAGAAAAGATAGAAATTACCAACATCAGAAATGAAAGAGAAAATGACTACAGATTCCACAGATTAAAAGGAAAATAAACGAATAATTTGAACAATGCTATGCCCATAAATTCAACAAGTTAAATAAAATGGACCAATTCTTTGAAAGACAAACTTCCAAAACTTACTCAAGAAGAAGCTGATAACCTGAATAGTCCTATATTTATTAAAGAAGTGGAATTCACTGTTAAGCAGCTCCCAACAAAGAAAACCCTAGGACCAATGGATTGTGAATGCTAGCAAACATGAAAGCAAGGCTTGGTTCCTATTTTCCACAATCTCATCTGGAAAAAAAGGAAATGAGGGAACACATCTCAACTCATTTTATGGGGTCAGCATTACTCTAATAACAAAACCAGACAAAGACATTACAAGTAGAGAAAAATACAGACCAATATCCCTCAAGAACTTAGACATAGAAACCCTCAGCAAAATATTGGCAAATTGAATACAGCAATATATAAAAAGATTAATACATCATGACCAAGTGAGGCTTATTCCTGGAATGTGAGGCTAGTTCAACATTCAAAAATCAGATCATGGAAGGGAGGAGGGAGGTGAAAAGGCAGGAAGGGTAGAGGGGGTGGCTATATGAAATAAATACGGCAACATTTTTATGGCTGTTGAAGTTTAATGGCTATACAGGGTTTTTATATTCTGTGCTTTTGTTTACATCTGCAAAATTTTTTAAAAAGAAAAAAGTCAGTCATTACTTATGGTCACGGGGAAGGGAGATGTGATCAGGAAAGGACATGTGGGGAGTTTCTGTGGTTTTGGTAATTTCCTATTTCTTTACCTGGGCAGTTTGCTTTTATAAACTTGTTTACACATACCCTTCCCTCTTTGTGATCACGACTTACAATTTAAAAAGATAAAAGAAAAGAGGAAACGATTTTGTATGAATTCTCTCTAACTGTAATATATACAATCTTTCTGGTAAATAATGTGTACTTGTTGAACTGCTACCATAGAAACTAAGGAGCAAAAGAGACCTGTTTGGAGTAATAATTCATGTTAGGTTTAAACTAACTCAAATTGATGTTTAATAAGTAAATTGTTAAATATTTTAGAGTGAGGATGAAGCAAATATACTTGCATAATTTCTTTCTAATCTGTTATAATAAATGTTAAACTAGTAGGGAAGAAAAAAGTCAGATCATGTAAATGACTATATTAAAAAACTAACTCAGATGCACCATATATTCATCTCAATAGTTGCAGGAAAGACATTTGAAAAAAATCAACACTCATTCGTGATTTTTGAAATCTCAGAAAATTAGGAAGAGAAAGGAATGCTCAGAACTTGAAAAAAGGGCATCTACAAATATCCTACAACTAACATCCTACTTAATGTCAAAAGACTGAATGTTCCTTCTCTTAAGATTGTGAAAAAAGCAGAGCGCCCCCTCTCATCACTCCTTTCTAACATCTTACTGGAAGTCTCATCCAGTGCATAAGGCAGGAAAAAAGAAATAAATAACATGCAGATTAGAAAAAAATAAATTAAAATGTCTCTATTCCCAGACAATATGATGATCTATGGAGAAAATTGCAAAGAATGTACCAAAAGCCTGGAACTAATAGGTAAGTTTATCAAGGATGAAAGATAAAGTCAATATACAAAAATTAATTCTATTTCTATATGTCTGAAATGAACATTTGAAATTCAAAATTTTAATAACAGTGCTATTTGTAATAGCACCCCAAAATTAAAATTAAATACTTAAGTATTAATCAAACAAAATACGTGCACAATCTGTATACTGACAATTACAAAACAATGATGAAAGAAATAAAAGAAGACCTAAATAAAGAGAGTCTTTATAGATTGGAAGACTCAATATTGTTAACATGTCAGTTCTCCCCAGATTGATCTACAGATTTAATACAATCCCCATCAAAATCCCACACAAGCCTTTTTGGTAGATATCATTAGCTTTTTCTAAAATTTATATGGAAAGATAAAGGAATTAAAATAGCCAAAACAATTTTGATAGGAAAGAACAAAGTTGGAGGGCTCCCACCCCAATTTTAAGACTTACTATAAAGCAACAATAATAAAGAGTGCAGAATTGGCAAAGGTTAGACACATAGGCCAGTGGAACATAATAAACAATTCAGATATAGATGCACACAATTAGTCAACTGATGTTTAACAAAGGTGCAAAGACAATTCAGTTTAGAAAGGATAGTCTTCTCAACAAATGATTGGTCATGCAAATGCAAAAAATAAAAAAAGCCCTCAACCTATACCTCACACCTTCTACAAAAATTAATCCAAAATGGATTAAAGACCTACCTAAATGCAAACGTAAAACTATAAACTTTCTAGATGAAAACATAGGAGAAAATCTTTGTGACCTTGGGTTAACAAATATTTCTTAGATGTGGCAATAAATGCATGATACATAAGAGAAAAAAACTGATAAACTAAACTTCATCAAAATTAAAAACTGGGAAGGGAAGTGGATTTGACTCAATGGGTAGAGCATCCGCCTACCACATGGGAGGTCCAAGGTTCAAACCCAGGGCCTCCTGACCCGTGTGATGAGCTGGCCCACATGCAGTGCTGATACACACAAGGAGTGCCATGCCATGCAGGGGTGTCCCCCGTGTGGGGGAGCCCCACACTCAAGGAGTATGCCCTGTGTGAAAAAAATGCAGCCTGCCCAGGACTGGTGCCGCACACGCAGAGAGCTGACACAGTAAGATGGTGCAACAAAAAGAAGCACAGATTCCTGATGCTGCTGACAAGAATACAAGCAGACACAGAAGAACACACAGCAAATGGACACAGAGAGCTGACAACTAGGGGCGAGGAAGGGGGAAAGAAATAAAAAAAAAAATAAATCTGTAAAAAAAAATTTTTTAACTGGGGAGCCAATGTGGTTCAGTGGTTGAGCACCGGTTTCCCATATTTGAGGTCCTGTGTTCAATCCCTGGCCCCAGGATCTAAAAAAAAAAAAAAAAAAATTAAAATTTTTATTCTGCAGAAGACACTGTTAAGAAAGGAAAAAATGGATCACAATCTAGGAGAAAATATTTGCAAATCATATTTCTGACATAGGCTTTGTAATCCAGATATGTAAAAAAACTCTTGAAACTCAACAAAAAACAAGCAACCCAATTAAAAACAGGAAAAAGATGTAAAAGTGGAAACCTCACCAAAGCTGATATACAGATGACAAATAAACAAGACAATATACTCAACATCTTTAGTCACTAGACACATGCAAATTAAAATCACAATGATATGACACTACTATTAGAGTGGCTACAAATTTAAAAATTAAAAACTGACAATACCAAATGCTGCTGAGGATTTGGAGCAACTAGAACTCTCATACATTGCTGACAGAAATTCAAAATGGTACAACGACTGTGGAAACTGGCAGTTTCTAACAAAGGAAAACATCCAACCTAACATATGACCAAGTAATCTCACAGCTGCGTATTAAGAGAAATGAAAATTATGATCACACAAAAACCAGTATACAAATGTTTAAAGCAGTTTTATTTATAATTTCAAAAAATGGAAAACTGACCATATGCACTTTAACTGGCAAATTAAAAAACCAAAACCTGTGGTAAGTTCATACAATTGAATACTACTTGGCAAGAAAAAAGAAGCAAACTACTGACTCACCCAACAACCTGGACAGATTTGAAATGAGATTTGAAATGAGTTTGAAAGTGAAACAGAAGGTCAGACCTAAAAGGCTACATATTATATGATTCCATTTATAGGACACTCTGGAAAAGACAAAAACTATGGGTATGGAAAACCTTTTGTTGCCAGGATAGGAGGTAGGGGAGCAGTTGCCTATAAAAGGGCTACACAAAGGAACTCTTGTGGTATGTTGACTGGTTATTTTAAGGCAAAAGACAAAAGAACTATACACAAACACAGTATTCTAGTTAATAAACTTGTTTCTCACCAGGGAAGGTGTTAACTTTCTGAAACTACTTTATGTGTATAGTGCAGTTGGACAATGACGTAAACATAATGTAGATAATGAAAGCCAAGTTTCTCATGACAGAGAAAAGTACTAAGTAAGGAAAGGGGGAGGCTAGAAGAACTCTGTGATGTTAGCTTAGAGTCAAAGGTGTCAGTATAAACTAGTGTTTTTTTTAAAGAAATGAATATAAATGTGAGCATGCACAGATTGGTATACAGACACCTCAATAGCAATGAGGGCGTCTAACCAAAGTTTGGGTTCTAGATAACCATTCTCCAAGAAAAGGAGTCAGGACTCCTTGGAGAAGTGGTTCATTCCAAGACTGGTCATGGAAAATACATGATGAGCCTAGAACATCTTGAGATGTCAGAAAGAAAGGAAGGTCTCAAAAAAATATGGGTAAGACTTGTTGAAAAGGCAGAGGAGCCAACTTGAAAGCATCCAAATGCCAAAGCTGGAACAACTTAAGCACCAAAAAAGTAATGGCAGCAATGTATTATAAACCACAGAATAAAATAAATATCCTTATAGACCATACTAGTATAAATAAATAAGCAAATCAACAAATAAAAGAATAATAACTAGTTAAACAATTTAAAAATTAGAAATAAGAAGGAAGAAAATGAGAAGACCTCAGGAATAATTGTTACAATCAAGATCCACCAATGGATGCTACAATTAGTAGGTGAAAATTAAGCAGAAACATGAATTTGCATAATCTCAAAGTACCTCCCTTCAAGGTAATGAGTCATTGCAAGGGGGAAAATAGTGACATTCCATCCGAGGAAGACAGCAGGCATTACGTTAACCAAATGATCAAGGTCATCATCACACATCAAAGATTTGTCAACATCAGGTAGCCGCTGATGATTCAAAGAGAACAACACTTGTGTGATAGTCTTACCAAAAATGCATAATGTCTGTTCCATCATGAAAAGACATCAGACAAGCCCAAATTGAGGAATATTCCACCAAACAACTGAGCTGTGCTCTTCAAAAGTGC
Organism: Dasypus novemcinctus; assembly: GCF_030445035.2. Classification (NCBI taxonomy): domain Eukaryota; kingdom Metazoa; phylum Chordata; class Mammalia; order Cingulata; family Dasypodidae; genus Dasypus; species Dasypus novemcinctus. Next base: position 20,379,788 of record NC_080678.1, read on the forward strand.
CAAGTCTTAAAAAACAAGGAAAGACTGAAAACTATCACAGATTTTAGACTAAGGAGATGAGACATGACATCTAAATATAATGATATAAAGCAGGATCCTAGCTTGGATCCTGAAACAGGAAAAAGACTTTAGTAGAAAGATGGATGAAATCCAAGTCTGGTCTGCAGTTTAGTTATTAGTAATCTCTTAGTTTTGATCAATTGTATGACAATTCTGCAATATGTTAACATTAGGGGAAGCTGGATGAAGGACATCCCAGCCTTTTCTGTGAAATTAAATTATTTCTTTAAAAAGGTTTAAAATTATCTAGATAAAGATAGATATTTATGGACATGAAAGATCTTCACAATATAACAAGAGCAAAACAAATACAAAAAGACCTATAATATGTTTCTTTGCTCATCCAAATAAGTATATATTCAAATAAACTCATGGTATATCTATGGGCATAAATCCATATTTACACATTAAGATTACATGTATGTATGCATACTAAACAGTATATATGTTTATGTACATACACATGCATATGTACATATATGTACCCACACTACAGTAGCAAAATGATGCCATTAGTTCCTATTCGTTTTCTCAGGGAGGGCGAGATTGTGGAGGGTGCTAGCATTTTCTTCTTTATTTTCCTCTATATTCTAATTCTTCTGCCACTACTCTGTGTTCCTGTGTATTTCATCACTTTGATTTTCATATATAATCCCAGGCTGAAGCTGAGTCGTGGGAAAGACCCACATTCAGAGCCTGCGTGGACCCGGCCCTGGCGCTTCTGTGGCCGAGGTCTTCCTAGACACCCGGTCTCTGCTGAAGCCCCCAGGGCCTCTCTCAGGGGACTTTGGAGCCCTTCCTTTTTTTTCACTTCTGTCTTCTACTATGTACCCCACCGCTACCAACAGGGGTTCTGAGGTTTTCTGCTCCCACTGACTGTGCATCCCCAAGTCCCCTTTACAGCTCAAAGAGCATGTGTCCCAAAGCCCACTGGAGATGTGGGTAGAGGGTTTGCTACGCTGTTGACTTCCTCAGGCCAGAGACATCCCAAAGCAGAGCGGAGGCAGCGCCTCTTCCATGATAATGGGAAGTCAGGGAGGAAATGCAAATGGGAGGGACACGTGTGTTCAGACGGAAGAAGAAAACTGAGTCCCTCCCACCAACACTTCTACCATCTGAGTGCTCATCTCCAAGGAAGAAGACAGTTTTCCAGAGATTGACAGTCATTTATTTTAACCACCTTCGTTGGGAAATGACTCTGCCCACTCAGATTTACAATAAATGTAATTTTAGGCCCAATATGCTAAGATTTCACAAGAGAAAGCAGATGGTGGAGGCGAAGGTGTGGCTTCCCCTAGAGGGGAAAGGAGCAATAGGGAGGCCAAATGCCACAATTAGAGCAATTTTCTCATTACGCGACTCCCAACACCGTGGACACAAGCCCTGGCCCCCCCTGGAATTTCAAATCCAACTCCTCAAAGTTTTATTTGTCTTTTGAAACAATTTCTAGCAGCTTTTGATCTTCTAAATGGAAAAAAAAAAAATCAAAGAAATCTGCTTCTCTGGAGTATTAATAGCAAAGGCATTTCTGGATGCTGCAAAGTAGGAAAGGAACATAATAGCATCTCAGTTTTATTCATCTTCAAAGCTAACCAAATACAAGTTAAAAAAAAAAAAATAGAAGCAGGATACCCTACGGATTTTTGAAGGGACGGAATAAACCTCTTTGCACAAGAAAAGATGACATGAAATTTATCTCGAAGGCATTCACGGGGCTCCTGCCGGTTTAATAACTCTAAATGGGCAGTCAGAAGGGAGCTGTATTTTACATCGGAAGTAAAAATATTTAATCATTTAGGGAACTCACAAGCTTAACCGCTTTCGTCAATATTGTACACTGCCTCCCTTACCCTGCTGGGTTTTCGATACCATCTGTTTCCCAAAACACGAGCACATTACAGACTTCAGGCTTTTCTGATGAGCAAACATCTCACCAGTGGGCATGAAAAACGGAGCAGCAGCCTCCCGTTCCCACAGCCCAAACTCGATCTTTACTGCCCCTCTCTGGTAAAAAGCCTGACAGTAGTAGAGGGCACACGTCTGCATTTAGCCGGGCGCAGATGGCAAAGCACACGCGTGTGGAGATGAGTGTGATGGGAGTATGTTCATGTATTCATTCAAAACAATATTTATTGAGGAGTAACTACGAGCCAGATGCTTTACTAGGCACTGGGGATGTAGCAGTGCCTGAAAGAAATACATAACCTAATTTCTGATTATGACACGTGCTGTAAAAGGAATATACAAGCCGACGTGCTGGTGAGTTCTGGGGAATGGATGCTAATTTAGAGAGGCTCTGCCTGAGGATGGAGCACCAGCCCTTCAAAAAGCTGGGGGAACGCTCCAAGCAGGCGGAACAGTAGTGCAAAGGCCCTGAGGCAGACCCTCCCGTGTCCCCTTGGCACTCACCTTTCCAGTACATGGTTACGATGCCCTGCTACACCTCGACCTCTGACTCTACACCCGACGGTGCTCTCTTGAGGAGGCCAGAAGAGCTAGGGCATTAAAGCCCTGGGAGCAGCCTCAGTTAATGCCGACTGGGTGGAGAAACTCCTCAGTTTCCTCATCGCCCAGGTGGCACACCCACAGGCGCACTATCTCCCAGAGACCTCCAACAGCGCAGCCCCGAGCTTCAGTTTTCCTTCTCTGTCTCACTCCCTCCACTCCACTACTGATGCTTTCTAGGATCACCTCCCAAATAAGCTGCTGGCTGTCAAACCACTTAGCTCAGAGCCTGCTTTCACGCAGTCCCTCGAGGTCCTTACGGGGAATTCATTTCTCTAGTTGTTTTACAGTGGGGAGTTCTGTCTTCCACTGCTGAATGATTAACTGCTGACAGGCAAGGACTGGCCTTGGACTTGTTCTGTATCCCTCTCCCTCCTCCTGCCACCTCCCCACCCCATAGAATCATGGAGCTAGGAGGATTTGGAGACCATCTGGACTCAGGAACTTTTTTGCGTTCACTCTTGTAAACTCAGCACCCAGTACACACAGCATGTATCTGATTGAAATTTGGATGAAGGAATCCTACAAATGAAACCAGGGCCCAGAGAAGGCAAATGACTTGAATAAGTTCATACCCAAGGGTGAGTACTGGGACTAGAAGTAAGTCTCCTACTTCCCAGAGGCCTTTCTGCACTACACAGCTCTCCCAGCCTAGAGCCGATGCGGACTTGATGATCGTTTGTAGCTGCTTGGTGGACATCCACCACCAATGGTCTCTATAAGAATTAGTCATCACCAGGAATGGCTGCAGGACAGGACAGGGCAGGCTCAGCTGGGGGTCCTGATTCTGACCTCAATCAACCTCTGTGACCTTGACCAGAGACTTACACTCTCTAAGGAGCTGGCATCAAGAGGACAGCTCTCTTTCAGGGAAAGAGGGAGCCAGGAATTCTGACTTCCACATTTTCATCTTGTTGGTACCTCTCTTCCTCCAGTGGAATGGACAGTAGCCCCTTTCTTGAAAGGCTGGGATACCAACATGGAGTTCCTCACAATTTTCACTTAAATGATCTAAAAACACAGACAAATTAACTTTTTCATCAATTGTTACTGATAAAATCAACACAAAATACAACTGACAACAATTCAAACTGGACATGTGAAACTTTTTATATTATGATTTGGAATTAACAAAAGACTGAAATCATCTTCATAAAATTTTGACATTTCCAGAATACCTGGATCTAGTAAAATAATGCCTGCAAAAGAAAACTCCAAACAGAAGCTGCTGTAATTTGTAAAATTTAGTAAGGATCAAAAGCCCGATCAGAGAAGCAGACTTGGTTCAATGGATGGAGCGTCCACCTACCACATGGGAGGTCCGTGGTTCAAATCCCGGGCCTCCTTGACCTGTGTGGAGCTGGCCCATGTGCAGTGCTGATGCGCGCAAGGAGTGCCCTGCCACGCAGGGGTGTCCCCCGTGTAGGGGAGCCCCATGCGCAAGAAGTGCGCCCCATAAGGAGAGTCGCCCAGCGCGAAAGAAAGTGCAACCTGCCCAGGAGTGTCATCACACACACGGAGAACTGATGCAGCAAGATGATGCAACAAAAAGAGATGCAGATTCCCGGGCCACTGGCAAGAATTGAAGGGACACAGGAGAACACTCAGCAAATGGACACAGAGAGCAGACAACCTGGGGCGGGGGAGAGAAATTAATTCATTAATTTTTTAAAAAGCCCAATCAATGCAGCAAATCTTCACTATAAAATCTAATTAGAAAAGAATTGCCACTGATGAAAAGAATCAGAACAGGTTTAACCACTTTCTATAGAAAAGTAATCAATCAGTTAAATGGGTTTAATGGAGTTTGATCTAATCACTCAGGAGAAATATATCTGTTTTGGTATCATTTTGATCAACCGAAAAAAAAAGTTTGTATTCCTAAAGCTGCAGTGAGAGATTCTAGGGGTCAATATGACAGAGTCCAAATGTCCACAGGGTCAAAAAGGCAAGGTCCAAACTCCTTGTACCTGTCAGGTGGCCTTAGGCATTTGTCCACTCAACAAGCATGCACTGAAATTGGGGGTTCAAGATGCATTTTCAAATCCCAGGTCCTGATGAGTCTGCGGTCCCAAGTGGACCCAAACCTGGAAGCAGCGATGGTGACCCCGTGACACACCAGCTGCAGGAACACTGGAGTGACTCATCCGCTGGGGTGGGGTGGGGGCTGTTAACGAGGCTTCACTGAGGATGTGACATTTTGGCCGTGGCTTACTGGACGAGTTGGCTTACTCCCCCGCTGACGAGGGACAGAAAGAGCTGGGAGAAGAGCCTGGGCACAGGCCTCTTGCCAGAGCGAACACCGAGTGTTCAGTAACCTGAAAACCTTAGGTTAGACGGCAGTAGGCATGGAGGAGAGGGTGGGTGGGAGGTTAGAGAGGGGCCAGGACTGCAGGCGAGGTTGCCTGGCCTCCTGAGCTTTGTCCTGCAGGCCGTGGGGGCACTGACCGCTGCGGTGTGGTGGACCCCTTGAAGGGGGTGAGGCTGAAGGCAGGAGGCCAGGGCCACTGTGCAATGGCAGGATGGTGGTCGTGAGGCTCAAAGGGAAACTGAGGAAGTAGGATGGCCAGAACACAGTGGAGGGGAGGGGGTGGGGAGTGTCATGACCCAAGAGTGAAAACTCGGGTGGAGGTTAGAGTTCTACCTGCAAGAGCATTTTTTCAGCTGTTTTTTAAAATGTTGGCCCGAGAATCCTTAATTTACAGTAAATCATAAGAGTAATTTTTTAAAGAGCTGCTTGAACCACAGAGGGACCTAGGGAGGCTCAGAGGAGGTTGGACTCTCCCCCCCCAAGGATGGCAGCTGGAAGGCTCCGGATCCAGGTCCAAGCCCCTCTCTCAGCGGAGGCGCAAGGGGGGGGGGGTGTCTCCTGCTCCCAGGCACGCAGCCACGAAGGCTCCAGAACCGAGCCGGGGACTCCTGGGGCCCCGCTCCTCCCCCCACAGCCAGGAGGCCACGAGTCGTGAGGACTGAGCGTTCTTGGCCACCACTGCCGCCCAGCTGTCCTGTTGGCTGAGGACGTCTTGAGCCACGTGGGAGGCCTCCCCCGAGAAGCCGCATCCCTTGAATCCACTTCTGGGACCTGACTGGGTCCGGTCCTGGTGAAGTGCTAGCCCTACACCGTCAGAAGACTCCCCTCTTCCCCAGCAGCCCTCCCCTGCACACGCTCAGAGCCCCCTGTAACCCCGGGCCCAGGCTGAGCACAGGCCAGAGGACAGGGTGCAAAAATCACCAGGCTGGTTGTTGGGACCTGGATTTGAGTCATAGCTCTGCCACAAGCTAGCTGTGTGGCCTTTAGAAAATCACTTGGCCTCTCTGACCCAATCAGAGGTCACAATGCTAACTGTACCTACACCAAAAGACTGTAGAGATCTGAGAGCAATAATTAGGCAAAAATGGATGGTGTCCTGAAAATCTCTATGGAAATGCAAGGGCCAATGTCATTTAACCTGTCATCCAGAGCACTGACTCCTATCTCCTATGTCACCAGCTGTCACCCTTCAAACCATTCTAGAGATATGAAACAGGATAGGACTAGAAGGAGATGGGATAAAGGGACAGGACCTACATAGAAACTTTGCCTCTTTGCTTTGTGTTCGTCCCATCAGACCCTACGTACCAGGGATAATAGAACACACTTGTTTACCCCTTTCCCAGCTCATAGTGGCTGATGAGTAAAGAGTTCTGAATTAAGAGGGGATGGGAGAACAGGCAAGGAAAGCTTACTGGAAAGGGTGAGACGGAAACACTATGTAAGTAGGTTCTAAAGCTGTACTCCTGGAACATGCAGGAAAGGTATGGACAATTGTTTTTGTTCCCTGTACGAGACCCCGAGGCACAAAAAATAGAAAACAGGAGCAAGACCTTAAATTAAGCACAGCACACCAGCGTTAAGAAGCCATGGTTTTATAAAATACTCATTTCCTTTCAAATCAGCCATTCCACTTCTAAAATATATATCCTAAGAAAATAATCAGACAAGGGCACAAAGATATATTTATAAGATTATTCACTACAGCATTGCTTCTAGCTCTAAAAAAAACTGGACACGCTCCAAGTGACCTTCCAGGGAAGACTGCTGAAAGCAGATTCTTCCATTCCCAAACCACATTCCTGAAAGGTTGCTTATTTGTAAATCCCTCATTCCATGGTTTTTCTTTAAAATGATGCACTTTTTACACAAACAAATAAATGTGTAGTCTTAAAAAAAAATAAAAACTATTCTATCCTGAGTAGAATATTAGTGTCACTTGCCATAAATAGAAGGTGACGTAGTCCCAGTAACCACGATGCAAAGAAATTCATCCGGCTAGATAAGGTTGCCAGTTTAAGACGATAAGGCTCATGGCTATGTACTTAGAGGAAGAAAGGAAGGGAGGTACTGAAGAGAAGGAAGGAGACAACGGAGAGGCAGGAAATGAGGGAAGGAAGGAAGGGGAGAGAAAGAAAATCATAAAGAAAGAAGAGATGTTAAAAGTACTCTAGAGAGGTGCTAAAAAACATATTCCCAGCAAGCTGACATGTTCCCCTTGATGTTACCAGAAGGGCTGAAATATAATTGAAATTCATGAATTATTATCTCAGTGAGTTTATATTATTTCGGGATTTCTCCAGAAAAGAAACTTAAGAAACACAACAACTCAAATGTTTTTTCCCTGTTGGGTTCCTAATTGGAACAAAATGTCTGTTAAAAATAAAGGTTTTGGGGAAGCAGACCTGGCTCAACTGACAGAGCATCCATCTACCACATGGAGGGTCCAGGGTTCTATCCCCAGGGCCTCCTGACCCATGTGGTGAGCTCGCCCACGCGCTGTGCTGCTGTGTACAAGGAGTGCCGTGCCATGCCATGCAGGGGCACCCACATGTAGGGGTGCCCCACGTGCAAGTTGTGTGCCCTGCAAGGAAAGCCGCCCAGCTTGAAAAAAGCACAGCCCACCCAGGAGTGTCACCACACACACAGAGAGCTGACGCAGTAAGATGACACAACAAAAAAGAGATGCAATTTCCCAGTGTCGCCTGATAATGCAAGCGAATGCAGAAGAGCACACAGCAAATGGACGCAGAGAGCAGACAACAGGGGAAAAGGAAGAGAAATAAATCAAATAAGTCTTTAAAAAAAAAGTTTTGAGGCATTCAGGGAATTTCATCAGTTGTGGTACATGGGTAGTGTGGCTGTGTAAGAAAACCTTTTTCTCTTTTTTAATTTTTGAAGACATGTACATTTCAGAATGCAGGGGTAAAATTACATGTTGCATGGATTTTCTTTAAAATATTTCAATAAAATAAAATAAAAAAGATTGTCAAAGCATGTGCGGCAAAATTTTCCTGACTGGTGAATCTGAGTGATGGATATTTGAGAGCTCATCATACTATTCTCTCTACTTTTAAGTAGTTTGAAATATTCCATAACTTAAAAGATAGGCATGAAGAAGACAAATGGGGAGATTGATACCTTGCTCTGGGTCAACGGGGTTTATAAAAGCCCACCCCATTTTGAACAGTCAAACCCCAATTTCTGTGCAAATTAATGAGCATTTCCAGGTAATTCGAGCATTTTGAATTACTCTAAGTCAGACCCTACAAAAATAAATTTAAAATGATGGAAATCCACACTACGGGCAAGGAAAGGTGTCTGAGACAGATTGCCGAGTGGGAAAACCTGCAGGAGAAGAGCCTGTTGGGCCTGATCCGGTTTACGTGACCCTGGAAAGGGAAATCCACGGGCCCCTATAGGCCCGGAGAGTCTGCAAGCCAGGATGGGGGGTTCCGCTTATTTTTGCTTTCGTCTTTATGTTTGTCTGTATTGTATAAAACATTATTTCTAAAATGAATAGATAACGGTCTTCTAATGGGGGGGAGGGGGCGAGGAAGCTGGTTCTATGTTGGGGGGGCGAGGAATGAGAAAAATATTTCTGTCGACATAACGAAAGGATTTAAATCTACAAGGCTGCTTAAAAGAAACTTAAGTTTCCATCAGGAAGGCTGTTCCCGCCCACGCTGCGCCCCTTTGGCGGTCGCGGTCCTGGAAGCTGCTCAGGGGGCGCGCGGGAGGGTGGGCGCTCTTCCCCTCCGCCCAGCCGGGCCGCGCGCCGGGCACGCTCTCTCTGTTTTGGCGCCGTGGCCCCGTCCTGGGCGGCTTAGCTCCAGAAAGGAGCTCCGAGCCCCTGGGCACCCGGGGTGCCCGGGGACAGCCTTCCAGTTCACCCATCAGAGCCAAGCTCCGGTCCAGGCCGTGAGCGTTTCTGAGCAGAGCCCGGGTCCCACCCTCTCCGCGCCGAGCCTGGGCGCACTGAGCCACCCAGACCTGGGGCGAGTCGTTCAACATCCAGGAGCCTTGATCTTCACACCTGCAGAATGGGGATAGGAGGACCTAAAAGCTATAAACCTCTCTGGAAAATTGAATGAGCTAACATGAAGAGAGTGCTAGGACCATATAAGGCACTCAATTAAAAAATCATTACTGTAATTGGTACTACATAAATATTCATTGAAATGAAGACCACATTAGGGACTTTATTGTTTTTCCAAAAACCACTGGAGCATATTCGTTCTGACATTTTCCATTTTTATCCAATAAAATACTCAGAAATAGGTCTTAAAATGCATGCACAAGGAAGTTCACAGTGTATAACAGTGAACCTGGGAATCTCCTATGGTTTATTATGCAGCTGTTAAAGGTGATAAAATATATTGAATGCCATGGGAAATTTTCATGATCTATTGCCAAATTTTTTAAATCTAGCTACAGAACGATGGAACCTATGTTTATAAATTAGGAAAATATATACGTGTATGTCTGTATTATATGTATTTATTATATAAATATATTTATGTTCAAACATATCATACAGAGAGAAAAGGAGACAGAGTAAGAGAGAGGTCCAAAATACTCTTTTAAAAAATAATGTTATCACTGTTTATGTCTGAATAAAGGGATTACATGATGCTTTTGTTTCCTTGTTTATCCAAATTTTCTAATTTTTCTAAAAATATATGCATATTACTTGTGTGAAATTTTTAAGTTATTTTTTAAACCCCCCCATGTCCCTGTCAGGGCGTTAATGATGAAAGGCTGTCCCGGCCCCCCTGCTCCAGGCTGCAGAGGCCGCCCAAGGTCACACGACTGCCCCCCATGAACCTGTGGCGCCCGTGTGGAAGAACCTGGGGTGATTTTCACGAGAGAATGGACATGGTGGGTGAACAATTAGCCAACTCTGGGCAGGGAAGCTGCCTCCCCGGAGGCTCACACAGGAACCGTGGCCTTGGAATAAATAGAACCGCTCTCAAACTAATTCCCAGAAGGGGGGTCAATTAGAGAACTTAACACCTCAGAATCACCCCCTCCTCCAGGATGTAACGTGAGAGGCCAAGAGGCCGGCTCTGAGGGTCCAGGCTGGGGAACGGCAGATGGGAAGAGTCCAGGTTAGAGCGCAGGGCCCCTCCCTCAGTTACCCCCACCCCCAGCCCAGGCTCTCACCACTCTCTCTGGGCTCCTCCCTGATCTTTTTTTCTATGCCTCAAACCTAGTCCCCATTGGGCAATTTTCTTCTCTAAAAAAAATACAATCAAAAAAGTCTTGGAATCTTCCAGATAGATAGATGATCTTAAATGTTAGAGCAGAAGACAATCCCCAAATATCATTTTACTCTCTCGCCTTCCAGCTGAGGACACTGGTTCAAAGAGATTAATCAACATGTCCAAAATCTCCCAGCCGGTAGGTATAGAATTAAAATTCGGTGTCTTCACTCTTAGACCAGGGTGACTGCCTGCTTCCTCCAATCAGCTGAAGAAAGCCTAGGGTGATGCCGAAGGGTATGGGCTCCAAGACAGAAGGCCTGGGTTCAAATCCCAGCTCCGGCACGCTCCCCACCTGTGGCCTCCTGGGCCTCCGTTTTCTCAACACGGGGTCATGAAAGATGATATGAGTTAAGGCATATTTAGAGCAGAGCTTAGCACAGAGTGAGCATAAGACCCTGCTCTTTTAATGGTCACTGTCATCGGCCAATTCATTGTGTCCATGGAAGGAAGTCAAGAAAGGCAGAGATGGACCAAGCAATTCAGTGGAGGAAACACAGGATCTCCCTGAAGGCTAGAGCCCAGCACCTCCAGCCTCCCCCATTCAGCCATGAAGCAGTCCCTGAGCCAACAGGACAGAATGCAGAAGCAGATGTTCCCATATGGGGTTACCTGGTTTACGATTGCAGTGCAGTGGGGGAAAGGTGATCCCTACCTGCCGCTGGGCCAAACTGGAAGTCTACCTGGAAAAGAAACTAAGCGAGACCCCAGCCCTCCCTATACACAAAAGTCAGGCCTAGACTTACACGTGAAAGCAAACAATGAGGCTTTTAGAAGGCCATAGGGGAAAATAACCTCAAAACCTTGCAATGGGCACATTTTTCTACACAGCACACCGAAAGCAATAATTGTAAAGGAAAAGACTGGTAAATCAGACTTCACTAAAATTAAGAATTTCTGTTCAAGAAGACACCATGAAGAAAGGATATATATATCCTGAATATATAAAACACTTCTAGAAATCATTTAAAAAAAGAAAAATGAGAAAAAGAGTTAAAAAGACAATTCACACAAAAAGGATGCCCAAATGGCCAATACACATATGAAAGCCTTCAACATAATTGTCAAGGCAATGCAAATTAAAATCATAATGAGATGCCACTACATACCGACATGAACAGTTAAAAAAAAGAAAAGGCCATCCCAAGCCTTGACAAGGATGTGGACAACCTGAACTCTGCTGTATTGTTGATTAGAATATAAATTATTACAACTACATTGGAAAAATTTGACTGGAACATTCCCCCTCCCCCCAAAAGATTTATTTATTTATTTATTTTTCTCCCCACTCCCCGTGCATCAGCACTGCACATGGGCCAGCTGCACACGGGTCAAGGAGGCCCAGGGTTTGAACCGCGGACCTCCCATGTGGTAGGCAGATGCCCTATCCACTGGGCCAAGTCCACTTCCCTGACTGGAACTTTAAAAATTGAATGTACATATAAGCTTATCTGCAAGCAGGTCTCCTCTTAGGTATACACCCAACAAAGATGTGTACATCTGTGCCCCAAAATACAAGCATGTTCTTTATTATTCCTAATTCCTCCTAATAGCTCCAAACTGGAAGCAATCTATATACATACTGACAATTGAATAGATAAGTACATTGAGGTCTAGTCATATAAAGGAATACAGATTTTAATGAGGATGAGCAATATAAACCCACATACTATAATATGAATGAATTTCACAAACACAATGTTGAAGGAAGCAGCTAGATGCAAAAGAAATATACTGCATGATTATTCAAATAAAGTGCAAACGCAGGCAAACCCATTATGAGGTTAGAGATCAGAGCAGTTCTTTCTTCTCAGAGGGTAAAAAAGGGAGGTCTCGTGGGTGCTCAGTCTTGTTGTGGGTGGTCATTCATGGGTGTGTTCACTTTGAAAAACCCACCCAGCTGTGTGCGGTGCTCTCAAGGAGCTTACACCTCACCTGGCATTGAGCACCTGTAGCCCAGGTGCTCTCAAAATGGGCAGTACAAAGGCTATGGGATGAACGGGACCTGTGTCCTGAGAAAACTTTGTAATTATAACCCCCAACCTCATAGGAAGCAGTCCCATTTTAAAAGCACCCTTGCTTTTTGACTTCTGAGATCTCAGAAACTGTGTTATCTTTAAAACACCAGCTTTGATGGAATCGTTAAAGGGTGGGATCCTCTCATAAAAGGCTCCAAGAAAAAAGGCTTGTTCAAGATCAACAGAATGTCAGCCGCACTGCCAAGGAGTCATTGGTAAAGCAGAAACCAAGTGACAGCCTCCCCAGAGACGTGGCCTCGAGTCCCAGCTCTGCCTTTCCCTGGAGCGTAACTTCATCCAAGCTTTCTAACCTCTGGGGGCCTCAGTTTCCTTACCTGTAAAATGGGGATAAAACTACCTACAAGGTCACCGGGTGTTGTCACAAGCCTCCTTGAGATGCTGCCACTCAAAGTATTCAGCTATTGTTATGCAAATAAGGAAAGGAGTTCATGATTAGAAAAAGCTATTTAAAGTGGGAGCCACTTGAGACGGCCTTTCTTCAGTATCTGTTTCAACCACCGCTCCACCAAGGTGCCGGCCACAGGGCCGAGGGGCACGTTCAGAGACTCCCGGAGCAGGCCCTGCCCCTGCCTGCCTGAGGGGGAGGGTCTGTGCCATCACCTCACCGTGTGTTCCCCTCCGCGGGCCCTCCTCGGTCACTGCAGCCTCCCACCCAGTCCCCTCGGTCACCCCCCCCCAGCAGGGCCCGGAGGTTTCACACCACCCTGGGTGACTTGCCACAAGGCTGAAACCTGGGGCCTTTGCTCTAAAATCAACCATATGGAATCTATTCTAAGGAGAGGGGTTTTAAACTATTTAAAAATGTAAACTGCCCTGTGGCCCAGGTGTGCAGCGTCACCCGGCAGTGGGTCTCACCTGACAGAGGCGGCTGGCCTCAGGTGGGGTGCAGACACGGGGAGCACGCCCAGGGGATGTGAACGGGTGCCGTCGGGGCGGAGACCCACGGGCCCTGCCCCGCCCCATCCGTGCCCACCTCCCAGGCAAAGCCAGCGTCTCCGCGCTAACTTTACAGAGGCGCTGCTGAGGCTGAAGCAGAGCTGGGCCCCCTGTCGCTGTGGCGGAGGAGGATACGGGGAGCAGCTGCCCACAGGCTCCACCTCCAGCCGTGTAGGGAGGAGTCACGAAAACACAAAACCAAAGAGCAGCCAGCTCCTGGCTTCCCCATCAGCCCACTCGGTGTCGGCTTCCGGGGAGCCCCTGGGCATCCCTTCCTGCCCTCGTCTCTCACCCTCTCTTGTGTGCCCCTCTCCAACCTCTCCAGCTCTTGGTGGCAGAGCCTGGCTCCAGCCCGCGGTGTCCTGGGGCAGGTCTAAGGCCTTCCGGTTCCTTGGAGAGCGGCACCCCTCCCTCCGAGCCCGCCTCAGGTGAATTATTCTACTCGGAGGCCCCGCCCCCTCCAGGTGCGAGCGAGCATGGGGAGGAGGTGGGAGACGGTGTCAGGGTACCCAGCCCTGCCATCACCGTAATGAAGAAAGGTGTGCCTGTGCGCCAAGGTCCTTCGTTGACGGGAAGGATGGGGGTGGAGAAAGCGGGAGGCAGGGAGGAGCAGAGGGCAGGAGCTTCAAGCACCCTCCAAAAGAGGAAGCTGATGGCAAGCAGGGGCTGGGAAGAGGACACTACCTTGAGATGTATAAGTGGGTCAGGTCGGGCACACCTGGAGAGATTTTAGCATTCCCCAGACAACTGGGTGCAGGAAAACTTGGGAAGATGAAAGAGAAAGGGCTGTGATGTCAGCCAAGAAAAGTTGTGGCATGATGTCCTTCAGACATACCTCAAGGACCTGCCTGACCCTCCAGTCCCCAGGCAGAAAATGTCAGTGCAAAGAGAAAGACTGACGGACACTGGGTGATCTACGGGAAAGGATGGGATGGAGTGAGAAAGGACAGGGCAGTGTGTCGTGGTGGGAACGGCGTCCTTCTTCCCCAGAGCGGGGCTCTGAACCCGGGAGATGTCGGCTGACGGCCCTGGCCGGCCGCCTCCAATCTTCCCACCATCTTGGACAACTCTAGGGAATCCTGACAAGATTCTATGCCCAGCTTGTCAAAACAAGAAGCGCGATAAGGCGGAGCACTGGCAGGTAGCTTATTGTGTGTGTGTGTTTTTAAAATGTCTGCTGTTGTATGTCATTAACATTCAAATGGTAATTAAGATGAGAGTGAGACAAAGAAGCTAGGGGCACTGGAGGTCCTGTAGCCATGGAAGCGGCAGGACTTAGCCTTCTGCTCATTCTGGGGGTGTGGCCTCTCCCTGGCGCCTTTGAAACGGGGAGGCCACTAAGTCTGGAGAAGGACGGCGTTGCTTGTGTCTTCAATGTGAGCTAAGGTGACTTTACTCAGAGCCGATTTACTAGAATGGTGGAGGCTCCCAGTCCTGAGTTCAAACCCTGACCCTGCCACATACCAGGAACGTAATCTTGGCCAAATTACTCCTATCCTCCGGGCCTCAGTTTTCTCATGTATGAAACTAGTGAAGAGCACGGAGCTCCCCTGCCTTGGTGCAGCGGTGCAGATCCTAGGATTCACGTAGACGCAGCAGAGCAAACACGGGGGCGCCGTCGCTGGCGTTCACTCAGGAAAGGCTGAGCGCCTGGCCCTGATCTCACTGTCCACGTACACCATTTCATTTCATTCTTGCCCCGCTTCTTTAACAGATGAGATTAGGCAAACAGTCACACAGCTAGAGGCAGGATTTGAACTCAGGCTTCCCACTCCAGAGCACAGGCTCTGAGCCGCTGCCCTACGTCGTCTTTTTTTTTTTAAAGATTTATTTATTTATTTATTTCTCTCCCTTCCCCGCCCTGGTTGTCTGTTCTCTGTGTCTATTTGCTGTGTGTTCTTCTTTGTCCGCTTCTGTTGTTGTCAGCGGCATGGGAATCTGTGTTTCTTTTTGTAGCGTCATCTTGTTGTATCAGCTCTCCATGTGGGCGGCGCCATTCCTGGGCAGGCTGCACTTTCTTTCACGCTGGGCGGCTCTCCTTATGGGGCGCGCTCCTTGCGCGTGGGGCTCCCCTACGCGGGCAACACCCCTGCGTGGCAGGGCACTCCTTGCGCTCATCAGCACTGCGCATGGGCCAGCTCCACACGGGTCAAGGAGGCCCGGGGCTTGAACCACAGACCTCCCCTGTGGTAGACGGACGCTCTAACCACTGGGCCAAGTCTGCTTCCCTGTTGTCTCTTTTAGTACACGGGAGCCGCTGTTTCACTAGGAATCACATGTTCATTTCCATCAACCTGGACAACTGTCAGCCTCTGTGACGTGGGCTTAGATCTGAGGCCTCACAGAAAGCCCAGCTCCTCGGCAGCTGCAGAGAGGGGCTACAAATGTGTGGTTCTCTTCTCTTCTGCCAGGGGGAGAAGGCCAGATGCAATGAGCCCCTCACCTAGGACACCCTCTCTGACCCTCAGACCCCCTCCTTGGTTAAATCCTCTGCCCACCCAGGCAGTTCTAACAGGACCCTCACCCAGTGATAGACTGTGGGTTTACTGTGATTAAACCGTCCCTTCCACACCCTTTGCCCAAGTGAGAAATGTCCGCGTGCAGAGATATATCTTTTTCTGTCTCCTCTAGAGATATATAATAAGTATTGTCATTATTATTTTTTTAACCTTTGTAAAAGAATATATATATATGCACATGCACGCCTATGTGGCTGGCTAGCTACTTACCCGTGGCTGTAACCAAGATTTTAGGTTTTATTTCAGTCATTTCCCAGCTGAACCGCTGTAATTTGCTCTTGGCTGGTCCGTGTCCATTTAGCATATCACTTATTCTCTTCAAAATCTGGCTTGACATTCGGTATCACCACTTCCTGGATCTCAGGTACCTCAGCAATGCTAATTACTCCACGTCCCTGCTCACCTGTGGGTGCTAGACGCCCACAATTGGTGTCACGGTTTAAAGGACTTCTCATTTTCGTCCCTTTGAAATAAGGCACAACCTACTCCATAGCCCCCTTCCCTGATCTCACTAGATTTTCGGTAACGTCAGCGTCCCACCCAGTGCAGCTTTTCCATAATCAAGTCTTCAAACCGCCTCCCCAGTAGACATGTCAGCTACGCTCCCTCTCCCTTCCCTGGAGCTGTGCTTCGGGTTTTCAAATTCCCTTGGCCCGCCTCTTACTTCGGCAATAGTTTAAGCTTCAAAGCAAGATCTATGTCTGAAAATATTGCTTAACGTGGCAATAAATAATATCATCTTACATCATTCCCCCGATCACTCACCTCGCCTCACTCAGCCCGACTCCCCTGCAGACTCATGGATCCTCTCTCTAAGGCGCTACCCAAGGAAAGAGCAAGGTAATTTTTGCCTTTTGTTTCGTTTTACCAGAGATTTAGCGTTTCCCTTTACATCATCAATATTTTCTTATGGCTGTTTCGCCCTTGTTCCGGCCTGGTTTTATTTCTGGTGACCAAATGTAAGCAGCTAACCAGCAGGGTAGCAGGGAACAGAAGGATCCGGAACGGCCCTCCCCAGATACAAGTTTGTGAATGTCCGCCTCTGCGTGCCTGCTCCATCCTTCTCCGCAGACAGCTGCAGAGCTGTCCTTCAGCTGGCCAAACCACCGGCTGTGCTGTGCTTAAGTCTCGGTTAGTGTTAAGGCAACACGTCCTCCTCCGTCTCCCAGTTTCTAAAATGGGACCGGCCATCCCACTCCCACAGGCTGTGTTAAGGCACAACCAAGCTACAGAGGTGACACCCTGATCTAAGCGCAGACTGTGCTAATGCAGCCCCAGCCTCAGTCATCAGGCCCAAGGGTCCCCTCACACCGAGCCCACCTCTGAGCGGAAAGCGAAAATCGGGTGTTGATGACCCTTCATGCACCAAGTGGGGAAGAGGCAAGAAGCACGGCTGGGTGGCGCTAGGGCTCTATCGCCAGCACCCTGGAGCCGCACTCTAGGTGTTTCCACAGCACCCCATCCTCTTCTGGCCCTGGCAGGTAGAGAGGATTATCCCCATTCTGCAGATGGGGGCTGAGGTGAGGGCGTCCAGCTTAAGTGGCTTGGGCAAGTGTACATTAAAAACTTGAGGTTCTAGTCCCCACTTTCCAGCCAAGGAGCAGTGGGGGGCTCCCGGCTGGTCCCTGAGGTCGGGGTTGGGGCTCCAGGCTGTCAGGGATACCGTGAGAAAGATGACTCACGGGATCGGCAGGAGCTATCAGTCAGTCTGATGCTTTTTTGCTGAGTTTTGTTTGCAAAGACCAACTGTTCTCTGAATCTTAGCCTGCATCTGATAATGGCGAAAAGGACAAAGTAACATGTGGAAAATGAAGTCAAACCAGTTACTTGCTTTCAAAAAAAAGTTCAAATTCAACCTATCCTTTTCTCTTTTTTAAATTTCGTCACCTCTGTTTATACATATAGACACGTGGAGTTCAAGTTGGAGAGTGTGTTTATCAGTCCTTACAAATAGCACCCCATTTGGGACAGAAATGTGATCTTAGGGGTCTCTGAGTTCAGACAAATTCGAGACAATCCTCTGGCTCTCAAAAGATTGAAAGTAATTGATTTGGAGATTTTTATTTTAATCACCCTTAAGTCAAGGAGGTTTTGTGGTGAGGGAAGATTCGCCACCTCAACCTGTTTGAGCCCCCTTCACAGGCTCTTTCTCAGGAATAGGATCCAAGGAACTCAGAAAACTACAACGGAGGGGTGGGGAAGAGTAGAAGTTCAACCTGCCAGAACTTCATTTTCAATCCAGTCCTCCGTTAAGCAACCCAGCTTGCTAAAAAGCAATTCTTTTGCCCCATTTTGCATTTGTTTTCTTGTCGGTTTTGTGGTGGCTCATTATGTGGGAGAAGAAATGAGGGCCTGTGGATAAATACCACAGTTGAACAAGGAGCATATTTCTTTCCCTGCTCAAAATCTGCACCCTTCCACAGCTCGCCGGTGCTACAATTTCCTCTGGCTCTTGAGACAGACATATGTTATTTTCAGTTCCACGACTTTCGAGTTCGCTGTATCACCACACACATGGCCAAGGCATTGCAAATATAAATAAATGTGGGTGTCTGGATTTCAACCGCTGGGGCTCTCACCACATTTCCTTTTAATGCAATGTAACTCAAGTGGATTGTCATCACGGCCAAGTGGCATGAAAAGTCCTCCAACAAACTCCATGTTTTCCATGCCCAGCTCTCCATCCCACCTCCAAGACTCTTGCCATTTGTTCCTCCTATTCCCCAAATCTGCAAATTCTCAAAATGAGTCCAGTGGGCAAAGTCCATTAAAGATCTTACCAGCCAAAAAAACAGCCTAATGAACAAATACACTAATTGGGCTTTGCAAGGACAGTTCTCCAACATTATACTTATTGCCGCATTAAAACAAAAAACAAAAAAACTTACAAGCTTCAGCTTTGTGGACCCTCTGATAGTAAATAAGAGATTATTTGCAAATTCCAGTGTGATGAACAGGTTGGCTCCCTTTCAGGTAACAGTGGGTTTAGGCCAGGTGCCAAACTGCGGGAAAGGGAGGCCCTGTAATATCTACTCCCTTCCAGACACCGTCAGCTGGAATATGTGCTGGGGGCGGGGGCCAGGTGGCATGGCAGCAGTATGGGATACAGAGACAGATGTTGGATTTTCTTCCCCCAGATCCTAGAGAATTTGCAATGCCTTGGCACATAGGAGACGATGGTTGACGATAAAGAAAACAACCACCTCCATTTACAGTGAGCTTCCTATGAACCACACACTTTATCTCCTTTTGGTTTCATAAATAACCATTATCCCCACTCAGTAGAAGGGGAAACTGAAACTAAGGCCAATGAATCCTTTTGCCCGAGAGCACCCAGCAAAGTCAAGATCTTAGTGACATGAGTTCGTGCCTGTCATACTGCCTCCTCGCGAAATATTATGGACTTTTTAGGTGCTGTGTGCATTTCGTATTAGTTATTTAATCTAACCTCACAACAACCCTATAGGATAGATATTATCAGCATTTTACAGATGCAAGGATAAAGCTCAGAGAAGTAATGTAACATGTCCAGGGTCACCTGGATAATAAATGAGCAGGAGTTTGAACCAATGTGGCCTGACTCCAAGCATGACACTTACACAGGAGTCTAAACACTAAAAACCGAGTCTATAAACTTTTCTGGAAAGGATCAGATGGTAAATATTTTTTACTTTGTGGCCCATCAGGTCTTTTGTCACAACTACTCAACTCTGCCCTGGTCAGGTGAAAGCAGCCATAGGCAATATGTAAATGGAACAAGACTGTGTTCCAATAAAGCTTTATTTACCAAAACGGGCAGCTAGCCAGATTTGGCATGAAGGCCATAGTTTCCTGACCCCTGCTCTAAAATACTGCAGCAGACATGCCACACCCATGGTCAACGCCAGGAATCTCTGGGGACACAAGTACCAACATGTGGCCTTTTCTTCCCCTGACCTCATCTTCTATTACTCTGCATGGGGCTTCCTTCCTGCTCTTCACACATACCTGGCATCCTGCTGCCTCAGGATCTTTGCACTTGCTGTCCCCCTGCCTGGAGCACTTGTACTTCCAATCTCTTCATGGCTCCTTCCCTCTCCTCCTTCTATTCTTTGCTTCACTGTCAACTTCTCAGTAGTGCCTTCTCTTATCACCCTGTCAAAAATGGCCCCCACTCCAGCATATCCTGTCTCCTCACCTACTTTCTTTCTCTTTAGCAATTTTCACCATCTAATAAAACTTTCACTTTACTACTATAATCCATTCATCATTCTGTCTGCACTTCCCACCCACTAGAATGTAAGTGCCAGGAGGGGAAGCATTTTTGCTTGTTTTGGTCACTGTTGCATACCTCCAGCTCCTAGAGTAGTACCTGGTACGCAGTGCATGCGCAATACGTATTATTTTAAAGTCTTACTAAATTAGGGACCAACCGAAATCTGTCCTTACAGTGAGCAGAATATGGCCCCATCAAAGTTGCCCCAGAGAGCAGGAGCTTAGCTATGACAACTTCTGGACCCTGGGGAGCGCTGCCCAGCGTGGAGTCAGCAGCCCCAGCCCCCTTCAGCAACCCCAGCCCCTTTCAGCAGGGTCTCCAGGGACCATACAAAGCCCTGGAGAGAAGGGAGAGTTGTGGAGAAACACGGACGTTGAGCCACCAGCCGGAAATCCACCTGCCTCCTCTTCTCCAAGCTGACCTCTTTCCGCCTGGCTGATGTCCAGGGTTTCTGAAGCCCTCTTATCTCACCCTTCCTCTGGACACCATGGCTATCTTTCTAGAGATGCGGCCTTCACTCCACGCCCGTTAGAGGTAAGGGATGAGTCAGCAGGCAGGCTTGTAGATGTTTCCCAGCAGCCCCCACCAACCCCATCTCTGCCAGCGGGTGGGGGAGCCATTTGGGGCTGTAACCCGATGCTTTGTTTTGCGAATGAACTAATTTTCCGTAGGCACCTTCAAGCTGGGAAACATCCCAGAGGTGCCCTAACCTTTAACATTAGGTGTAATTAAGGATTAGCCGTGTCACATGACCCGTGAAGTGCCGGAGACCAGAGACAATAAATCCCCCCAATGTGGGCCATTTCCCATTCCAGGAATGCCCCCCACCCCCACCCCACCCCTGGGCAGCAGCAGCCCTGAGAGCAGCAAGGGAGGCAGTGACTGTGTAGCCAGGCCAGGGGCAAATCGCCCACTGGGCACCTTTTAGCACCTTCGCTCACGACGCCGGGCGCCAGCCTCTGAGGACCAAACCACAGTGCCAGTGGCTGGGAGCTCCCTGCGTGCCGGGACTGCACCGGCCTTGGCAGGCCATCCCCTCTGACTTGTCACCGCAACCCTGCAAAGAGATGAGAAACTGAGGCTCACAGGTTCAGAGGTTTGCCCGAGGCCCCCAGCTAGTAAGTGGCAGAACCAAAATCTGCACAGGCTCCCAAGCCCCTGGGTTCAGTCCCGAAGGCCAGAGGGAGGCCCAGGTGCCTTCTGAACACGTGCACAGGGTGGGGTTTCGTTGCTGCTGCTGCTGCTGTGATTGTTGTTTTCACCATAAAGACAAAATCGATCTCTTTCCATCCAGGTAGGCAGGGCCGGGGTTTCCTTTCCAGGGGCCTAGCGGGCAAGTGCGGCGGGGGCTGGGGGGGTGATGTAGGACTGGGCAGGTGGAAGGCGGGGCTTGCTGACCCGCCGAAAGTGGCACCCTGGGCCAGATTCAGGCTGTCCAGCCGCAGCCACGGCCCCCACTGCTAATTTAGGCCCTTCAGCACGGCCCTCCATTGGGAAGGTTAGAACAAGCGGCCGCTGCTCCCATCAGGTGGCCTGGTGGAGTTGCTATGAGTGGAAACCTCACTCAGGGCAGGGAGGCACAGAGCCTCTCTGTGCTGTGTGTCCTGAGCAGCCTCTCTGAGCCAAGCTTTGTCCGAACACCAGAAGGCCTGACCGGAGCTCAGAAAGCCTGGGTTTCTTATGTGCCTGGCTACACTGCAGGGGGAGAGAGAAACGACCAGAGAGGGTAGAATAGCTTCCCCCAGTGCTATCCAACCATGCTATCTTTTCCATTCACTCAGAAAAATATTCTTCGAGCCCCTGCGGCATGCCAAGCCCTCTGCTAGGGCTCAGACACCTGTGCGAAGACCCTCCCAGCAACCTGTGGAGTCAGAGCTGTGAGCCCCACTGCAGACAAGGGGACAGAAAGGTCCCCTGACTTCCCCGCAGTCATCCAGCCCGCTCTCCAGCTAAGATGTAGCTGGGATTCTAACGCAGGCCTGTCTGTATCCACATCCAGGATTATCTCCATGAATCAGTATCCCAGAGGAAGAGATGCCAGAATTCCACCCCAAAAAGAAATAAAACAGCCGTGGGGCGGCAGGGTCATCAGATAGCAGAAGGAACGGCCTGCTCTTTCTGCCCCACAGCCCAGCAGGTACCGTCACGCCCGGGTACAAACAAATGCCCAGATAGGGCACTGCCGCTCCCTGCCAGCCAAGCACAGTGCCTTAACCTGCCTTTGCCAGCAGCCACAGGTGTGACCTCAGAATTTACCCCTATTCCATCGAAGGAAGAGAATAAACATTGTCTGGGTTCAATTCCCATTATCAGGCCAACCGAAGAGAAGAAAAGGGCCCAAAGCCATTTGAAAAATCGACCCACCGCTCTGCTCCAGTCAGTCCCCTAAGCTTCCTGCCTTGTCGTGGAGCCCAGCTCAGTGGCTGACGGGCTGGGTGACGCTGAGTACGTTTCTTACCCCTCTCTGTCCTCAGGCGAGTACTAAAGGGTGGACCCCTTGACCCCAAGACCCCTCCCAGCCCTGGTGCCCCCAAGAGAAGGAACTCACCAGGTCGTAAGGAGATGCTCCCCTCCCCCCCCACCTCCCCTTCAGGGCCCAACTTGAGCCCGCCTGGAGGGCTCGCCTGGAGGGCTCACCTGGGCCAGGGGTCCTCCTCGGCCCTCACGCCCACCTGCCTGCCACCACCGCCGTCCTTGGGGCCTCTGCACCTTCCCCACGTCCGCTGGGCAGACCGCGGGGAGCAGGACGCCGCCTCCCTCTTCACCCAGCACCTTGGCTGTTAATGATCCCGGGGCACACTTCCCCCACTCTGTCCCCCGAGACATTTCCAGAGTTGTTTTATGAGCGAGGCTGGGGAAATCTATTAATGAGAGCGGTAATTGTTACCTCTGGGCACCGAAGGCTGATTTACAATGGCTAATGCCTCAGATTCCAAAGGCATCAGTTTTGGCTTTTCCACCATTTTGTCTAGAGCAGAACAAAACAGGGGGTGATGACACATCCAGGGCTACAGAGGCTTGACTGCACAGAACATTTTTCTGTGGTCGGGAAGGGAAGGGAGAAGGTTGTTTTGTTTAATTGACAGTACAGCACTGCCAATGCTTACTGGCCACGCTCACCTACATCCGTGTAAACGCCTGCAACAACGCCCATGTCGATTTCTTGGAGGAGACTACAACCCGGGGCAGTGAGGCTGGGCTGTAAGTTGGCTTCTGCTAGCCCCAGCTCTGTCCCGATTGGGTTGTGCACCTTGATCAGGGAGGGGACACGGCTGTGGCTCTTCATGGGATGGCTCGGCAGGTTCCTGGAATCCACTGGAATAAAAGGTTTTGAAGATCATGCTGTGGGTCTCACATTCCGAGGGTGACGGGGCGTCTGTCAGAGGCAAGGAGGCTGACCCCATTTTTCTTCCAAATGGGGACTGCGGGGAGCTGGAAACTCTAAAATGAATTCCATTTTTGGGATTCATCCAGGCAGAGTTTCCAGAAACTCCTGTAAGGGCTATAAAGTCACAGTAATTTATTCCCAAAAGGAAAGAGGAAAAACAGCTACAACATTTCCTAAGACACAAGTAGAAAAACACAAGGCTGCCCCCTCGCCTGCCATAGGAAATCCATGATTTCTTTCCACCGTGGCCCCTGCTGTAGGAAACCCAGCTTCCCACCATGGCTCACAGATCCCCCCATCCAGGGCCAGTGTTCTGGCCAGGATCTCCAGGTCACAGGTTCCAGACAGGCCCCGTGTCCTGGCCCCCAAATCTCCCTTCCTGTTGTCCCATCAGAAACATGCGCGGGGACATGAAGTGGCACAGCCCGAGTGCTCCAACAGTTCAAGCAGCCCCCAGGATTCCCATCTACCATATATTTGCTGTGTGTCCACTATGTGCAAGGCACACCGAACAGGCCTGCAGGAATTCCTGACCCATTTCTCAGCCAGTTTTCAGTGAGAATTCAGTAGCAACTTATCTCCATCTCCTGTATCATTTTTTACGGTTTTCAAAGCCCTTGTCATATTTGGACATCCCAACAATCCAATAAAGTGGATCTCCTTACCCATCTTACAGAGGAAGAACACAACATACAGAGAAGCAAAGCAATTTGCTTTGGTCACCTAGTAAAAAAAAGAAAAAGAGTTGGGACCTGAACTCATGTCTCAAGGTAACTGAAAAGGGATGAAGTGGCCAGTTAAAAATCACCCTGGGAGGGTGAAGCAGCTAGTATGTAAGTGTATCTGGACTAGATGGGCCCAAGCTTCTCTTTGTTTTTTGAAGGGAGGTGCCTTTGCAAAAAAAAAAAAAAATGTACATGGGATTACATATATGAGTGAACAAAAAGAACCACTTTCCACGTCCTTTGTGGGAGACCATTATGAGAAGGAAACAAGAGCTGCTATTGGATTTCATCTTTAATTCTAGCATGACCATCAAATCCCAAAATGTCTGGGCTGGAGAATGCTGTAAAGTACAGACCATTTGTTTTAGAGATGGGGAAACTGAGACCCAGGAAAGTTCCAAAGGGCCCCATTCATCTGGTCAAAATGGTCCCTTTGCCAGCGATGAGGTGGTGGACAGGGGAGAGAACGATGCCCACGTTGCTCCAGAGCTCTCTTTTCTTCTCTCTCTTCTTTTTCTCAGTCCAGGATAGAAGGCAAGAAGGAAGCCCCTGACCCAAAGCAGCCCTGGTCCCACAGGAGGAGCAATTAAGGGCCTCTGCACAGCGTTATGGGAAGGGAAGTTCCTCACACTAGTGTCTCGCGCTTCCTCCCCAGCCCAAGCAGACCCTCGCCACAGCACACGCCCCTGCAAAGCAGGGAAAGCGTAGGGCCGAGAGGCTGGGCGCAGCTTCCTGATGAGCACGGGGGGTTCTGGAGCTCCTCTCACGTGTGAATCAATAAGTCGGTGTGAGCTTTCTATCACCATGTGCCCTAGAAACTCAGAAGCAGCAAATGCACAGCCCGAGCCTCCTGCGCACAGCACCCACAGCAGACCCGGCCAATCACTCAAGCTTCCCACCTCACTGACCCTGGGCAACCTATGCCCATCCTGTGGAATCAGCATGCAAAAGGAATCTTTTTATCTAAGTGGCTATACTGGGGGTCTGCTTTGTAAAATTTCCTTTGGAAAATTAACCCGTGCCCACTCCCCCTGATTCTGAGAGGGCTGTCAATCAAGAGACCAAACCTACCTATTCAAGTATGACCAATCAGAGTACTCCATGCTCAAGCTGTAGCCCTCACCTGCTCAGGAAGGGCATGTGACCCAAGTCTGCCAGTCAGTCTTTTTCAGAGATTAATGTGCCTGAGGGAGAAAGAGGGCAGTACCGCTCTATCTCGGACCCCTGACCACCAGGAAAATGGGAGCCTGGGACTTACATTGAGAACTGAGAACGGGGGAACCACTGGGGACAGCAGAACAGTGACACCGGGGAAGGGAGAGAGATAGGTCCTAGTGAGAATGTATGAACCGGAAGCCAGGTCTGCCCCTTGAACTTCCCAGTTATGTCATGCCCTGTGAGTGGGTAAATGCCCCTTGCTGCAGCGTCACTAACTCAGCTTTGTCTCACAGACTCCCTGGGCTGAAACCATTGAGAATTCTCTGAGGCTGGAACTGCCCTGTTCAGCCTTCCCTCTTCTGTGAATATGACCTGCGTCCTTGCGCCCTCTTGGCTCCTCTCACACGCCTGTCCCCCCAGTTCCTAGGGAAAAGCTCAGATGGCCTCAGGCATGGATGAATCCAGCTACTCAAACCACGTCATAGGAATCTGTGTCTCTTCATCTCTAAACTCTTCTTTCCTCTCTGATTGTTTCATTATCAGACAGGCTCTCCCTAAGCAACTGCTGCCCGGAAACCTTAGTAGAGGAAACGTTCCTCTTTTCCAAGAGGACCAAGAGAAATCCCTGGATTCAGCCTCATTGGGTGGGCTTGGATCACTTGCTCTGTCCCTGAACAGTTCACTGCGGCCAAGGGTGAAAGAATGCTCTGCTTGGCCAGGCCTGACTCATATGCCCTCCCCTCCAGATCAGAGTGGTATCAACCCACACTAACCTAATGGACTGAAAAAACTGGGTTCTGTTACCCAGTGAAGGTGCAATAGATGCTGAGCCAGGAAAATATATATATTTAAAAAAACAGCAAAACATTATCTACAGTTGTCACCCACCACACTACAATTCTATGACTTGCTTGGCATGGTTTCTTACCAATATGTTCCTTTGTGCCCCACACATGTGACATCATGCTCACTAACTCTCTCCACATTCCTAAGACAGAGTCTTCCAGTCCAGATACAGAGGCAAGTGACCAAGCCCCAAATGGATATACCTACACCTCCCATAAATCCAGGGGACACTCAAATCCAAATGATTACTCTGAGGAGGCAGACATCCCCTAGACTTCCGAAGTTGTGGGAAAAGCTCCTTTCTCTTCTGGGAATTCCCCACCAGTCTTAGAGTGGATGTCAACGCCTATTTCCATTATTGGCAAAGGGAAGAAACCCTAAAACCCACCCATCCTCTCCTTTTTCACTGGGCAGATTCCAACAACTCCCAGCGTACAGCCCAATTCTGCAAATACATTTCTCACCAGTCAAAAATGTGCCTTCTTTTGACCTAGATACCCATTCCATCTCCTCACTCAGCAGTCCCTCCATTCCAGAAGCACTAGAGACAAGTCCACTGCATTCCCAGCTGAATATTTTTTATAGCAACCCACCTCATTAATGCCAGGAAGAGCCATCCAGTGTGATAAGCAGGTGCCCAGGCCTCTGCATTCAGAGCTGGATGCTAATTGGATGGAGTCTTTATAAGTCTTTTGAATGTCACTGCTTTTGGCAAAGCCATGGTCCTAACACGTAGCAATGTTGAACTGACAAAATTACTGGTTCCTATTCTGGAATAAAGCACACCCTCCAGGTTCCAGAAAGTACCAGCCTGCCATATCCCTGGCCAGGAAAAAGGGGAGAGAAATTCACAGGTCCAAACACCCTGTGGAAGTGAGGAGCTCAGACAGGACATGTGGCCTGGGACATTGCCAGGAACAGTGAGCACCTTCAGGTCAAGTGGCTCTTTGGGATCCTCCCAGGAATTCAGAACTGGCTAAGAGAACAGGGCAAAGTAAGAGGTAAGGCATGCTGGGAGCAGAGGGCCAGACTCTTGCAAAGCACGGAGAGAAGGAAGAACCGTTGGGAAACGCCCCGGCCAGGTTTTCGTGAACAGCTGCCCTTTACTTAGTGCATTCAGCAGCTCAGTTAACCATTCTCCAACATGAAGAGGTGGTTACTATCCCACCCCACCCTCACATCCCGTGTTCTAAGGAGAAGAAAAAAGTTCAGAGAGGTTTCATGATCACCCCAGGGCACACAGCTAGTTGACAGCAGAGGCAGAGTTTAGCTGGCGGCTGTGGGCTGTGTCGTGGCCCTTTCCGGAGGCTTCTCTCTTCGTTGCCTTGGCATTAGCTCTCTCTGAGGACCAGATCATTATTTTTGACCTGGGACTGCTAAGGGCCTCAAAGGTTAGAAGTTCTGCTCTTTTAATTACTCATCCACCTGACAAAAGTCACCTTAATTAGGAAGGCTCTCCCAAAGAAAATGCAGCTGGCAGGGCCCGGCCACGTGGGCCCTCTGAGTGGGAACTCTGTCCCCACTTTCTCATCCAAACAGTTCCTGGGTTTTCC
Organism: Dasypus novemcinctus; assembly: GCF_030445035.2. Lineage (NCBI taxonomy): Eukaryota > Metazoa > Chordata > Mammalia > Cingulata > Dasypodidae > Dasypus > Dasypus novemcinctus. Next base: position 20,407,347 of record NC_080678.1, read on the forward strand.
AGAATTTCTCCTGCATTTTTTTCTAGTCTCCACAGCCCCGTAGTTCTGCTCTTCGCCCCTCTTACTTGGACACCCCGTCTCCCCTCAGGGGCCCCTGCCTCTGGGCCCCTCCCGGCCACAGTAGGCAGATCACAGAGGAGGCTGAGAGGCCGTTGGCAGGACCGGCAAGACTTCCTGCACACTGTCGTCTCACACCACACTCCTGTGGGTTTCCAGAACCACTTACCCAGGAGGCGGGGCACTGGCCCACTTTCTGAGATGTCCAAGAAGTTGGAGAGGGAACCAGCTGTGAGGCACACAGGGAAACCGAGGCACAGTTGGAGCTCCCTCCTGGATCTGCCTTGATACGAATGTGTTGGGGCAAGAATCGGCCTTAGGAGAGATGCCCATGAGAAGGGATGTACGGGGATGCCCCAGGACAGACCCACCTCTCTTGCTTCTTCTCCGTCCCTCCCAGAGTTTACGTTTCTGTGATTACTCCCCACGCCACACTGCAGGGGCACCCCCAACAGCCCCAGAGCAGTTTGGGGGTAGCCAAAGGCCTTCCGTGTCAGCCTCAAGCACAGGTGTGAGCAAGCCGTGGCCGCGATGGGCATCCTCATGGAGCAGTGAGGCTCCACCCAGGGCCCCAGGAGGTGGACCCCCCACATCGCCAGTCCACGCCATCCTCCTCTCAGCCTTCTGAGGTTGCTGGGAGCACCTGGAAGGGTCTCGCCGCCCATCCCCAACCCCTTCCTGCAGTGTAGGGTTGACAACTGAGTGGCAGCCTAGGGGTGGCAGCTGAGAGGCAGGAGGAGGGCAAGGCCTGCGCGCTGGACCAGGGGGCAGGAGGAGTGTTGCCAGCAGACCACCCCTTCCCAGGCGTTTTCAAGGCAGAAGTAACTCAGGTGTATTACAGGCAGGCCACCTCAGGCCCAGCATCCCCTCCAGACATCCTTTGAGAGTTTCTCTCAGGGTCCCCGTCCCCAAAGGCTTGTGCTTTTGGCCACATCGGCCCACCTCAGCACCCGACCCCATCCTCCTGAGTCCTCCGCACCAGTGCCCTTAACCATCCCATCTTCCCTCTTGCCTTTTCTCCATCCATACAGAGCCCTTCATGACCTGCTGCAAGCCCTGGTCCTCTGTGAAGCCTTCCCATCCTTCTTTGCCTAAATCTCTATCGTGAGGATTCCCAAGTTGCCAGGAAAATTCTCTTCTCAGTAGAGAAATTTTCTCAGCTGCACATAAAAGGACATGTGCAAGCCTTTTTGTGATGATGGAAAAATAGGAAATAACCTATATATCCATCCCTGGTGGATTCATATAGTGAAATACTATGCAGCTGTTAGAAGAAATGAGCCAGGTATATATGGGTCTACATTGTAGCAATCCTAGTCCAAAACACACACGAGGCAGGGTTATAGATTTGCATAGCCTGGAAGAATACCCGCCACTGAACTTGAACTGTGGTTTCCTCTGGGGATGGTGTAAGAGAGCAGGTCTGGGGATGGACAACTTGCCATGAGGCCAGACTAGCACTGAGAGGAGCCCCATCTGGAGAATCTGTCGTTCTTTGTACCTAGTCTGCAATGTCAACAAATAGAAAAGAGCACCCAAGTTCCCTCCAACTGGTATTTCTGGCATTTCAGCCCAACTCCAGAACATACTCACCTATTCCCAACATCCCTCCATGTTTCTGAGGTGGCCGTGGTTGCAGAGACCTCTGCAGAAGAGAAGTTGGCAAAAGGACACCAGTGCATGGCTGGACATCATCCGTGCAGACATGGTCATCCCACCAGCTCCACCCCTCCCCACCTGCTCCCCATTCAGCTCCACAGAGATTTCAAGGCCTTCTACCAGCTGTGTTTTTTGAACACACACCTCAGAGACTTCCAAGTCCCTTGGGGGAGACCACTGTTCAACCACCTTAGAATATAGATCATTAAAATTGTGTACATGATGAAGGGTCACCAGGGAGCCCAAAGATGCTACTATAATTTGTATTTGAACACTGAAATGGATTGTGCAGGATATAGAAGGTGTAAGGGAGATTAGCGCAACTCCAAAATTTAATTGTTTTTTTTTTTTTTTTTTTGAACTTAAGAAAAGTATTTTCTTTGCAATATGGGACTTGTCGGGTTAGGATGCAAAGTTTCCTCCCCATCTACTGGGACCACTGAGGAAGGGTGGAGGCAATTAAATGTCTGTGCCAGCCAGTGAGCCAGGAAGAAAATCTAATTGAGCCCCATCACTTTTGTTGTTTCCATATTTTTTTAAGTTTCCATGACATGTTTCAGAGTCTATGGCACATTAGCTCATTGATCCCCTGAGTTGAGTTCCATCGCTCCCAACTTTTGGTTGAGCCAATGGATGTGTTAAAATGTTTCTTTTCATCTCTCTCCTGTGTATACCAGATTTTTTCAAATCCAAACTCATCCAGTGCCCACATTTTATTGAAAAAGAATCTGAGTCCCAGAGAGAAGTGATCACACGGCAAGCAAACAGCAGCACCTCTCCTTTCTCCTGGTTCAGTACTTTCCATGATAATACGCTGCAGTAGTAGAAGCTTGTTGCAAAGCTGCCTGAGTCTTATTCCCATCTTTCCCATTTGTAGACGATTGATGACAAACAAAAAGCAACACTTCCTCTACCGTTGTCTTTACAATCATTTTCTCAAGTGTACCAAAGCTGCTCACTTTAAAGCATGGGCTAAAGATAATCCCAAATAATTTTTAATTAAAGATCATCATTTAAAATGTATAATTTTGTAAGACTAACAGCAATTAACTACATTAGGGATTTGGGGGACACACGTCACAATTAAGTGTTTTCAGTGTTGAGCCAATTAAGGGTTAACAGGCTGCAAATACCTACTTTGCACATTTTTGCCTAATGAATTCGTAGTGGGAAACTATTCTCATTAGGTTAATTTGTCAACACAATCAAGTTACATCACCAGGATTTTTCTTTGAGCTCACAGATTTAAGTGCCTTTGTGTCAGGGTACCCAAGTTTGCATCTGATTATGGGCTTTTGGAATAAACCACTTTTTCATGAAAAGGGAGGAAGTCGCTAGAAAATTTTCAGGTCTTGGTCTTAATTCTCACCTTCTAGACATAGGCATGTTTATGTCGTTTTATGGAGCTCTCTGGGGCTTTCTGTCTGTATTTCCCTAGTAGGTTGTCAGGCCAGAGAGTAAAACACGCATCTGTGTACTTGTAGAGGGAGGGCTTCAGCCCCTAAGACGGGCATGATGGCCGCAGGGAAATCTCCTCTCCTCCCTGAACTTGCTTGGCTAGAGAGGGCTGCAGTTGTTGCTCTAGCAAGTTTGAAAAAACACACTGCCTCCCTCCCAAAGATTTCCTCTTCCTTCTGATAAGGCTGGCTACCATCTTGGCAGAGAAGAAAACATTCTTTCTCGCTCTAAGACTGCCTGCACACTAATTAGTCTATTTAGTAGGAGAATAAACAGTCAAGCCTTTTGTAGGACAAGAAATATCATTCTCCCTCTAGATTTTTGGGTACCATGTCACTAGAGTTTCAGTTGTACGAAAGCAAGTACTCATGTTGTTTTCAATAGCAAAAGGATTGGAAACAATCCATAAGTCCAATAGTAAGGATTGTATGGTCAAGCCACATAACAAACAGAGCATAAACCTTTAAGACAGACGGCATGGCACAAAGCTTTACTTATTGACAGAGGAATGTGACTGCGTTGTGTTGTTAATTGACTAAACCACCTTACAAAGCACGATGTACTTGATGATAAAATGTATATATGTGTTTATTATATGCTAGGAAAGGTCTGGAAGAGCATACTCAAGGCTGACCGTAGGGGTTATCTCCTAGGGGTGGACTTATCAGTAACTTTTATTTTCTTCCTTGTCTTTTTTTCCTGTGTCAACTGATTCTTCCTGATAAGTATATATTACTTTGGTAAGCAGAACAAAATGATTTTTATTTGGGAAGACAGTGAGCGAGGGAAATGGAGTAAACCTGAGAGTCAGGCTGGGGGAAGGGCTACACGAACCCGAAGCTAAGGTGCCAAGAACAGAGTAGAAACGTAGAATCATAGTGACCAGATTTTTTTTCATCCTCAAAATTTATTTTGATGGATGTTTCCCTTATATAAAGAGACAAGTTGGGGGCAGGGGGAGGATCGGATCTGGGTTTGTGTTTGGTTTTCATTTAACTGAGTAGCCATGTCAAAATGCAGTCAGCACACAACAAAAGGGAAAAAATGACTGGTTGCGAAGCTCAAAATTATTTAGTTGAATGTTTATCACTCCATTCATTGCCTAAGAGGCATTGACCGATCACCATACGCAAAGCTCCTCCCTTGGCCAGCCTCACAGAGCCTCCTCAGGGGGACACGTAAGCAAACTGAGGATTTCCCTTAAGGTAGGAGGGGTTGTCTAGGAGAGAGGTGAGTTTGGGGTGCCATGGGAGCACAGAAGGGGTCCTGGCTTTCTGGAAGAGTTTCTAAGGTGAGGTCAAAGTTTCGGGACAGGGTGACACACTGGCCTCTACTAGGTTGCAGCGGGTGCCAGCCCTAGCTAGCCCTACAGATCTACAGTACTGAGCTGGGGGCCGAGGGCTGGCGGGGGCAGGGGGGCGGGTGCAGGGAGGTAAGACAGCGGAGGGCTTTATTGTGGTTGTAGATGCAGAAGGACTGAAATATGGGGCTGAATCCAGGAAATTGCTCTGGCCCCAATCCCTGTGCTCAGCTCCCTTCTCTGTGTGTATCTTGCCCTCATTAAAGGAAAGTGCAGAAAAAATGTTGAGTATTTGGACTTTCTAGTCTGGATTCTGGGTAAGCAGGAGGTCACTGTACAGCCTCTGAGTGCCCTGTGGCATGCAGAAGCTGATCCTTGACCTATTTAGTTCAGTTTGGAAAAGCGGAAGCTGGAAGCAGACTGTCTATCCAGATCAGTTGCAGCATCTGACTGAGAACCGCTGCCTCTTTCTGCCATTCCCAGGGTGGAAGGTGGCTCCTCTCAAGGAAGGAGTCCCTAGGAGCCACAGTCACAATAACTGCAGGAACAATGGTTGAGCCAATACCTGTAGCAGGTGTATGAGTGACTGAGCTCATCTTGCTTAATTTAACACTCATATAAATCTAAGAGTTAGGTAGTAACTATGGCCACTTTATAGATGAGAACACCAGGGGTTAAAGAAGTTGGTTCACCTAGTCAATGTCACACATAATAGAGACAGGATTTAAACCCAAATTTTTCTAACACTAGAGCCACAATAATGCTGCTCAGGGCCTCACCCCTACCCACCCCAGCAGGCAGCCTGGGCTCCCCCTGAGAGGTCAGGGCCCTGCGGGTGAGTAGGACCACCCTGTGCATCCTGTGCCCTAAGCAGTTTGCCACAAACACACATTCTAAAGCAATTTTTAAACTACGCTCATCACATGTTAGTAGTGTCAAGGCCAGCATTCTTTAATGAAAGAAAGGAATGGGATGGGATGGGATGGGGTGGGATGGGATGGGGTGGGGTGGGATGGGATGAATGGGATGGGGTGGGGTGGGATGGGATGGGATGGGATGAATGGGATGGGGTGGGATGGGATGAATGGGATGGGGTGGGATGGGGTGGGATGGGATGGATCAGTGCAATGCAAGCAGCAGAGATAAGTGTGTTTTGGGGAAATCGTGCTTCTGTGTTGCACATGTGCTCACTCAGCAAGCCCTTTCCTCAGTCATGAGGCCACAGCTCCTGGAGAAAAGGGAGCCTTTTTCTAGTGTGCTCGAAGGTGCCCTTGCCTGGCCAGGCCACGCTGGGCTGACAGGGCTCTGTCTACCCAGAGAGGCCACCATTTTCCTCATGCTCACAAAGGTGCCATCTGGCTAATGGCATCTGTGTGTCCGTGCTGCTTACTGTCCACTCTGCCATAGCCCACACACAGTCCTTTCTCTGCCCATCCCCACTCTGTTCTGGGCCTCTGCGGGCTGACCCCTTCAGGCTGCACCTCCTTGGCTTGTTTGCTGGCTGGGTTTGGCCAACGGGGAGCCCCATCTGAGACCATGAGGCAGGAGAGGGGAGCTCGGTGTTTGTTCCCAGCCCCTGTGTGCTTCCGCACAAGCCCAGGCTCAGCGCAGGCCTCTGGTAATGGTCGCACCTCCCAGGAGCATGGCTCTGCCAGGGGACCTCCATGACTCCAGCTCTCTCTGGGCTCCAGTAACACTGTTTCCTCATCTTGTCCCTTCAACCTGGCGGGGGGCAGGGGGATGGGTAATGGCTTCCCACTGTTGTTCATCTCTGGTTAGCTCAACAGTCATCGTTTGTTTCCTTAACCCGGCCTGCACCTCTGACAGATGCCTTCAAAAATGTCTCTTTATTTGAAACCTTCGGGTGAATTCTGTTTCCTGCTGAGACCCTGGCTATTGATCCTGTATGTGTCTGTGTGCGTCTGTGTGTGCACGCATGAGTAGTGTGCACTGAGTCAAAACATGAATGTATTTCGTAGTGTGGGTTGCAATCAAAAAAGATTTAGACCCACCGACCTAGAAGAACACTATGGCAAAAGAGCTTGGGAATGCGGGCCATGTGAGGGCTGCAGGTGGCCTCAGAAGGGAGGGGCAGAGAGAAGTTGGGGAGAAAAAGCTCTGGACTGTGAGTCCAGACCACAGAGATTCCCCAGCCTCAGTTTCCTCAATCAAAATGTGGGTTTTGAACTCCACTGTCTATGGGATCTGACCAGCACTCAAAACCCAAGCTTCTGTTTTGGGACCTGATTCATTTGTGTATTCCAAGATCCACATCTATGAAGATTATGCCTATTTTTCTATCTAAAAAAATATTGAAATGACATCTTCAGAGTGCTTCCAGGAATTAAGAGTCCTTCCTTGGGCCTCTTCTACTGTGGCCACAGTTTCTTTCATACCATAGCAGCCACTTGGATTTTTGAGCCAAAATCACATGACATCGCGTGCATCCCCTCTAATTCCCCAATTATGAGTCATTGTCTTTCCCTGAATATTTTTATACCTAACTCACGATCAAGTGGCCTTGCCAATATTGTGAGCAAAAGCTGTCCACAGCAGTCCCTCAGGCAGAGAGGCTGGCCCGGGAGCTCTGGATAAATCCTGCACGGTTTCTTGCTGAGTGCCTAAGTGAAGGTGGGCCCCAAGTGAAAACTGCTCCTGGGGGAAGAGGAGCTCCCTCCCCAGTCCACCCACTAAGGTCATGCTGATCACCACATGCATGATCAGATCACCATGGTGTACAGCATTCTCCGTAGGATTTTCCCACAAGTCTCCAGCTCGTCTAACCACAGTGACAGTGAGGCTCCCAACAAATGTCAGGTACACACTGCAACTTCAGCCAGCACTTTACTCTCAAGGTTTGGAAGGTCGCAGCTGTGGTCATGATTGATAGATAGCTGTTTTGAAAGAAGAGGGCCAGCACACCCTCTAGCCTGATGTGGCCAGGACCCAGTTCCCGCGGTCTCTGTTGATTGTCCCCAGCCTGAGTCCCTGCTAGAAGCACACAGCACGGTGGAGAGACATGCTCTGACTTCAGGCAGATGCAAGGTGAAATCCTGGATCGACCATTTGTTAGCCATAGGACCTTGGCTCATCTTTTAACTGAACAGCCGTGGCCCTATCCATAAAACCAGGATGATGATGATACCTACTGCAGAGCATTATAGTGAGAATTAACCAAAGCATTATATGTAACGTACTTAGCACCTAATAGACACTCAATACATATTTATTATGAAGTGTTTAAAAATACAGACTGGAGTGAAGCCTCACGAATTCAAATTCTGACACTGCTCTTTACCAGCCCTATGACTTGGGCAAGTTAATTTTGCAAGTCTCTCTTTTCTCATTGACAACGTGGGGAAAACAACTGTACTGACCTCCCACAGTGACTTCGAGGAATAAATTAATTAAGTGAAACAAATAGGAAGAGAAATTATTTAGTAGGATAGTGCTCATAAAACATTTTTTCCACTTTATTTTGGAATAATTTCAAATTCACCAAAAGTTGCAAAATTGTACAAAGAATGCCCATATACTTTCCACCCAGCTTCCCCAAATGTTAACATTCACCATCTTGCTTCTTCATTCCATCATTTGCTCTGTCACATATACATACCTATGTGTGTATGTATTTTAAAATCTTTAAATCTTTGAGAGTAAGGGGCAGGCATAATGTATTTTTCCTCCAAATAGTTCGGTGTATCAAAATCAAGAAATTAACATTGATAAAATAGCATTACTTAATCTACAGACCTTTTTTACCAACTATTCTACTAATGGCCATTTCCTGGTCCAGAATTCAATCCAGGATGACACTCTCCATTTACTTGTCATGTCTCTTAAGTCTCCTTTAATCTAGAACAGTCTTCCATTTTTCTTTCATGGTCTTCGGTGGTCTTAACTGTTTTGAGGATGACAGGCAGTTATTTTGTGGAAAGTCTCTCAATATGGGTTTGTCATAGGTTTTCTCCTGATTAGATTCCAGTTGTACACTCGGAGTGGATCTCCTTCAAGAGCAATCTGCAAGGTCACAGTAGCTTTCCTATTTCCCCTTACATAATTAACAAGTGTTTTGTGGAGAGAGATTTTGAGACTGTGCAGATATCCTGTTGCTCATAAATTTCCCCCCACAATTTTAGTACATCCAGTGGGTGAATTGTGTTCCCCAAGAAGACATAGTCTTGTCTTAACCCCTGGTAGCTGTGAATATGACCATATTTGAAAACTGGGTCTTTGCAGACGTAACCAAGTTAAGATGATGTCACACTGGGCCCTAAATCCAATGGCTGAGAGAGAGAAAGAATGAGATGGGAGATGTGGATTCAGAAGCACACGCAGAAGGAAGAAGGCCAGGGGAAGACAGGCAGAAACCGAAGGGATGCAGCTACAAGCCAAGGAAGATCAAGGACGACTGGCAACGCCAGGGCTGGAAGGGGCAGGAAGGTTCTTCCCTGGAACCTTCAGAGGGAACAGGGCCTTGCCGACACCTTTATTTCAGACTTCTGGCCTCCAGAACTGTGAGGGAATACATTTCTGTTGCTGTGCGTCATCTGCTTTACGGTCATTTGTTATGGAAACTTTAGGAAACTAGTGCAGCATCCATTGATGATTCTTAATTGAAACAATTACTGTCGTGGCTGCCAAATGGTAATTTTCAATGCCATCTTTCTTTTTGTATTTATTATTGGGAATTCACTGTAATAAAAAGCTTCCCCCCACATTTAATTATGTATTAATTTGTCTATTTATATCATAAGTGTGAAATCATGGATTCTTATTTTATTCTCTCTGAGCTCATGAATTGTTAAGGCAAATGTTGGAGTTTACAGTGGCTGATTCAGACTAAAGCCCAATGGGAGTATGAGTTCATTCTCTTCTGCCATTAAAGATACCTCTTATTAATTACAAGATTTTCTAAGCACTTTCCATGTGTCAGGCATGTGCTAAGAATTTGACTTGCATTATCTCGCCTCATTCTCACCCCAGCTCTATGAGGCAGGTCTCATTATTTCAGTTGAGAAAATGATGCTTGGGAGAGAGGGCATATACCAAAATCAGGAAGGAGGTGGAGGAAGCAAAATTTGAACACAATCTTAACCTCTTTCCGTGTGGGAATTTCAAGAAGCACTGGGAGGCTGATGTCTTGGTGCAGCTCCCCAACCGGAGTGGGAGTCTGGGTTTCTCTCCTCCCCCTTGTGATCTTCTCACCCTCAACCTCTAGGACCTCAAAAGCTCTACATGAACCTGGCCCAGAATGTGGTGAACATTTCAGGTCCCAAAGGCCTCCAGGGATGTTCCTGGCACCCTAGAATGTCAAGGCTCAGGGGCCTTTAAGATCCTTTCCACCAGCCCCCTCTTCTGACAGATGAGGAAAATGAACAGAAAGAGGGGTTGTCATTTCCTGGATTAGCACAGCCATGGTCAAGGGGCTCAGACCACTGTCAAAATACAGCAGAGAATGGAGGCTGCATCCATCCCAGAAGCATCTCTGCAGTGACCACAACAGTGGCCGGGCGCGACTGCCCACCAGACCTCACCCCCAGCCCCTCCTGGTCTAGTATAGTAACCCGAGGCTCGCTCACCCCTCTGACCTGCTTCTGCCCCACTTCCTCCCAGCCACTAGATCAGGGTATAACACGGCCAACCCAGCCACTTCTGACTACAGGATACCAGTCTACCCTAAATTAGGACCAAGCTGCTTTTAACACACCGATGCCCAAGAATACTTTCCCTCTGGCTACTCTCTGCTTAATTTCAGACTTCAGCATCATGGAGTAGATAGTAATAATGAGCTTCAAGCTTTAGCCTCAAGGGATGAAGAAAGCCACTGAAAGCACCAATCTGCCAGAAAAGCACCATATTTGGGGAAACAGAACTTTGATTCTCAGTAACATCTGTTGGCAACTTCCACTGTGAGCTGGGAAGGCTCCTTCCCTCAACAAGGTTGCAGACAGATGTGCAACCTTTGCAGACCTGGAAGGCATGATGGCAGAGCACACAGAGAGGCATATCCGCAAAAATACAAGTGTCTGTTCTGCCCCTCTATCTAATTATGATCTGTGCCCCCTGGGGACTGGGGACTTGTTTGTTCGCGCTGACATATCTATTATTACTCTTTAGGTAGTTAGGAGAATCATTTGCAGTGTTCATTAACCAGTATCACCTTATGGATTACTAAACAGCAGCTCTCCTTTAGTTAATGAGCCCCAATAGTGTAATACTTTACATATTTTATAGTAAGACAATTAAGCAATGTCTTGCTTTTATAGCAGACCTTAAAATAAACCATCTGGGAGACAAAGAGGAGACAGAGGTACTGGTACACATCGTGTGTTTGTGGCTAGAATTGAGTAAGTTAAACTCTTCTCTTTCCAACCCCTTGTTACACACATACACACACAATCTACAGAAAAACAACAGATTTCAGAACTTTCTTGACCAATTTCCCAGTTTAGCATTTACAAAGTTCTTGAAATGTGTATGATTTGCATGCAGAGAAGGGAAGAAGAGAAGGAAAAGAGAGAAGAAAAGAAGACTCGTGCTTGGTTTTGGCTTTGTAAGCAGGATGGATGAAAAATGCTAATACAAATGAAAAGTCTAGCAATGCCAGGCATTCACATCCACCCCTTTGTTTAACGTTCATGAGACTCCATAAGTAGGAGTATCTTAAGTGTGTAGATGAAGAGACTGAGACTTAGACTATCACTTGCTCATGGCCACGCACCAAGATCTAAAGCCAGGTCTGCATGACTCCAAAGTCTCTGATCCTTCCAGGACTCTGTCCAAGAAGGAGACAGAAACCGCATCCGCATCAGCTTATCTTTAGTTCTTCAATGTCCTCTGCCTTCCCTGAAACATGGGGATTACTGCCATAAAACCCTTTTCTAAATGCCATAGGATTGTTCTCTTTAAAATGATTAAATGGGAAGTGGATGTGGCTCAAGCAATTGAGCTCCTGTCTATCATATCGGAGGTCCAGGGTTCAATCCCCAGGGCCTCCTGGTGAAGGCAAGCTGGCCCGTGTGGTGAGCTGGCCCACATGGAGTGCTGCCCTCCCTGCACTGGAGTGCTGATCTGCATGGAGAGCTGGCACAGCAAGATTATGCAACAAAAAGAGACACAGAGGAGAGATAATAACAGATGCAGCAGACCAGGTTGCTGAGGTGGAGCAAGAGAATGATTATCGCCTCTCTTCACTCCAGAACGTCCCAGGATTGGTTCCCAGAGCTGCTTAATGAGAATACAAGCAGACACAGAAGAACACACAGCAAATGGACACAGAGCAGACAATGGAGGGAGAGGGGAGATAAATAAAGAAATAAATCTTTTAAAAAATAAATAAATAAAATGGTTAAATGTACTTTCTCTTGGACAAAAGGACAGAGAGCCTCTTCCTCTACTCCATCCAGGATTCCTGTGTAGTCCACCTCCCATTAGAGAATCAGAACTGTGTCAATGACTGACAATGAGTTTATGGGTTCAGCTCCCAGATAACTAGGGCCACTTCTGTCTTGCAAGGTGTAAGGAAAGGGAGAATCCCAAGCTTGGTCCTCCATCCAATTAAGAGGATGTTTTAGCAATGAGAGATTTAACCATAAACCACACCACTATCCACCAAGACCTTCATTCTTTGGCTCTGCATTCCCTTCCACGAATGTCACACTTCTTATGGCTGCAGAAGGGACAGGTATATGTGAGCAGTTGCTTGGAGCATAGGCCACTGCCACTAATAAACCACCAGGTACCAGGAAATCAAGACTCAGCAAAGCCCTGACTTCCTGACTGGAAAGACGGCAGGTGCTTCTCTTTTGCCTTCAAAGCAGGAGTCTCCAGCCACCAGCAGAGTCTCACACGTGCTGCCCTGAGCGGGGACCTCACACCCAGAGGTCGTCCTCACCCTATTTACCCTAACGTTTCTCCAGGGGCTATGTCCAGCCTCTGCTACTACAGGCCATCTGCCAAGAACCAAAACAGTTGTGGCCGTACAATAGAACACTACGAAAGAATGGATGAATGCTTACATACATACTTAGATGAGCAAGGTCTCTCTGAATGGAAATGGAAAGAGTGCCAAGGAATAGTCATAAGTGACAAAAATGACAGAGTATCTAAAAGGTTAAAAAAATATCTAAACTGTTTTTTAAAAGGTAAAAGAGGGGGGACAAGATAAGAATCTATATTCACATTTGCTAGTATATATATTTTTACAAAGGAATGGCATTTTTAGTTGAGGTGAAATTCACATAGCACATAGCGTAAAATGAACCATTTAAAAGGAACAATCCTGTGGCATTTAGTACATTCACAGTGTTGTGCAGCCACCACCTCTATCTACTTCCCAAACATTTTCATCCAAGTAGAAACCCTGTACCCATTAAGTGGTTGTCCCCGTTCCTTTCTCTCCTCAAACCACTATTGTCCTAGAGGCCATGATTCACAATACCCAAAAAGAGGAAACTGTTTAAACGCCAATCATTGGGTGAATGGATAAACAAATTGTGACATAGACATAAAGTGAAATAGTATTCGGTGATAAAAAGTAATGAATTTCTGATGCATGCGAAAATATGGCTGAAGCTCAAAAACATTATGTTAAGTGAAAGCAGACACAAACTGTCAAATAATGTATGATTCCATTTTATTAAATATCCAGAATAGGCAAATCCACAGACAGAACACAGCTTGAATATATATATTTTTTCATCTCTGAGGTATATAAGACACCAAAAAGAATGGTTGCTTACTTGGACAAGAACAGTTGGGCAGTGGGCAGGGGGCAAAATCAACATTCTTTGCATCATTGAGCCACGTCAAAGTATTAGCTATTTTTTTAAGTTACATTTTAAAATTCACTTAGAAAAGGGCAGAGCTAAACTCAAGCCAAGGGAGTGGGAGTCCATCTTCCATACCATCTTTGCCTCAAACCACAGTGACCTGCACAAGGCACAGACTACAAACTAACATTTCCTGAGAGTGGTGCAGAAAAGTCAATCCCTCGTGGCAGGGCTGCTGACAAGAATACTTGGCCTCATTCTTTCAACCGCATTTAATGGGAACTTATTGCCTGCCAAGTTGGAAGGTGGAGAAGGCAGAGATGCTGTGCGAAAAGTTCCATCTGAGTCTGTCTTCAACTGATGGTTACAAGCCAAATCTCCACAACACCCAGGTAGATCTCCAAAGGCACCAAAGGCACCTCCAACTTACTCCAGCTATGAACTCATGTTCACGTCCAGGTTGGAAAACAATGATCTTCAAGTTTCTACTCCAGGTCCATCTGAACCCTGAATGGGGCCTTCCCTAAATCGACCCCCTCCATGATTCTCTGGCATTTTGTGGGCTCTCTGAGAGCACAGACCCGGTGTGCTGTGGGGCATCTCTATTCCCCCCACAGCACAGTGTACATAGAAGGGATGTAAGTGGTAACTGTTGGGTGAATGCTCAAACCTACAGAATAAGCAGCTCTTTTTATTCCCATTTTACTAGAAAAGAGAGTCATGTGATTAGAAGCAATGGTGTTGAAGGGAAGACTTAGTAACAAGTGATGGCAATTGACAGCAAGCAGAAAACCACCAGAGCAGACCCAAGGAGAACTTCATCCACACGTGAAAGGACAGACATGAAAAATTCACAGCCGACATCGTGCTCAGTAGTAAAAGGCTGAGAAAAGATGCCCATTTTCACCACTGCTATTCAACATTGTGCTGGCAGTTCTACCCAGAGTAATTGGACAAGAAGGAAATAAAAAGCATCCTAGTAGGAAAAGGAAGAAATAAAACTATCTCTCTTCACAAATGACATGATGCTACCTATAGAAAATCCCAAAGAATCCATAAGAAAACTAATAGAGCTAAAAATCAAATTCAGAAAAGTTTTTGAACACAAAATCAAACACAAAAGATGAGTTGTGATTCTATACACCAGCAATGAACAATCCCAAATGGAAATCAAGAAAATCCCACTTACAATAGCAGCTAAAAGAATAAAATGCCTTTGAATAAGTTTAATTAAGGATGTAAAATACTTGCATACTGAAAACTGAAAAACATAGCTGAAAGAAATTAATGAAGACCTAACTAAATAAATTTTTAAAATCCTGTGTTCATGGACAGAAAAACTTAATTTTGCTAAGATGTTAACTATTACCCAAAGAAATCCACAGATTAATCACAATGCAGCAAAAGATCTGAAAGAAGGGACTAAAATAGATACTTGTACTCTGACACTCACAGCCGCATTATTCACAATAGCCAAAAGGTAGAAACAACACAAGGAGTAAAGTTCTGATACATATTAAAACATGGATGAACCCTGAAAACATTTTAAGTGAAATAAGCCAGACACAAAGTGACAAATACCTTATGACACTCTTAATATGAAATATCTAGAATAAGCAAACTTGTAGAAGGTAGAGTAGGAGTCATCATGGGCTGGAGGGAGGGGGAAGGAGGACTTATTGCTTAATGGGTGTAGAGTTTTTATTTAGGATAATGAAAAAGTTTTGATAACAAATGGTGTTATGGTAGCACAACATTGGAAATATAATTAATGCCACTGAATTGTACTGTTAAAAATTATTAAAATGCTTATTTTATATTATATATGTTACCACAATTATGTATACAAAGCAGACTCAAGGATTCCAATATCTCTGCAGCCTGGGACTATCACTGGGTTCACTATGTTACATCTCAGAAATAATTGCTGTTCATGATAAGAACCCTGAGTCTTCAAGCCAAAATTAACTGTTTCTCTGATTCTTTTTTTTCTTTCATTTTTTAAAATTTCTTAAATACTTTAGATTACATAAATGTTACATGAAAAATATAGGGGATTCCCATATGCCCCACTCCCTACCCTTCCCATAATTTCCCACATTAACAACATCCTTCATTAGTGTGGTACATTTGTTAAAATTGATGAACACATATTGGAGCATTGCCACTAAAAGGATTATAGTTTACATTATACTTTACACTCTGTCCCACACAATTTTGTAAGTTATAATAACATATACAATGGTTTGTATCCATCATTGCAACATCATTCAGGATAATTCCAATGCCCTGAAAATATTCCCATATTACAACTGTTTTTCCCTCTCCCTCCAGTGGCCTCTGCCTCCACATCAATGATAAAAGTTCTTCCATTGCTAGAATAACAATAAGCTATAGTAGAATAACAGTAAGTCTGTTCTAGTTCATTGTTCATTCCCCAATCCAGAGGATTCTAGGATGGTGATGCCCACTCTACCTATAATTGAGAGGGGGCTTAGATCCCATGGGGCTGATGGATGGGACAATTCTGCTTGTATTATAGCAGACTCTGTTCCTTGTGATGGGCATTGTTCATCATCATCTCCTTGTTAGTTGTCCTAAGTGAGTCCGAGGGGATTCTTGTTGTCCCATTAGAGAATGTGCAGAGCTCCCCAGGATGGGAATTCGATATTCTTCTGGTTATTGTGTGGATGTCCACCCACCATGACAATGCCCCATAAATGCTTGAACACATTCATATGCCTTAACAGTATGCCCCAGGCGAACCTCCTCCCATGCATCCCCCATCACTGACACCCTGCACCAGTGATCCTCCCCTGCCACAGTTGTGACCCTTCTATGATCCAAAACTTCTTCAAAAATGAAACCAACAAAATAACCAGATAAAATTAATAAGTAAATGAAATAATAATGACAGTTTTTAAAATAACAAATAAAATACAAAAAAAATTGAAAAAATTTGAAATAATAAATATTTTTTACATTATGTCTTTCATCACTGTAAGATGTTGTCTTGTATGTACAGTGACATTTCATTTTCTTCCATCTATTCCCCCAGTGTCTTTTTTTTTTTTTTTTTCATTTTATCTTCAAAGAAGCTTTAGTTTACAGAAAAGTCATGTACAGAATGTATGGGATTCCTGTATACCCAACATCCATCCCCTTCCAACCCTTTACCCTATTAGTAACATTTTACATGTGAATGGTACATTTGTTACAACTGATGTACAAATATTGAAGCATTGGTACTATCCATGGTCAATGATTTACAATATGGTTTACATTTTGAACCATACAATTTTATACATTTTTATTAAATTTTAAAAGGCCTGTATCCATTATTGCAAGATCATGCAGAACAAGTCTAAGGCCCTAAAAATGCCCTAAGTTCCAGCTATCCTATTCTTCCCTTCCCCTCCCCTTGGGACTATGGTAACCATTATATTCTTCCTAATAAGAAAATAACATGGATGATGCACTTTGAAATCGCTCTACTGAAAGCATAATGTAAGAATTGTTGCTTAAATAAAAATACTGCATTTATATGGAAAGTTTTCTATCTGGGAACAACTGAGTCCTTTATCATGTTATACAATGTTTACTATTACATCCAGAAAATGGATAAAGCATTGAAGTACTTCTCACTAAGGAGATCAACATTCTCCAGTTAGGATCCCTTGCTTGAATTGTGCTTTAACTTATGTAGGTTCTCCCTCACCCTGCAAGGCTCTACCTCGACTCCATCTGACTGAATTTCATGCCAAAAGGAGGGCGCTGTGGGGAGGTGGAGGCGTCAAGGGGGTGAAGCCCCAGAAAAGAAAGGTGAAGGACACACTTGCACAGAAATGGAAGCCAAGATTTATGTCCTCTGATGTCCACATGACTCCAGAGGAACAGCCAACCACCTCTATGCAACATCAAGCAAAATTTAGATTTCTTAGTCTATCCCCCACCCTTTCCCACCCACCCCAAACCTCAAACCCTTATTGTGAGAGACCCAAGAGAATTACTTCTGTGAGGCCAACACCACCTGATCATTGATGGACAGAGATGTTAATAAATATGTTCAAGAAAGCTATATGCTGTAAAGAACATGAAACAGGTGAAGAATGACTGGAGGTGGCCTTTAGAGCAGGTGCTAAGGGAAGACTCTCTAATGAGATGACATCTGAATTGAGCTGGACTTTCTAGGAGGGATCAGTAATGGTGAGATCTGAAGGTAGAACACTGCAGAGTATAAAGCTAGGGAGAAGAGTCTAAGACAGGAATAAGCTGATGGGGATAAGTAACAAAAGGAAGGTCAGTGAGGATAGAGTGGGGTAAATAGGAGAAGGAGTGGTAGAAGATGATATCTTAGTGGTAGCAAGGATGCCATCATGGGAGCCTTGGGAAGCCTGGAAGGAAGCCTGGATTTATTCCTAAGTGATGAAGAAACCAATGGAAGGCATGAGAGTGATGCGATCTACCTCATAGCAGAAAAGCAGAAGCAGAACTTGGAAGCACCAGGTAAGATGCTATTTCAGGAATTAAGGAGGGAGGATGGTGGCTTGGACCAAGGAGGAAACAGTGGAGATAGAGAGAAGTAGTCAGATTTGAGGGTTTTTTTTTTCTCCCCTTCTCCGCTCCACCCCCTCCCCCAGTTGTCTGCTCTCTGTGTCCATTTCCTGTGTATTCTTCTCTGTCTGCTTGTATTCTTGTCAGAGGCACCTGGAATCTGTGTCTCGTTTTGTTGCATCATCTTGCTGCATCAGCTCTCCGTGTGTGAGAAGCCAATCCTGGGCAGGCTGCACTTTCCTTTCACTGGGTGGCTCTCCCTACGGGGCGCACTCTTTGCATGTGGGGCTCCCCCACGCAGGGGACACCCCTGCGTGGCACAGCACTCCTTGCGTGCATCAGCACTGTGTGTGGGCCAGCTCATCACACGGGTCAGGAGTCCCTGGGTTTGAACCTTGGACCTCCCATGTGGTAGGCGGACGCCCTATCCATTGGGTCAAATCCGCTTCCCATGAGGTATATTTTTAAGGTAGAGGTGCAAATACTTGCTGATGGACTGGACTGGGAATTAAGAAAAACAGAGAAGTGAAGTGAGACTTGGCATCACCTTTGTAAATCTCTTATTTCTAGCACTGTTCATTGCCTACAATAGGACTAATTAATATTTGGATACTTGGTTCTTTGCTGGTAGATTGGCTGTCGGTTGATTATTTGGATGGTTGATTGATTGGATAGTACTTTGGACAGATGATCGATCGGATGGCTGGTTAACAGTTAGGCAGATAGGTAACTAACTGGTTGAATGGTTGGTTCGGCAGTTGGATGGGTGGATGGGTGGTGGTTGATAGTGGGTGCATGGTTAGAGAGGCTGGGTTATTGATTGACTAGTTTAACGTCTTTCTTGCTCACTGCAATACTTTTCCTTCCATGGTCCTCGGCACCCACCCAACTCCCTTGAATCTGATTACATGCTCTGGCCAGTACCTAGAGCGTGCCATTTTACCCATATACTTGCCATTTCACCCGTGGTCCTCCATCCTCAGGATCTTCCAGGGCTATTGAGAAATCAATGCTGGATACCAGGCCCTGAAGATTTTCAGTGCACTGGGCCCACACAGTGAATCTTAGACTGCAGCAGATTCCCTGCTTGGCCTCTTAGTGTTCCTGTGACTCTAGGAAGATCACTCTGCCTCAGTTCTCCTTTGGTAAAATGGAGCTAAAAGCACCTGGCCCATCTACTCTCAGGGTTGATAGGAGCAAATGAGAATCTAGGTATGAGAGTGTTCAATATATATCAGGGATTATTCTTTTTTTTTTAAGATTTGTTTTATTTATTTCTTTCCCTTTCCCTCTCATTGTCTGCTCTCTTTGTCCAGTCTCCGTGTATTCTTCTGCATCCGCTTGCATTCTCGGCAGCACTGGGAAACTGCATCTCTTTCTTGTTGTTGCTGTGTCATCTTGCTCTGTCAGCTCTTCCATGTGTGCGGTGCCACTCCTGGGTGGGCTGCACTTTTTTCACATGGGGCAGCTCTCCTTGCAGGGTGCAATCCTTGCGTGTGGGGCTCCCCTACATGGGGGTGCTCCTGTGTGGCACGGCACTCCTTGCACGCAGCAGCACTGTGCGTGGGCCAGCTCACCACACGGGTCAGGAAGCCCTGGGTATCGAAACCTGGATCCTCCATATGATAGATGGACACTCTGTCAGTTGAGCCATGTCCACTTCCCACATCAGGGATTATTCTTATCCTCTTGCTAAAGCAGTTAAGGAGCAAGAGTTTCGTCTGGAGCAGTCATCCTCCAAGGTCTTCCTCACCTGCTGCAGCTCTCCTGGACAGCCCAACTTTGACCCAAAGCTCAGACCCCTACCTTCTTAGTAATCACTGTTTCCTGGCATTGCACTTCTTGACCTTGGTTATACTGTTTCCACTGTGTCAACATCCAGGACTCACAGGACCCATCCTGACTATACTTGAGACAAAGCTTCTGCAATACTATTTGCATTTGAAAAGTAATACTGGCCTCCTATAGCTCAAGATCTCTTTAAGGTCTACTTTATCTCTAAACCCACCAGTCCATAAACAAGTGCTCAAAAAGTGTGTGTGGCATGAATGATGCCTTACTGATTTTCCAAATATCTTCTGCCTGGGTATATTAGCTAGCCTTTTGCTGCATAACCAACTAGCCCAAAAGTTAATGGTGCAAAACAACAAACATGTACTATTTCTCATGACTTTGGGAGTCAGCTGGTGGTTCTTCTGGTCTGGATGGATCAGCTGGGCCCACGTGGTCTAGGACAGCTTCACTCATAGACGAGAGACTACTGGAATGACTGGGGCCTCTCTCCACATGGTCTCTCACCCTCAAAGAGACTAGTGCTGGTTTTTTCAAAGATGGTAGAAGAGTCTTGTTTTAGTTTGCCAAAGGGCTTCCAATGCAAAGTACCAGAGACAGGTTGGCTTTTATAAAGGGAATTTATTTGGGGTAAAAGTTTACCGTTACAAAGTTGTGAAAAGCCCAACTCAAGGCATCTTAAGAGGTGCTTTCAAAGTCAGCTGCTATGAGGTGAAGCAAGATGGCCACCAATCTCCGCCAAGGCTTCCGCCTTTCAGCAGCTGTAGGCAAACCTGGCATAGGGCTTGTTCCTTACCTGTCCTACTTGCTCAGTCTCAGCAGCTCCACTTTCTTCCCAAGTTCAGCAGTAAGCTCTCAGGCATATGGCTCATCTCTCCCTGAAGCCTCAGCTCTTGGAGCCGCTCAAGGGCTTCTCTCCTTGCAGCTCAGCTGTGGGCCAAACTTTTCTCTCACACGGCAGGATCAAATACGGTGGCCTCCTTTTCCTGTGTCTGTGCCTGTCTCTCTCTGCATCTCTGTTTTTATCAAAACTGGCCAGAGGGTAGAGACCCAGCTGCTTCATGCTTCACTATATGTAACCCAATCAAAAGTCCTAGAGAGATTTTCTCAAGTAATCATGGAACCCTCAACTGAATTTAATGTGATCAAAGGGTATCACACCCACAGGAATAGATTAGTTTAAAAACATTTCTCTTTTTGGGATTCATAAAATAATTTTAGACTGCCACAAGTCCCAAGCAGCAAGAGAATGCAAGCCCAATACACTTGTTAAGCCTTTGTTTGCATCACAGTGCTAATGACTACCAGCCAAAGCAAGTCTCACAGCCAAGCTCCCAGTCAACCTGGGAAGGAAACACAGAGACATCACACAAGGAGGCATCATTTATTGGGGGTCATGATTGCAACAATCCACCACATTAGGAAACTCAGAGCAGACTTGACTGGGCTCACATTCCATAAACTCCTCTGGGAGACAAGCCCTGGGGACCACCAGGGAGATCAAGAAGCAGCTGGCTGAGAGCTGTTAGTTCTGGCTAGAATCCTGAGAAAGGAACTAGAACTTTCTATCAAAATGACTCCCAGCCACCGCTTTCATCTCTATATTAGTCAGCTATCAATATATAATACTGTGTAACAACCAACCTCAAAACCTCAGGGATTTACAACAAATACTCATTTTTCTTGCTTGCAGGTCTGTGGGTCAGCTGGGGTTTGGCTGTGTTTCAGGTGTGGGTTTGAGGCTCAGCTGGGTCTTCCCTGCTTCATATGCTTCCTTCTGAGGCTTAGCCTGGAAAGGCAGCAGCTACGGAGGCACGCACTTCTCACGGCAATGGCAGAAACATGCACGAGAGAGAGCCCGACTGCACAGTCACGTTTTAACCCTCTGCTCATGTCACATCTGCTTGCACCCCACTGGCCAAAGCAAGTCACATGGCTAAGCCCAAGGTCAAAGGGCCAGAGAGTCTCTTGCCCACCACGGCAAAGGTGTGGATGTAGTAGTATACTACCACATAGAAGTGCAGAAAAGGGATTTTCAAGCTGCCACCACCTCACACACCAACCCTTCCAAATCCACCCGTTTCCCCTGCCCCAGTTGTGTTAGCTTAGACCTGGAGGTGACAAGTAACTGCCAGGTGACCAGCACTTTCCCGAAGCTTCTTTATGCTCAGGGTCCCACGACAGAAATGACTAGAAAGATGAGAGAGGGATAAGACTCCATCTTCCCGCCAAGAAGGAAGCCCTGAGGCCAGGGGGTTACATTGTCAGAGAAGAAGCACCCGGTTTTGCCTACTGTAATCCTTCTCATCTTTTTTGGCACACAATGTCACCAGCATCTTACCGTCAGGGTTGAAATTGGAGCCCTTGGCTAAAGGCCATATCTGACAGCGACTGGTGTCCAGGACATATTTTTATCATTAAACTCCTTCTAACAGTTAAAACAGCAAAATGTTTTTGAGGTGACCAGACAAAGCTTCCGCAGGAAACATGTTGATTCTAACCACCTGGGCAGAGCAGACGCCCTGATCTTTTTGTCTTGCTGAACACCTTTGTTGATTTATTACCTTCTCTAATATGTATAAAGGGTCCATTCATTAACTCGTGGAGCATCCCCGGGCCCCAGGAATTGAGGTCTAGGGGATGTTAGAAAACAAGTTTTTTACCAAGCACCTGTGCCAGGCATCGCAGGGATGCAGATCAGGGTAAGGCATGGTCCCCCTGCACACAGAGCACACAGTGGAAGAACCATAAGGAAGGGGACAGATGATAAAGGCTACAGGAGTTTTGAAGAAGAGAAAGTCCTCTAGACAGTCTGAGAGGAAATATTGCAATTTGAAAGCATCAATATCTGATATATAAGGGAGTGAGCTTGAGGAAGAGGAAATGACTTGCACAATGAAGAGAGTGAAAGAAGGATTAGAACTCAGTGCTCAGAGTTCTGGTCCCTAGTTCTGTCTGTGCTGTCATATGCCTCCCCTCCTGGACAACTTTCCAGAGCTCAGCTTGTCCCAAAGTTACACAGATGGAGTAGATGGAGTGAACTTCACAATTACTTCTTTTTTTAAGCAGTCTTTTTTCTTTTAAATAGATTTTTCCCCTCCCCCACCCTGCTGTTTTTGCTGTCTGTGTCCATTCACTGTGTGATCTTCTGTGTCTGTTTCTCTTTTTGGCTTCTCTTCTCATTTTTTCTCCTCTAGGATTCACCAGGATTGGATCCTGGAGACCTCTGATGTGGAGAGAGGTTCTCTGTCAATTGTGCCACCTCAGTTCCTGGTCTCTGCTGCACTTCACCTTGACTCTCCCTTTGTCTCTCTTTTGTTGCTTCATCATCTTGCCACATGACTCACTTGCACAGGCACGTGGCTTGCTGCGAGGTCACTCGGCTTGTCGCACAGGCACGGGCTTGCTGCGTGGGCACTGGCTCACCACATGGGCAACCGCGCAGGCACTCAGCTCACCATGCGGGCACTTGACTCGCCATGCGGGCACTCAGCTCACCACATGGGCACTCACGTGGGCACTCAGCTCATCATGTGGGCACTCAGTTCACTGCACAGGCACCCACATGGGCACTCGGCTCACCACGTGGGCACTCAGCTTGCCACACAGGCACTGGCTCACCATGCAGGCACACTTTCTCTTCTTCTTTTTCACCAGGAGGCCCTAAGGATCAAACCCAGGTCCTCCTATATGGTAGGCAGAGGCTTTATCACTTGAGCCACATCCTCTTCCCTTCACAATTACTTTCAAAAGCTAGGTCTGACTTTACCCTTTTTAGTCATATAATCCCCGTCATGTTATTCCATTGGCGCTTGAAATTCTTCATTTGTAGAAAGAATATAAAAGAGAATACTAAAAGTGCAAGATATCTTGCAGGTCATCTAGTTTACTCCCCCACCAGATACTTGAATCCCTTCCCAGTGGAGGAAACGTAGCTTGTATTTGAATGCTTCTAATGACAGAAAACTTACCACTCTTTGGAGAATCATTTACTCTCTTTGAACAGATCTATGCTAGAAGGTTATTCCTTATGGTGGGCTGAAATTTATTTCCCTGCTTATTCTACCTATAGGATCTTTGATGCTACATCTTTGGGAGAGGCAGAACATGCCAGCTTTCTCTGGCATAGGAGACATCTTCCCATCTGAAGACCCAATTCACAGGGTTCCTGAACCTTCTCTTCTGCATGTTGGATGTCCCAGTCCATTCCATCCTTCTCACATGACCTAGTTTCAAGGCCCTTCAGCAACTTGCTCACTCTTCTCTGGACAGGTTTTCATTTCTTTCCCCACTTCCAAAAGCCAAGGATGGAAACTAGCAGTGAATTCTTGCCAGCCCAGACCAGACAAATCCTCTCCCTATCTTAGCCATAGCACGTGTGTGCACAGCCTAATGCTACAGCGGCATTTCTCCACACACTCTTGGCTCATACTTGGCTTTCTTTCAGCCACCTCTGTCTGTTTCACATGTGTCAATGGGCCATGCTCCCCTGCCTTTCCATTAGGTGGTTGCATCTGAATTACTCCAAATTCTGAATCCTATACTTATCTTTGTTATACTTCATCTTCCTCAATTCAACTCCCTGTTACGTTTCACTTTCAAATTGCAGAAACGGTTGAGACGGTTCAACCCTCTCACTTCTTTATGTACTATTTATATATGTTTTCTTAATTGCAAAAAGGAGAGCATGTTCAGAATAACAAGTACAGAAATTATTATAGAAAACCCCTCCTTGTCCCCTGGTCCCACCTCTTCCAGGAAGCATCATTCCAGTATGATGTAGCTCTGTCTGGGGCCATTTTGGATCTTGATTCTGCCTCCAGCACACCATATGATCCCTCCCAGCTCCGTCCCAACTGCAGATGTGCTTGATGCCCTCTATCTGCCATCCCAGTGAGAAGGCAGCATCCCAGCCGACCTTGCCTTAAAGGTCAGCGGGGGCAGCTGCAGCCACCTACCATCTGATTGCATAGATGTCCAGCCAATATTTTCCCATAATGTCATCAGAATCTGAAACGAGGATTCAGTTAGTTTATTTGGGATCCTGGGAAGCAAGAGTAAAGGAAAAAGAGTGAGACAGAAAAAGGGGAAAATCCAACAGAGTGCATTATCCAGGTCACTACTCTAGCAATGAGACATCAGCTCTAGCAGGATCTCTAGAAGTGTACAGAAAACCTCCCAGAATTGTCTGCCTGGAGGGCAAGCGGCTGCAGTATTTATCCTACCCCCGCCCCCCAATCCTACCCCCGCCCCCCACTAGTGGAGATTGTCCCAAAACATTAGTGTATCTGCCCTTCTGAGCTTGCCCATGGCCCAGTCTCCCCTGGGGTTAGTGTCAGAGAAGGCCCCGAGGCAGAAGCAGGAAGACATGGAGGTGGATGATGCGGTGCAGGTGAGTCGGAGCTCCCCGTGCTTGCAGTCAGGGGTGGGCGCCAAAGGCATCT
Organism: Dasypus novemcinctus; assembly: GCF_030445035.2. Classification (NCBI taxonomy): domain Eukaryota; kingdom Metazoa; phylum Chordata; class Mammalia; order Cingulata; family Dasypodidae; genus Dasypus; species Dasypus novemcinctus. The sequence continues at coordinate 20,432,384 of NC_080678.1, forward strand.
GCTGCAAATGTCATGAGAGATCTTTCCAAGCACCCCACCATGCTCCGGACACACACAGACCTTCCGGTGTGATCTACCAAAGCTAGAGATTAGACTAGTCCGCTACGACCTGCTCTTGGTGATCCCCTGCTGGGTCCTGGTGCATCTTATCCCTGGAGGTCCCAAACAATCCCACCTGTGATCAGAGTGGTAACTTACAAAAGCCTCCTTTCTTAAAATGCAGTGACATCTACCATCTCTGGTCTTCCAGTTCTTTCCTGGTCTCATTCCCTCAAAGGCCACCACCAGCCGCTCAATGGGCACACCTGTCACCTCTCTCAGGTCACAGGTAGAGCAGCAGTTCCCGGCCCGCCCACTGCATCTGGGTCTTCCTGTCCTCTCACCACAATGTGCCCTGTCCTTTTCAGTCAGAAGCTTTTCCTGGACAGGGAGTAAAGCGATGCTGAATAAAAGCCGATAAGTTCTCTGCCTGTCACAGTCACACTGCACCCATGGGCTGTCCCATCCCTGAGCATTCTCCCAATGTGAAATAACACAGGGGTCTCTTGCATCTTCTGTTACCTTATTGGAAACTGGACCTTCCTGCGGGCTCCAGTCTTCCTGACCTAGACTCTGTACTCCCCTTCGTACCTCCCTTCTTCTCATAGGCATCCCGGGAGACACATTCCTTGACATCACTTGTGCACATCTTGGAGAGTTTGGAGCTCACGGGCAAGTCCTCTCCCTTCCCTCCCTCTTCACCTTGCATGGTCAGAGTGGAGCATGGAGGCTTGCCCACCCCCAGGTTCATCGTGTCTTCCAGAGTCTCATGCCCAAATAACATCAGCTGTCCAGGTGTCGGGTTTGTCTTTGTTGGCTGCAAAAATACCACAAACCAGTTTGGGCTTTAATAATGGGAAATTACTGTCTCATGGATCTAAGGCTAGAGGAAGTCCAAAACCAAAATATTGGCAAGGCTTGCTTTCCCAAGAGCCTGACGTCTGGTGCTGGCTGCTGGCAATCCTCGGGCTTCCTTGGCTTCCATCTCTGGTCCCATCGCTTGGCAATGTCCTCTCCTTTTTTCTGCTCTTCCAATTTTTTGCTGACTTCTGGCATCTGGCTCTTTAAAAGGCCTCCAGGAATTCAGATTAAGGCCCACCCTCATTCGGTTGGACCACAGCAACCTGAAAATAGCATCAAGAAGTCCTGTTTACAGTGGGTTCATTCCCACAGTCCTAGCTCATTTACCAGAGTGCAGAAGAAACTACAAAATAATGCGATGTTCCTTATCCATTAAATAGTGCAGAAATACAACCCTCTAAGGTCAGCAAAGTAGGTGTTATTATTTTTTACCCTCTAAGTGAGGAAACTGAGACCCAAAGAGTTTAAAAGATTTCCCAGGGTTACTTTGCTTGTAAATGGTGAAGAGATTAAATTCCAGGGTTTTAAGACTACAAAACTCACATCTTTTTACTAATTAATGTTGCCACCAAGCCATGGAAAAATGCCACTCTTTTCTATCAATTTGAAAAATACCAAAAGAGAAAGGCAAAAGTTGTAAGTGGCCATTTCACAGAAAAGGAACTGTTAGTGGCTCTTAAATACATGAAAAGATGCCCACCCTAATTCATAATAAGAGAAATGACTATTACCCAGTATTTTTAAATATCAAAAAGTTGCCAAAAGTGTGGAAAAGAGGCATTGTTGGTGACAATATAAAAGGAAAAACTCCATGGGAGCAAAGTGAGAATATTTACCAAATTACAAACGCAAAATAACAATATTACGAGGAAGTTATTCTATACACATAATCAGAGGTGTATGAAATTAATTAGATGCACAGACTAACAATGCAGCATTGTTTACAAAAGGAAATGTTGGGAAACTACATGTTTTTCAGTAGAGAACTGGTACAAACACACAATGGAATATTACACAGATGTTAAAAAAGGAGGGGATTTCCGCTTGTAGCCATGATGGAACAATTAGCCTTCCCTTAATAGACAATTAGAAACCTGGAAAAAGTATTTGAAACAATTGTTTTTAGACATTGGATAACAGGCAGCACAGGACTATGATCCCTGAGAGAAAGAGACAAAAATGGTAAACGCTCTAACTTTCTGCCTATGGAGGCCCTTTTTAGATTGTGGCAGGGGGAGGGGGAACCCAGGCAGAGCGCAGGGGACCTACTGAGCTGAGGAGACAGAAATTGGGGTGCAGAGAGGTTGGGGCTGCTGGAAGTGGCAAAGCAGAATTCCAAAGAGGGATATAAGCAGAGAAAGTTTCCAGAAATCTCCATGGGGACCCCTTGAGTCTAGCTGAATACTAAGCAGTGCACACACATTATGAATCTCCACAAGGCCAAGGAAAAACTACCAGGGAAGGAAAAACTAACAGAGCTCACACAGGATGAGAAGATGGCAAAATTCCACTGGCCAGGATTAGAGAGGTCTCCTTCAACACCTAAGGCATTCCATAGAGATCCGAGTAAGTGCACACCATGGGAGAAGAGCTAAACAAGTCCTAAACTAACACATTCTAGCCCCACCTAACAAATTGTGGAATTAATTGAGCTATTCCACAAGTAAATTAACTGCCTGAGGAACAAAACACACTTTTAAAGGAAAATGACAAAATTCACACACTCAACAGCATAACAACCACATGTTCAGCATCCTATCATACATTACTAGACAAACAAGGAAGCAAGAAAAATGTGGCCCGTAACTAGGAGAAAAGTACACGGATATAAATAGACCCAGGAGTGGTGGAAATTATAGAATTAGCAGACAAGAACCTGAAAACAACTATTTTATATACAACCAAGGATTTATAGGAGAACATGAACATAATTGGGAGAAAAATATAAAAAAGAACCAAGTGGAACTTATAGATGGAAAAATACAGTATATGAAATGAAAAGTTCACTGTATGAGCTTCACAGCCGATGAGACACAAAAGGAGAAAAGACCAGTAAACTTAAAGACAGACCAGCAGAAACCATCCAACAGATGCATGGTGAGAAAAAAAAGCTGAAAAATAATTAACAAAACCTCAATGATCTGCAGGATCTAACAAGCAGTATAATATACATATAATTGGAATCCCAGAATTTGAGAGGGTATGGAATACTTGAAATAATGGCTGAAGATTTTCTAGCTTTGATGAAATGGTCGAACCACAGATTCAAGCTCAGTGAATCCCAAGCAGACAAAAACAAATAAAACCCCACCATGCCTCATCATAACCAAATTGCTTACAACAAATAATAAAGAGAAAATTTTAAAAGGTGAGAAAAGAGAAACAAAACTTGCAGAGGAAAAATCTAAGAATCATTGCTGAATCCTTACAAGAAAAACACAATGTAGAAGATAATAGAGGGAAGCAGAGGTGGCTCAACTGATAGAGCATCTGCCTACCATAGAGGAGGTCCAGGGTTCAAACCCAGGGCCTCCTGGCCCATGTGGTGAGCTGGCCCGTGCGCAGTGTTGCCACATGCAAGGAGTGCCATGCCACACTGAGGCACCCCTGTGTAGGGGTGCCCCACTCACAAGGAGTGCTTCCCGCAAGGAGAGTCAACCCGCACGAAAAAAGTGCAGCCCACCCAGGAGTGGTGCCACACGTGCGGAAAGCTGACACAGCAAGATGACACAACAAAAAGAGACACAGATTCCCAGTGCTGCCTGAGAAGAATGCAAGAGGGCACAGAAGAACACACAGCGAATGGACACAGAGAGTAGTCAAGAGGGGAGGGAGGGAGAGGAGAGAATAAATTTTAAAAATCTTTAAAAAAGAAAATAGAATAACATCTTTTAAGGGCTGACGTTAAAATAGATGAATGGATGGATGGTGTCTTAGATTCCAAGAGCTTCCCTAACAAAGGGCTGCCACCACGATCTATGTGGCTTAAAACAACAGAAATTTATTTTTCCACAGTTCTGGAAGCTAGTAAGTCTTAAATCAAGTTGTCAGCAAAACTGTATTCCCTCTGAAATCTGTAGGGAAGAATATTTCCCCATTGAATTACATGGTACCTTTTGTCAAAAAACAGTTCATCATTTTGTGTGGGCTTATTTCTGAACCCCATAGGTCTATTCTTATTCTAATACCAACATGCTTTAATTACTGTAGTTTTCTGTGGTTTTAGAGTAAGTCTTAAAATGAGGTTATGAAATTTCTCCAATTTATAAATTCTTTGGGTTATTCTAAATCCTTTGCATTTCCATATAAATTTTAATCATCTGCAGGTCAATTTCTACAAAGAAGCTTGTTGGGCATTTTATTGAGATTGTATTAAATGCAGATTTGGGTTGAATTAATGTCATAACAAAATTGAGTATTTCATCCAGGGAGTTTGGTATATTCCTCCACTTATTTAGTTTCTTTCAGTAGTTAATTTATTTCAGCAACGTTTTGTATGCTTCAGTATATAGGTCTTGCATATTTTTGATAATTTTATGCCTAAGTGTTTCATGATTTTTTACACTATTGTAAATGAATTGATTTTTAAATTTAATTTCCTAATTGCTGCTAATTCAATTGATTTTTGTATATTGACCTTGTATCTTGTGACCTTGCTAAATGATTGATTAGTTTTCATAGTCATATTGTAGATTCATTAGGATTTTCTTTATAAGCAAAAATGTCATCTGCAAATAGAGACCTTTTTAGTTCTTCCTTTTTTATGCTTTTTTTCCCTTTTTATTGCATTATTGCACTAATTAGAATCTCTAGTACAATATTGAATAGAAGAGGTGAGAGAGGGCATCCTTGACATTTTTTTTTTTTATCTTAGGGAGAAAACATTCAAATACTTCATCATTAAGTATGACGTTAACTGTAGGATTTTCACAGATACCACTGACTAAGTTGAGGAAGTTCCTTTCTATTCCTAGTTGGCTGAGACGTTTGGGTTTTTTTTTTTACCATAAATGGGTGTTGAATTTTTCAAATGCTTTTTTCTGCATCTACAAAGTGATTATAAAATTTTTCTCCTTTATTTTATTAATGTGGTGAATTGCATTGATTTTCAAATTTTAAAAAAACTTTCACTCCTACTTGGTTGTAAAGTATTACTCTTTTTAAATAGTGCTGGGTTTGTTAATATTTATTAAGGATTTTTGTGTCTATATCCAAAAAGGTATTGGCCTATAGTTTTCTTTCTTTATAATATTTTTGTTTCACTTTGATATCAGATAATGTTGGCCCCATAGAATGAGTTAGGAAGGAATTCTCTATTTTATGAAAGATTTTGTGTAAGATTGGTGTTAATTCTGCCTTAAGTATTAGGATTTATGAGTGAAGTCATCTGGTTCTGCAATTTTATTTAGAAGGTTTTGTTCTTATCATGAGTTAAATTTATTTAATTGGTAAGGAGACCAAATTTTCTTTTTATTCTTGTGCCAAAATTTTTGATAATTTGCATCTTTCAAGGAATTTTCCATTTCACAGAAGTTGTTGAATATGTAGGCATAAAAATTTATACATAAAATTCTCTTATTTATTCCCTTATGATCATTTTAATGTTTATGAGATCTGTATTGATGTCCCCTCTTTCATTTGTCTTAACAATTTATAGGGTGTTGTGTTTTTTCTATTTTTTCCTTCCTCAGTCAAGCTAAAGGTTTTTCAACTTTACTGATCTTTTCAAAGAAGGAAACTTGGTTTCACCAATTTTCTCCATTATTTTCTATTTTTTATTTCATTAATTTCCACTCTATATTTACTTTTCTCTTACTTTAACTACAACTGAGTTTGATTAGCTCTTCTTTAAATTGGAAGGTTAAATAATTGATTTTGAAAGTTTTTTCTTTTCTGATATAAAACCAACGCAACACATTTTCCTCTAAGTGCTGTTTTAGTCTGCATACTACTGATTTTAACGTGTTGCATTTTTATCATTGTTCAGTTTGACTTTTTTATTATTTTTTCAGAAAGTCCTGGGGATTGAACCTAAGACCTCATACATGGGAAGCTGACATTCAACCACTGAACTACATCCACTCCCCAAGTCTGATTTTTTTATTCCTCTTGTGCTTTATTTTTTTATCCACAAGTTCAGGAGTGTATTGTTCAATTTCAAATACTTGGGAATTTTCCAAGTATTTTTCTGTTATTGATTTCTAATTTAATTTTGTTATAGTCAAAGAATATACTCTATAAAATTTCAACCTTTTTAAAATTTTGAGACTTCTTTTCTGATGTAGCATATGGTCTATCTTATGTTATTTTCTCACATGGACACTGGGTAGACCAAACTCCATGACTTATGAATTAAATGTTTCATGTGCTGTTGAGAAGGATGTGCATTCTGCAGTTGTTAGGTATAGTGTTTTAAAAATATTGATGAGGGAAGTGGACTTGGCCCAGTGGATAGGGCGTCCGTCTACCACATGGGAGGTCCATGGTTCAAACCCTGGGCCTCCTTGACCCATGTGGAGCTGGCCTATGCGCAGTGCTGATGTGCGCAAGAAGTGTCACGCCATGTAGGGGTGCCCCCCACATAGGGGAGCCCCATGTGCAAGGAGTGCACCCCGCTGGGAGAGCCACCCAGAGCAAAAGAAATTTCAGCCTGCCCAGGAGTGGCACCACAAACACAGAGAGCTGACGCAGCAAGATGATGTAACAAAACAAGAGACACAGATTCCCGTGCTGCTGACAACAACAGAAGTGGACAAAGAACATGCAGCAAATGGACACAGAGAACACACAACTGCGGGGAAGGGGATAGAAATAAATAAATAAAATAAATCTTTAAATAAAATAAAATAAATTTAAAAATAAAAATATCTATGAGCTCTAGTTGGTTGATACGGTTGTTTTGATATTCTATATCATTACTGATCTTCTAGTCATTCTATTATCAAAAGAAGAGAATTAAACTTAGCAACTATAATTATGGATTTGTCTATTTCTCCTTTTAATTCTATCAGCTTTTGCTTCATGTAGTTTGAAACTCTGTTATTAGGTGCATCTACATTTAAGATTGTTACATCTTTTTGATGAATTGACCCTTTATCATTGTTTGGCAAAACTCTTGTCCTGAAGTCTAGTTTGATGTTAACATTGCCATTCTAGCTTTCTTATGATTACTCTTTTCATGGTATATCTTTTTCCGTGTCTTCAATAAATGGTGCTGGAACCATATAGAAATAAAATTAATCTTGACTCATAGTTCACACTATACACAAAAATACATTCAAAAGGATAATGGACCTAAATAGAAAAGCAAAAGTTATAAAAAGCCTGGAAAAATACATAAGGCAAAAAATCTATGTGACTTTGAAATAGGCTAAGACTCCTCCATCCGGACACAAAAAAGCACATGCACACACACACACACCCAATTAAAATGGACTACATTAAAATTAAAACTTCTGGAGGAGGAGCAAGATGGCAGCAGAGTAAGGAGTTCCAAGAGTCAGCTAGTGCTACAGGGCAGTTAGTAATCACCCAGAGCTTTCTAAAGCACCTGATTGGGGCTGCTAGACATCAGAAGAGCATCCTGCAATATCCTTCGAAGAATGGAAGGATGAGACTACCCATCTGCAGAGAAGTAGAGTATTCCATGCTGTGGACGCCAGTGCTCATTTTCCACTGGAAGCGCAAGTCACTTCAGGAGCTCTTCTGAGACCGAAGTTGGAAGTTCCATTTCCCAAAAATGGGGAAGGAAGAGACATTTGGGCACCAACCTCAGCTACTGATTAGCAAATTCAGCTGACTAAAGTATAATCCTAAGAACAGCTAAAGTTTGAACTTGTCCAAGTCAGAAAGAGGCCAGTGGCCACCATTTTAACTCATCCCTGACATGAGGGGAAGCAGGGCTGATTGAAAATTACAGTGCTGGTAGGGACCAACTTCTTTCCATCCAGATCAGATTGCAGCTCTAGCCTAAGCCCCAGTCCCACTTCCGGCAGGGAGGAAGCTGGGGGGACCTGTACCAAACTCTCTGGGAAACTGCAGAGAGGCCAGTGCTCATACTACTCTGGTGGCACAAGCCACCCAGGAGCTATTCTGTGGCTAGAATTGAAAGCTCCATTTCCCAAAAACAAGGGAGGAAGAGATGGTTGACCACCGACTTCAGCTACTGATTAGTAAATTGTTTGCTAATGTATAACCCTAAGAACAGCTAAAGTTTGAAACCGTCCATGTTGGAAAGAGGTCAGAAGCTCAGACCCTGCCATGAGGGGAGGCAAGGCTGACTGAAAATCACAGTGATGGTAGGATCCAGCTTCTTTCCACCCAGATCAGCCTACAGCCCTAGCCTAAGCTCCAGCCCACCCCTGACAGGGAGGAAGCTGGCAGTACCTGCACCAGCCTCTCCAGGTAACTGCAGGTATATTCAGCTGGCACAAACTGAATAGTTGGAAGTCTACCTGGGCAACTGTGATCATTTTGGACCCACACAGCATAGACTATTGTCCACACCTGCAGCTCCAATCCTGCAGGGGAGTAAGGAACATGAAGTTTCATTAGTCTCTCCGGGAAACTACAGATGGTCTTGGCCTGCCCAACTTGGACTATTACACATGGCTGTGGCTCTGTTTCTATCCTTGCCAAAGGATTAAGATGGGAGAAGCTTCATTGGTTCCTGGGGTAATGCGGGCCGCTTCAGCCGCCACAGCTTATAGCACTAACTACATCCTATTCTCCTACTATACAACCAGCAAGAGAGAAAGGGCAAGAAAGCCCTAAACTAAAGAGAGAAAACATACCCAGAATAAATATTTTGTAAGCCAGATGCCAAGACACCAACAAAAAATTACAATCCATACCAAGAAACAAGAAGATATGGCCCAGTTATAGGAACAAGATAAGCCTCCAGATGACACAAAGGAGTTGAGAGGACTAAGCACAGATCTTCAAACAAATCTCCTTAATAAATTCAATGAGATGGCTAAAGAGATTAAGGATATTAAGAAGACACTGGGTGAACACAACGAAGAATTTGTAAACATACACAAAAAAATAGCAGATCTTATTGGAATGAAAGGCACAATATGTGAATGCCCCGGCCAGCGGGGCAGCAAACTGGGGCTCGTGGCTTGCGTGGAGGAGAATGATGAGACAGGAGACGCGAGGAATGACAGCAAGACAGGGTGAGGATCAAGCTGCAAATTTTATTGAGGGGAACAAAGCATATATACTCTTGGGAAGGGGAGGGGTAATAGGCGGGGGTGGAAGTTAGGGATTGGCTATGATCACTACTGACGTATAGGGTGGGTTTCAGTTTACCTGCCTAGCGCCTGCCCACTGCCTTGTCAATCTGGGCAGTGGCGGGAAGACGGAGAACAAAGGCCTGAAGGGGAAGAAGAATAAGGAAGTGACAAGGCAGATTTGGATTCTGCCATGTTGTGGGACCTGACATATTGTGAGGAGCTAATTATAGTTTGCTCAAATGAGAGGGCTGGCTCTTCTCTGGCAGCCGTGCTACTGACTCTCGCTGAGTTCGGCATATATTCTTTTTATTGCTCCCAACAACAATAAATGAAATTAAAAATACACTGAGGAGAAACAGATGTGGCTCAAGCAATTAAGTTCCTGCCTACCACATGGGAGGTCCCAGGTTTGGTTCCCAGGGCCTCCTGGAAAAGGCAAGCCGGCACAAAAGTCAGGCCTGGTGAGTTGACACAACAAGATGACACAAGAAAGAGACACAAAGAGGAAAGACAATGAGAGACAAAGTAAACCAGGGAGCTAAGGTGGTTCAAGCAATTGAGCACTGCTCTCCCACATGGGAGGTCCCAGTTTCAACTCCTAGTACCTACTAAAGAGAAAACAAGCAGAGAACAAGTGCAAACAATGAAGGGGAGGAATCAAAAAATAAAATAAATCTTTAAAAAAAAATACACTGGAGGCATATAACAGCAGATTTGAGAAGGCAGAGGGAAGGATCAGTGAGCTTAAAAAAACAGCCTCCAAAAGCAAACATACAAAAGAACTGATGAAGAAGAGAATGGAAAAAAATTGAACAGGGTCTCAGGGAACTAAATGATGGCAAAGAACATGCAAACATATATGTCATGGGAGTCCCAGAAGGAGAAGAGAAGGGAAAATGGGGCAGAATGAATATTTGGGGGAAAAAATGGTAGAAAATTTCCCAACACTATTGAAGGACGTAGATATCCATGTCCAAGAAGCCCAATGTACTCCCATCTGAATAAATCTGATTAGACCAACTCCAAGACACATACTAATCAGAATGTCAAATGCCAAAGACAAAGAGAGAATTCTGAAAGCAGCAAGAGAAAAGCAATGCATAACATTTAAGGGATAACCAATAAGATTAAGTGCCAATTTCTCATTAGAAACCACAAAAGCAAGAAGGCAGTGGTATGATATATTTAAGATATTGCAAGAGAAAAACTGCCAGCCAAGAATTTTATATCCAACAAGATTGTCTTTCAAAACTGAGGGCAAGTTTGGAATATTCACAGATAATCAGAAACTGAGAGAGTTTATAACAAAGAGACTAGCTTTGCAGGAAATAATGAAGGAGGTGCTACAGCCTGAAAAGAAAAGACAGGGGAGAGAGGCTTAGAAGAGAGTCTAGAAATTAACATTATATCAGTAAAAGTAACTAAAATTGTCAAAAGAGTAGTGAAAATAAAATATGAAAGATAAAACCCGAAGGTCAAAATGGATGAAATAAGAACTGTCTTTAGGGTAATAACATTGAATATTAATGGATTAAACTCCCCAGTCAAAAGACCCAAGGTGGTAGAATGGATAAGAAAATATGAGGGAAGCAGATTTGGCCCAATGGATAGGGCATCCCCCTACCACATGGGAGGTCCAAGTTTCAAACCCAGGGCCTCCTGACCTGTGTGATGAGCTGGCCCATGCGCAGTGCTGAGGCGCGCAAGGAGTGCAGTGCCATGCAGGGGAGTTCCCCATGTAAGGGAACCCCACACTCAAGGAGTGCACCCAGTAAGGAGAGCCACCCAGCACAAAAAAAGTGTAGCCTGCCCAGGAATGGTGCTGCACACACAGAGAGCTGACGCAGCAAGATGATGCAACAAAACACAACACAGATTCTGGGTACCGCTGACAAGAATACAAGCAAACACAGAAGAACACACAACAAATGGACACAGAGAGAGCAGACAACTGGGGTGGGGAGGACGGGGGTGAGGAGAGTGGGGAAGGGGAGAGAAAAAATTAAAAATTAATCTTTAAAAAAAAAAGAAAATATGAGCCATTTATATGCTGTCTATAAGAGACTCACTTTAGAACCAAGGATACCAATAGATTGAAAGTGAAAAGCTGGAAAAAGATATTCCATGCATGCAGGAACCCAAAAAAAAGCCAGAGTAGCTATATTTTATTGGCTGAAGTAGACTATAAAAGCAAAACTATTATTAGAGACAAGGAAGGACATTATATATAAATAAAAGGGGCAATTCAGTAGGAAGAAATAACAATCATAAAAGCATATGCACCTGTAGTAGTTTGATATTATTGATGAATTCCAAAAAGAAATATTGGATTATGATGGTAAACTGATCTTCTCCTCTGGGCATATTAGATTATATTGGATTCATAGGTTTACTTGATTAAGTAATTATGTAAACCTCTTATGCCAGTAGGGCATTGAGTCCCCACCCTTTGGTGGATGGTGACCCACAGATAGAAAACATGGCAAAGGACAGAGCTAAGGGTTTTTGATGTTGGAGTTTTGAAGTTGGAGTTTGATGCCGAAGCCTCAAGCTGGAGCCCCAGGAAATAAGCACACAGAAGAAGGAGAAGCAAGCCCCAGGAAGGGAGGAAACCAGAAACCCTGAACCCTCACAGACATTGGCAGCCATCTTGCTCCAACACGTGAAAATAGACTTTAGTGAGGGAAGTAATTTATGCTTTATGACCTGGTATCTCTAAGTTCCTACCCCAAGTAAATACCATTTATAAAAAGCAACCAACTTCTGGTATTTCACATCAGCACCCCTTTGGCTGACTAATACAGCACCTAACCTGGATGCCCCAAGATGCATGAGGCAAGCACTGGCAAAACTGAAGGGAGAAATAGCTATCTCTACAATAAAGGTTAGAGACTTCAATACACCACTCAGCATCAGATAGAGCACATAGTGAGAGGATCAATAATGAAAGAGAGAGCTTGAATAATACAATAAATTATTCATATACAGAACATTGCATTCCAAAACAGCAGGATACATTCTTTTCAAGTGCTCTTGGATCTTTTTCTAGGATAGCCTATATGTTGGGTCACAAAGCAGATCTCAATAAATTAAACAAGATTAAAATTATACAGAGCACTTTCTCTGATCCTAATAGAATAAAATTGGAAATCAACAAGAGGAGGAAAAAGGGAAAATTCACAAATATGTGGAGATTAAACAACATATTCTTAAATAATCAGTGGATCAAAGAAGAAATTTTGAGAGAAATCAACAATTATCTTGAGATGAATGTCAATGAGAACACAACCTATCAGAACCTACAGGATGAGGAGAAAGTGATGCTGAGAGGGAAATTTATAGCCCTCAATGCTTACATTAAGAAGAAAGAGGGAAGTGGACTTGGCCCAATGGATAGGACCACATGGGAGGTCCACGGTTAAAACCCCAGGCCTCCTTGGCCCGTGTGGAGCTGGCCCATGCACAGTGCTGATGCACGCAAGGAGTGCCATGCCATGCACGGGTGTCCCCACATAGGGGAGCCCCACATGCCCCATAAGGACAGCCGCCCAATGCAAAAGAAATTTCAGCCTGCCCAGGAATGGTGCCGCACACGTGGAGAACTGACGCAGCAAGATAAAGCGACAAAAAGAGACACAGATTCCCGTGCTGCTGACAACAATAGAAGTGGACAAAGAAGAACACACAGCAAATGGACACAGGGTGGGAGAGGAGAGAGAAATAAATAAAATAAATCTTTAAAAAAAAAAAAGAGCTAAAATCAATGACCTACCTACGCAGCTGGAGGAGCTAGAAAAAGAACAGCACCTAATTACAAAGTAAGTAGAAGGAAAGAAACAACAAAGATCAGAATAAATGAAACTGAGAACAAAAAAACAGTAGAGAGAATGAGCAAAACCAAAAGTTAGTTCTTCAAGAAGATTAACAATATCAGCAAACCCTTAGCTAAACTGACAAAGAAAAAAGGGAAATAAAAGAAATAAAAAATGAAAATGGGAACATCACTAGTGACCCCACAGGAAGAAAAAAGAGCTCATAATAGGATACTATGAATGACTGTATGTCAATAAACTAGACAATGCAAATGAAATGGAAACATTCCTAGGAACGTATGAACAACCTACACTGACCCTAGAAGAAGCAGAAGACCAATCACAAGTAAAGAGATTGAAACAGTCATCAAACAACTCCCCAAAATAAAAAGTCCAGGATCACATGGTTTCACAAGTTCTACCAAGCATTCAAAGAAAATTTAATACCAATCTTACTCAAGTGCTTCCAAAAAATTGAACAGGAAGGAACACTACCAAACTCGTTCTGTGAAGCCAATACCACCCTATACCAAAGCCAGACAAAGACACTATACAAAAAGGAAATTACAGACCTATTTCCCTAATGAATACGGATGCAAAATTTTTCAACAAAATACTTGCTAGTCAAATCCAACAACACAGTAAAATAATTATTCATCATTATCAAGTGGGTTTTATACCAGAAATGTAAGGGTGGTTCAACACAAGAAAATCAATCAGCATAATACACTACCTTAATAAATCAAAGAAAAATCTCATGATCTTATCAATTAACACAGAAAAGGTATTTGACAAAATACAGCATCCTTTCTTGATAAAAATACAACTAAAGATAGGAATTGAAGGAAACTTTCTCAACATGATAAACGCCATATATGAAAAACCCATATATGAAAAACTCAATGGTGAAAGACTGAAAGATTTCCTGTTGGGATCAGGAAAAAGACAAGGATGCCCACTGTCACCTTGGGTTCTAGCTAGAGCAATCAGGCAAGAAAAAGAAATAAAAGGCATCCAAATTGGAAAGGAAGAAGTAAAACTTCTGCTACTCGCAGATGATATGATCCTATACCGAGAAAGTCCTGAAAAATCTACAAAAAAGCTGCTAGAGCTAATAAACAATTTCAGGAGAGTGTTAGGATACAAGATCAAAATGCAAAAATTAATGGTGTTTCTATACACTAGTAATGCTCATTCTGACGAGGAAGTCAGGGAAAAAATCCCACTTGCAATAGTGACTAAAATAATCAAATATCTAGGAATAAACTTAAACCAAGGGTGTAAAGCATTTGTATTCAGAAAACTACAATACATTGTTAAAAGAAATTTTTAAATATCTAAATAATTGGAGGAACATCCCACACACATGGATTGGAAGACTAAATATCATTAAGATGTCAATTCTACCCAAATTGATATACAGATTCAATGCAATCCTGATAAAAATTCCACCAGCATTTTTTACACAAATGGAAAACACAATTATCAAATTTATTTGGAAGGGTAAGAGGTTCCAAATAGCCATAAACATCTTAAAAGTGAAAAGCAGGGAAGCGGAGTTGGCCCAGTGGTTAAGGAATCCGTCTACCACATGGGAGGTCTGCGGTTCAAACCCCGGGCCTCCTTGACCTGTGTGGAGCTGGCCCATGCACAGTGCTGATGTGCACAAAAGGAATGCCCTGCCACGCAGGGGAGTCCCCCGCATAGGGGAGCCCCATGCGCAAGAAGTGTGCCCCATAAGGAGAACTGCCCAGCGTGAAAGAAAGTGCAGCCTGACTAAGAATGGTGCTGCCCACACAGAGAGCTGCCGCAACAAAAAGAAGCACAGGTTCCTGTGCCGCCGACAACAACAGAAGCAGACAAAGAAGAAGATGCAGCAAATAGACACAGAGAAGAGACAACTGGGGAGAAGGGGAGAGAAATAAATAAATAAATCTTTTTTAAAAAATTGAAAAGCAAAGTTGCAAGACTCTCACTTCCAGACTTTAAAGCATATTACCCAGCTAAAGTGGTAAAAACAGCATGTACTGGCATAAAGATACACATAGACCAATGGAACCACACTGATGGTTCAGAAACACATCTATGGTCAAGTGATTTTTGACAAGCCTGTTAAACCCAGCCAGCTCAGGCAGAACAGCCTCTTCAACAAACGTCTCTGGGTGAACTGGATATCCATAGCCAAAAGAAAGAAAGAAAGAGAACCCCTATCCCATTCAAAAATTAACTCAAAATGGATCAAAGACCTAAACATGAAAGCAAGAATCATAAAGCTCCTGGAAGAAAATGTAGGAAAATATCTACAAGACCTGGTGGTAGGTGGTAGATTCTTAAACCTTGCAGTGGAAGCATGAGCCACGAAAGAAAACATGGATAAATGGGACCTACTCAAACTTAAACACCTTTGTGATTCAAAGGACTTGATCAAGCAGGTGAAAAGGCAGCCCACTCAATGGGAGAAAATATTTGGAAAGCACATATCCAGTAAGGATTTGATTTCCATGCTATTAGAGATCACACAACTCAACAATAAAAGAGCAAGTGCAATCCAATTTTAAAACAGGCAAAAGATTTAAATAGACATTTCTCCAAAGAGGAAATACAAATGGCCAAAAAGCCCATCAAAAAATGTTCCCTATGACCAGTTATGAGGGAAATGCAAATCAAAACAACAATAAAATATCATCTCACACTGAATAGAATGGCCATTATTTTTAAAAAATAGAAAATAATAAGTACTGGAGAGGATGTAGAGAAATAGGAACACTCCTTCACTGTTGGTGGGATTGTAAAGTGGTACAGCCTCTGTGGAAGACAGTATGGCTGTTCCTCAGGAATCTAAATATAGAACTGCTATTTGATCCTGCAATTCCTCTATGAAAAATATATCCATAACTGAAAACTGTGACACGAACAGACATCTGCACACCAATGTTCATAGCAGCATTATTCACAGTTGTCCAAAGATGGAAACAACCCAAGTGTCCATCAACCAATGAATGGATAAGCAAAATGTGGTATGTACATAGGATGGAATACTATGCTGCAGTAAGAAGAAATGAAATTGGAACACATATGATAACATGGATGAATCTTAAAGACATTATGCTAACTGAAATAAGCCAGACACAAGGACAAATATTGCATGGTCTCACTAATATGAATTAAACATGAAAAATAAATGCATGGAGTTAAAACCTAGAATACAGGTTATTAGGAGATAAGAGGAGGACTGTGAAGGTGTACTGATACTTAAGGTATGTAGAAGTTTTAATTAATTTGACTGTACATGTGTGAAAATGGATAGAATTAGTGGTAACACATTATAGTGAGTAGCAGCTGCTTTATAAAAAGGGATTAAGGGAAGCAGATTTGGCTCAACGGATAGGGTGTCTGCCTACCACATGGGAGGCCCAAGGTTCAAACCCAGGGCCTCCTGACCCGTGTGGAGCTGGCCCATGCTCAGTGCTGATGTGTACAAAGAGTGCTGTGCCACGCAGGGGTGTCCCCCACATAGGGGAGCTCCACACACAAGGAGCGTGCACCATAAGGAGAGCCACCCAGTGTGAAAAAAGTGCAGCCTGCCCAGGAATGGCACTGCACACACAGAGAGCTGACGCAGCAAGATGCCGCTGAGAAGAATAGAAGTGGACACAGAAGAACACACAGCAAATGAACACAGAGAG
Organism: Dasypus novemcinctus; assembly: GCF_030445035.2. Taxonomy (NCBI): domain Eukaryota; kingdom Metazoa; phylum Chordata; class Mammalia; order Cingulata; family Dasypodidae; genus Dasypus; species Dasypus novemcinctus. Next base: position 20,449,019 of record NC_080678.1, read on the forward strand.
CAGACAACTGGGGGAGGGTGGGGGGTTGGGCAGGGAAGGGGAGAGAAATAAATAAAAAATAAATCTTTAAAAAAATAAAAATTAAAAAATTAAAGGGATTGTGACTGAAAAGGGTAGTCTAGAAATGTAAATGTCAATTGAAAGAAAGCTAGAGAATAATCTAATAATCTAGGGACTGAATAACACAATGAACCCAGAGGTGGATGAAAATGTGGTTAATACCACAAACCAAGAATGCCCTTCTGTGAACTAGAACAGATGTACATCATAGTGCAAGGAGGTAAGAATGCGGAGAAGCTCGGGAAAAATACAATCACTATAACCTATGGACTATAGTTAACAGCAATATGTAATATTCTTGCATCTATGCCAAAGATGTACTGAGTTGATAATGGGAGGGTATGGAAAAAGTGAGCCAAATGTATGCTATAGATTGGTTGGTGGTAATAGCCTATTGATATTATCTCATAATCTGTAACAAATGTTCCATCACTATGTGGTGTGTTGGTGAAGGGCTGTTGTATGGAAATTCTACACATGTGCATGATTGTTTCATAAATTCACAACTTCTAAATAAAAATATATTAATAAAATAATAGGGTAGGTTGTGGGGAAATGCACCAAATACAAGATATGGACTATAGTTAGTAGTAATATTTTGACAATATTCTTTCATAATTTGTAACAAATGTTTCACAACAATGTAAGGTGTTGGTGGTGGGGTGATGTATGGGACCCCTGTATGATGATATACATGTTTGTTTTGTAAGTTCACAACTTTTACTATACTCTTATTGTTTATGTATGTTCATGAATGAATGATATAATTTAATAAAAAATTTTTAAAAACTAAAACTTTTGCCCTGCTTTTCAAAAGCTACTACTAAGAAAAAGAATAGGCAAGCAACAGACTGTAATAGTCACAATACAAACATCTCACAAAAAATTCATAGCCAGAATATATAAAGAACTTTTACAATTCAACAAGAAGACAAATAACCCAATGGGGGAGAAAAAACAGAGCAAAAGATTTGTACAAATACTTCATGAAAGAAGATATGCAGCTAGGTAATAAGCACATAAAAAGATGCTCAACGTCCTTAATCACCAGAGAAATGCAAGTTAAAAGTATAATGAGATACCACTACACACCCACTAAAACTGTTAAAATTTAAAAATCAGACAATGCAAAATAAGCCTTGTTTAAGGGGTTCTGCTCACCTAAAACTTCACACCTTGGGGACCAGAACTTTAATTAGACTGTCAAGAGGGAACCACCCAGTTCAAGTACTTAGTCAAAATAATGCCCGGAGGGCCATAAGCTTGGGACATTAGGAGGCTAATGATAGGACAGTCTAAGAATTAGAATAATTTGCTGAAATAGTCCACAAAATGAGAACTCTAGAGGTTTTATAATTCAGTTTCCTTGAATATAATTGTAAGCACCAAGTATGAATGATTTGCAGGGGGTTTTGCTATTGCAATCTCCCCACTCCCCAAAAATGAGAATATGAACAGTAAGGTGGTTAGAGGCAAAGCTTTGAGTAACAGACCCGGTCTCCAGCTCCAACTCCACCAGTGGGTGGGCGAGACCCTGGCAAGTTCTTGGATGTCTCTGAACATCAGTTTCCTCATCCAGAAAATAGGAATAAGGCTACCTACCTAACAGTGTTGTCATAATGGTTCCTTGAAATGAAGTGTCCCTTGGCACATGAGAAGGTGTCAATAAGTGACTCACATTATTGTGATTGTTACTATCATCTGCCTGTCTCATAACCTTGAGGAGCTCTGTTAGTCTTCTGCACTAGCCTAGGTCTGCCTGCTCTGAGATGAAGTCTACACCCTTTCCCTTTCTCTGTTTCTCCAGGGGGATGGCCCACACGCTCCATTCCCGGACTCCTGTATCAACAATGGGCAGCACAGGAAGGAGGTTGGAGGGCAGGGAAAAGGAAGAAGTCAGGCAATTTCTCCTGCGCTCTCTCTGCCTGGGACATCTCTGGCAGCAGCTGTGTCTCCTCAGTTCCAGCTTCCACTCAGCAGACCTGCCTGATTCCAGATCGCCAGGGCTCCAGGAACTCTTGTGTCTCCCCTGCGTTTCTCCAGCCTCAGTGGTAGTGGCTTCCACAGCCCTTGCTAATCCCTGGGTTACCCGACTGATCCCTGTTTGGCATCTGGACTCCTCCATATCACTTGTGTAACAAATTCCCTGTATTACTTTCCCTCTGTTGTAAATACCTGACATGGTTTCTGTTTCCTGGTTAGCCCGTCTGCCCAGCCTGCTGGTTACCTGTACTTGGGCACCCCGGGATTTGCAGAATATTAATTGTCATCACATGCGCACGTGCTCAGAGTCCACTGCAGGTGCCAGTTGTCTGTCCATTGTTTTGCTGAGGAAGCTCTGCATCCCTCCAATCCTTAGTAAAGCGCCTGCTAATTACTTATGACCCTAAGGGATGGCTTCTCTGTTTCACAGGTTTTATGGCCAAATGTCTGACTCCATACTTGTCCAGCTTGGGTTGATCGTTGGTATAGGTGGGGGGGGGCAGTAATTTATCCCTTTCCTTTAGTTGAGAAGAGTAACTTCCTGATTGAGATTCCGGGTAGTAGTGGACCTTTCCCTGGCCACTGGGCAGAACCGTGGACACCACGTAACGCAGGAAAACCCCTCCAGCCCCATGCCCTTGCCAGCCACGCGCAGCAGCTCAGGCTTGCTGCGGTTTAACGCACGGGCAGGGTGCTAAGGAGCATTCATGGGCTTGTCTGACAAAGGTGCTCCCACCAGAGCAGGGTTCAGTGCAAAATGAAAATGCTGGGCCCCCGGACAAATAATATCAAGGCAGCAACAGCCGGGCATTAAAGCAAGCACAGGGCCCTCTGAGCTGCACAGGTTGCAGGCCCTGGAGCTAGCTCTGCCCCCACGCCCCCAGCGTACCATCACGGATCACAGCCTGTTCAGGGAGACCCGACCCTGGACTTCAAACAGCCCCCTAGTGAGGTGGGGTGAGCAGCTCCTCATGGGCCATGTGGCTTTCTGGTAACTGTTGTATTAAGGGAGTTCTCAGGTCACCTGGGCAGGTAAGTAGGGAGGAGGGGGATGGAGGAGAGGAGGAAGGGGCCCTTACCCTGAAATTCACCCAGGGCTAGGCTCCTAGTTCCCCCAATCCTCAAGCTGTGGGCTCATTCTCTATGCCATACCCACCTCGCCCCCTGCCCAGCCATAATTTTGGTGCCCAAGGTATTCAGTAGCTCAAACAGCTTCCTTGGATGCTTTAGCCATGTAACTTTTCTTTTTAATGAATTGTTTTTATTGTCTTTTTTTTTTAAAGATAGATAGATCACACAAAATGTTACATTAAAAAAAATAAGAGGTTCTCATATACCCCACTCTCCCCCCCACCCACTCCTCCCACATCAACAGTGTCTTTCATCAGTGTGGCACATTCATTGCATTTGATGAATACATTTTGGAACACAGCATGGATTATAGTTTACATTATAGTTTACACTCTTTCCTAGTCCATCCAGTTGGTTATGGCAGGATATATAATGTCCTGCATCTGTCCCTGCAATATCATTCAGGACAACTCCAAGTCCCGAAATGCCCCCATATCACACCTCTTCTTCCCTCTCCCTGCCCTCAGCAGCTCCCATGGTCACTCTCCCCATATTAATGGTAGAATTTCTTGCATTGCCAATGTCAGAACAGTTCTATAGTAGAATACCAGTAAATCCACTCTAATCCATATTTTATTTTTCCATCCTGCCATTCTAGAGAGCAGTTTGGCAGTTCCTCAAAAAATTAGCTATAGATTTGCCATATGACCCAGCAATCCCACTGCTGGGCATATACCCAGAAGAACTGAAAACAAGCACACAAACCGATATATGCACACCAATATTCATAGCGGCATTATTCACAATTGCCAAACGTTGGAATCAACCCAAATGCCCATCAACAGATGAATGGATAAACAGAATGAGGTATAAACATACAATGGAATACTACTCTGCTGTAAGAAGGAATACAGTACTAACACAAGGGATAACATGGGTGAATCTTGAGGACCTTATGTTGAATGAAGCAAGCAAGGCATTGAAGGACAAATACAGCCATGTGACTTTATACAGAGGAAGGCAGCCACTCAAGATGGAACCAAGCTAAGAGGGAGAGGTGAAATCCTTTTGCTCCAGCCACTAGCCTATCAAGAAATCACAACCCATCTGTGCAGACAAGGCTCTCCATACCTCGAGGAAATGGCAGATCCACAGGCCACAGAAGGTCAGGAAAAAGGCCTCAACCCTGGGGACAGAGCCAGCTCAGGACTGATGCCTGGCAGGTGAGCCACAGGTACCGTCTGAATGAAGGGGAAATCTGGGTTTGAACTGCTGTTCTGCCACCTGTTAAACAGCCTCGGGAGCAAAAATTTCATACCTTTGATCCTGTTTTATCATCTGTCAAATGAGGATGATATCTATCTAATTTGATGATTAAATATATGTAAAAATGCCCGGCATACAGCATGTGCTATAATGAACTTTCAAATACGGCTGTTTATGAATATGGATGCACATGTTATACATATGGCTATGTCTGTATCCTCACATATTGATAGAAATCTTTGCCACATATGTATTTATCTAAATATATTTTCATATGCGTCTATCAATGTGGTAGTGTACACATTATATTATATTGAATAACTTTCTCCAACCATCATCCCCAACTCCAACTGTCCTTTCAAATCAGCTTTTGGGTTGTTTTTTCCTTGCTCAAGGGTCGAACACTCAGTGGGTCCCATAGATCTTCTGGTCACCCTTAGATAAACAGTCTCAGAATTACTTTCAGTTCCAGGCACAATCTCTTTTCAGTCATTAAAATGTCAAGCCCAGGGCCATCCTTTCTAGCTTCCTACTCTCACCCAGTGCAGAGGCCCTCCCCGGCTCAGGCCTGCTCTAGTCTGGGAGTCCTGCCGTGGGTGGGGAGACAGGGCGGCCTCCTCTCCATATTCCAGCCTTGTGTGCCCCTCTCTCAGGAGGAGAGGAGGGAGCAGAGGATTTATGCTTTGAGTTCAGATGCAGCTGCTGGCACCTGTGTTCACAGTTCACTCTCCTCTTCGGGGTGGGGGGGTGCTTTTTGGGGGGTTCTCTGAGGCTCTCCTACTGGGTCTTGCTCCTTCTCCTACCACTTAGGACCCCCATACCCTGGACTTCCAGAGCAACCCAGACATCCTTAGCTGGGGTCACATTTCCCCTCCAGCCAACTCCTGCGGATCCCCTTGGCTCCCGGAGAGGCTCATGTACCCAGTCCCCCGCTTCCGAACGTCAAGTAATACCAGTCTCCATTTCCCATGTTCTAGGGAGCACATATCAAGCTTTCTGAGAGGTTCCCCTTGAGCCTGACCCCTTGGCTTGAAGTGAGGAGAAAATACTGCCCGAGGGGTGGGCAGAAGAAAGGGTTGCGAAATGGGGAAATGTGCCACATTCCAACCACTCCCTTCAAGGAATCCACTCTTGGTCTCTTTTACTTCAGGCCTTTTATGGTTTCCTGGTGGGTGTCATTTATATGGAGCCTTCATAAAGATTACGTATGTTTCATCAATTGTAACGAATGTACCACACTAATGAAGGATGTTGTTAATGTGGGAAAATGTGGGAGGTGTAGGGAGTGGGGCTTACTGGAATCCCTGATATATTTTTCTCTTTTTTTTTAAGATTTATTTTTATTTATTTCTCTCCCCTTCGCCCCCCCCCCCCCCCCCCATTGTCTGCTCTCTGTGTCTATTCGCTGTGTGTTCTTCTGCTTTCGCTTGCTTTATCTGCCGGCACTGGGAAACTGCCTCTCTTTTGTTGCATCATCTTGCTGCGTCAGCTCTCCATGTGTGCAGCGCCACTCCTGGGTGGGCTGAGCTTTTTTTTTCACACAGGGCAGCTTTCCTAATGGAGTGCACTCCTTGTGGGGAGCACCTCTACACGGGGGCGCCGCTGCGTGGTACGGCACTCCCCGGCAGCACTGTGTGTGGGCCAGCTTACCACACGGGTCAGGAGGCCCTGGGGATCCAACCCTGGACCCTCCATATGGTAGATGAACGCTCTATCAGTTGAGCCACGTCTGCGTCCCCTCCTATATTTTTATGTAACATTTATGTAATCTAAATAAATTTTTTAAAAATAGAAATCTATTTTTAAAAAAGGTTACATATGATTAAAATTTGAATAACTCAAATTATAAGTGTGAGAAAAACTATCTAGAAAGATGATCTAAGAGCAAAGTCCCTTGCATGCTTCCGAGTGCTATCCCTTCCTCCCACTTTCTGGACATGCGCTCTACACCCCTGGGCCCTGGGCCTCCAGGAGCTCCCACCTGGTCCCAGAGACTATCCAAAAATAGACAACCACGGGAAGTGGCAGGAGACAAAACTCAAAAGGCAGGATCAGGCCAAGTATGTACAGCCTTGTGTTCCAGGCTAAAAAGTTTGGGTTTTCCTATAATCAGATGGTCTCTCCATGAGGCATCCTGGAGACTATGAGAGTAAGCAGTTATGTATGCTGGGGGGGGTGGGGGGGTGGTGAGGGGCATTCTATGAGCTGCTTTCAGCAATTTTGGAAGCTTTACAAAAATCCATACATTTATCCCAAGTAAATCTACACAGATTGGTAAGACTTCAAGTTTCTTTGTTTTGGGAAACGGACTTTGGCCCAGTGGTTAGGGCGTCCGTCTACCATATGGGAGGTCCGCGGTTCAAACCCCGGGCCTCCTTGACCCGTGTGGAGCTGGCCATGCGCAGCGCTGATGCGCGCAAGGAGTGCTGTGCCACGCAAGGGTGTCCCCCGCGTGGGGGAGCCCCACGCGCAAGGAGTGCGCCCATGAGGAAAGCCGCCCAGCGTGAAAAGAGAGAGCAGCCTGCCCAGGAATGGCGCCGCCCACACTTCCCGTGCCGCTGACGACAACAGAAGCAGACAAAGAAACAAGACACAGCGGATAGACACCAAGAACAGACAACTGGGGGGGAGGGGGGAATTAAATAAATAAATAAATCTTTTTTAAAAAAAGTTTCTTTGTTTTGAAGGTAAATTTTAGTAGCACTTTTTTTTTTAAAGATTTATTTATTTATTTCTCTCTCCTTCACCCCCCACCCTGGTTGTCTGTTCTCTGTGTCTATTTGCTGGTCTTCTTTGTCTGCTTCTGTTGTCAGTGCACAGTAGCACTTCTTATCTCCCACTAATCAGCAACTCTGATTTACAGCCAAATTATAAATGGAGACAATTCATAAGTCATGGAGTTTGATCAACACAATGTCCATGGGAGAAAATTATTTTAAAAGAATGCCAGGGAAGTGAGCAGATCAGACCTGAGTTTTAGGGTCATCTCTAGCTACGGTGAGTAAAATGGGTTGAAAGGACCAAGAGGGGAGGTGGGAAAGCCTGTCAGGAAACTGTTGCTGTCACCCTGGAAATGAGCCTGGATCTTTATACACCAGCCATCCATAGATACATCCACCCACCCATCCAGCCATCCACCCACTCACCCACCCACCCATTCACCCATCCATTCATCCATCCATCCCCCCATCCATTCATCCATCCATTCAACAAATATTCATTGAGCTGTTACTATGTACCAGGCATTGCACTACATACTGCGGACACAGCAGGGATGAACTGAAGAGACAGAGCCTGGCCCTCATGGGGTACGCGGCCTATGGAGCGCGGCTATTAGAACATCACAAGAATGAATTTGTGATGAAGGCAAAATCCAGGGTGCTAGGAGAGTAGGACAGGGTCCACATGAGTTGACCATATTTTTTAAAGTTCAGGAAAAATAAAGGGGACCCTACGAATGGTGTGCTGGAAGAATGTATCTGCCCAAACCAGAAAACCACTGCTCTTTTCCAAAGAAAGAGAAGGGACCGTGTCTGCCTCCTGCACCACTGCTTTGTCCCCATACCAGCCCTGGTTCTGGCACGTGGCAAGTGCTCATTAAGTATTTGTTGAGTGGATGAGTGAATAGAACCCTATAACTCAGGCTGGCGTTTTATTTTATCTATTTAGCAAACACTTAGGTAATGCTAATTTAACACTGATTTTACTATGTGCCAGACACTGCTTGAAGTGCTTTACAAATATTAACTCACTCAATCCTCATGACAACTCTTAAGAGAGAGGTATTTGATTAACCCCACATTCCAGATGAAAGTGAGACTTAGGCAGGTTGTCTGGTGCCAGGTTCTGTGCTCTGAACCCCTACACCAGTGGCTCTCAAAGTGTGGGCTCCCCGGCAGCAGCAGCAGCGTCACCTGGGAGTGTGCTAGAACTCTAAATTCTCAGACACCACCCCAGGTAACTGAATCAGAAATGAGAGAGGGGGCAGCCTCCAGCTGATTCAGGTACCTGCTTGAGTTTGGGAAGCACTGGCCTCTACCTGCTGACTTTGCAAACATATCTAGTCCGAAGAATTACCTGTGGTCTCCTTAAAACTAAAACATCTTGAGAGCGGGTGTGGCTCAAGCACTTGAGCACCTGCCTCCCACATGGAAGGCCCTGGGTTCAGTTCCCAGTGCCTCCTGAAAAAACAAAACAACAAGAAAAAGCAAAACAAGTGGAAAAAACCAACTCAGGGAAGCTGTTGTGGCTTAGCAGTTGAGTGCTGGCCTCCCACTTACAAGGTCCTGGGTTCCATCCCCAGCCCCCAGTACCTAAGAAAAAACAAAAAAACTATAGCATCTTAGGCCCTTTCCCAAAATGCACTGAGTAGCTGGGAGTAGAGGGAGGGCCTGGGAGTCTGCATTTTTCACAAGTCCCCTCAGACTCAGGGTTTTCATCAGACAAGTTTTGGAAACATTCTTCTAGGCTATTCACGTTTTAACACTGCCCTGGAACAAAACAAGGAGGTGGCTTTACAAGAGAACAGCTGTTCCATCCAGGGGTGTGAGGACAGCAGATCACCAGTGAACTCACAGGTATAAATCTCCCTGGAGTCAAAACCCCACACTGGGTGTGTATTGTTCACAACTTCCTAATCAGAAGAGCAGATTCCATCTCTTCTAGGAATGTTAATGTGCCTTCCTCGAGAAACTTGCCGGCCAGCCTCTGAAGTCCAGCGCTGCAGGCAAAAGTTTGCCTTTATTGCTGTCTTTTTGAGAAATATAGTCCTCGCCAGGGATTTCCTGCAATAAATACCTTTGTCATCTTGGCTGAAGAAGCTATTGACCTGAAACACCTTGGGCTGAAAGATCACCTGTGCCTGGTCTCAGCATTTACCTGGGTTGGGGCATGTTTGGGTTTGGGGAAAGTTAAGGAGAGGACTAGAAGGCCCGGGAAGGATCGGATCACCTGTGAAAAAGTGCCATTCCCACCACCACTACCACCACTGCCAAATATCCCGACAACCAAAAGGGGGATGATGGGGGGAAAAAAAGGGTGAAGCTGGCAGAATTGTAAAGGTTAATATTTCTAAATTAAAAGGTGAAACCTAGGAAAATTCCAGGAATGTGGCTTTTAACCCAATTTGGGACATACTCTGGAATATTCATGATGCTCCATCTGCCAGAAACTAGATGAGGATGTGGAGGCCATGGGTGCCAGCCCCACTCTACCACCATTTGCCAACAAGGGTGGCAATGAGTGACTCTTTAAGCCTCCCCAAGCCTTGGTTTATTTACCTGTAAAATAATGATAATCACCTGTGCAGCCAACTGAACAAGGTTGTCGGAAGGATGAGATGAGAAAATGCTGGTGAAAAGGCTGTGCACACTGTAAAGTGCTCTCCACGTGTGAGGGGTTATCAGGGCATCACTAGCATTCTCCTAAGAAGGCACTGAGAAGAGGAGGCATGGACCCTATGCATTTTTGGGTCACAATGCATCAGAAGCAGAGCAAGGAGGTGGGTGGGCGGTGGACTCCCAGGGTGGGTGGTGGGAGGTGTCCGTTCTGTAGGAACAGGTGGCCCACGGTGAAGTCCATGTCCTCAACTTAGCACGAGAACGTGACACATCACCCACTGGGCAAGGGCCAAATGGACCCAAGGAATGATTTCTCATCCTGGATCCCAGAAAAGTCAAGATCTATCCCTTAGGAATGAACTCTGGAAGTAGAGATGCTAGAGAATAACAGCATCTGGAAGCCACTGCAAAAGCTGAAGACAGCAGAAAAGCAAATCTTCCATTCAAAGGAGGGGCTACCATGGAATCATTAAACTTATGTAGCAGAGAGGCCTTTTCTTATATATAACAGTCAGAGATTGCCTTCCCTCTGGGTGGTGCTGGTGCAAACTGCCCCCTAACACACCCACATCCATATGCAGGCTCCATTATCAGACCCAGTGCCACCACCTCCAGGCAGTCTTCTCTGATATTCAGATGGGGTTTCAGACACAGACCTTGAATTGAGAATCCACAAGAAACGTACTGAAGGATTGCTCCCAGGAAAGAACTGGTGGGAGGAAGTGGGGAAAGCAGGACAGGGAAGGGAGAGGAGCCAAGCAAGGCTCCTGATCCCACCGGGAGCGCTGGAGTGGAACTCAGACCTCTGAGTTTGTCCTGCCTCGAGACGAGGGAGCTGGGCTCTGGTCAATTGTTGGCCATAGCCAACCCCAGGGTGGCACTAACTCTCAGATGCGTCCAGCCCTGTGCCAAGACAAAGTGACTCCAGGCCCTAAAAAGTCACCTTAGAAAGTTGCACATGTTCTTTCACCTAGAAGCAAAGCACACAGAAGCCAACAAGCAGATGAACACCTGCAAAGGGCAAAAGGGACCCTGATGGAGGTGGACAAACTTCAGCTGCACCCGCTATAGCACCACTACCAAAATTTACTCGGCAATGGGAAACAGACAGGGCTTTGGGGGAAAGATGTGAAAAAGAACACCAGACTTGGGCCAGAAACCAAGCCTGTACTTTGCTGTGTGATCTTGAGCAAGTCTCAGCACCTCTCTGAACCTCAGTTTCATCATCTATAAAATCCAGATGGTAAGGCTAACAGACCATTGCTAACTCTGACGATTGCTGTGTGGTTTCAATAGAATATGCTGGGGTGGAGTGGGGCATTTTGTAAATCACAGGGCGGTTCCTGACCTGGAAGGTGCATCCTGCTGTCACCAACAAAATTAAGTCTTGCAAAATTCGGTTTGGGATTTGCTCCCTTCTCCCCTGCGAACTCCCCATTCACTGACCCTGTCTCCTTCAATGTCTGCACTGCACACTCTTAAAACTCCTCATTCCAAATAATCCCACAAAATGCTCTAGGGGAACTTGCTGGTTCCAAGTAGATATGCAATGAGCAGGTTGGTCCCAAATGCAAAACGCAGAGCCCCAAGCACCGCTGAGGCGCCTTCCGCGGGCCTGGAAGACTGACCCCAGCCACGGTGCTCTCTGCAGCAAGCCCCATTACCTCATAATCGCCAGGACCCCAGCCAGGTGGTGAAGGCTGTTTGTCCCGAGCTGCGTGAGAGGCGCAAGGGAGGAACTCTGCGCATCTGCCACAGTCTCTTTCTGCCTTAGAGGAAAGCCCCCGAGGGGCCCAGGTCTGGAGAAATCAACAGGCTTCCACTGGTCACTCACTCACTTCGGGGATCGTGGGGCAGGGGCTGTGCCGGCACTAGGTAATGACAGATAATGGGACATGCCGCCGCCCAAGGGAGCATTTCTCATCCTTCTGAAGCTGAAGCTCTGCCGCCCTTTGGCCTGGGTCTCTAGAGGCCTCTCCCCAGCTATTTAGCTCCAGGCCGAAGGGCAAGGACAGAATGGAGCTGCCCCTGGGGGGCTCACCATGGCAGAGAAGAGACCTCACCATATCAGATCTGGGTTTAGTGATAACAGCAAAACAATACTAATAGCAATATCGAGCACGTGTGGTACCTGCACCTGTGCCAGATAGTGTTGGGTCCTTCCATATATGCTTTTTATTTTTTAAAGATTTATTTTTTATTTATTTCTCTCCCCTTCCCCGCCACAGCCCCTGGCCCCGTTTTCTGCTCTCTGTGTCCATTTGCTATGTGTTCCTCTGTGTCCACTTACATTCTTGTCAGCGGCACCAGGAATCTGTGTCTCCTTTTGTTGCGTCATCTTGCTGTGTCAGCTCTCCGTGTGTGCAGTGCCACTCCTGGATGGGCTGAACTTTTTTCGCACTGGGAGGCTCTCCTTAAGGGGCACACTCCTTGTGCATGGGGCTCCCCTACATGGGGGACACCCCTGTGTGGCACAGCACTCCTGGGTGCATCAGCACTGCGCGTGGGCCAACTCACCACACGGGCCAGGAGGCCCGAGGTTTGAACCCTGGACCTCCCATGTGGTAGCTGGACTCTCTATCCTTTGAGCCAAGCTTCCCCATATATGCTCTTTGTTCCCCAGCAGCCGTAGGGGATGGGGACATCTGTTTCAGAGTGGGGCTCAAAGCCTGGGCTTTCTGCTTCCAGAGCTCACCCTCTTATCCACCCTGGCTCATCCCCTGACCTGCTGGTTGACTTTGGGCAAGACCCTCATCTCCCTGGGCCTCGGTTTCCCCTCGTGCCAACTGTCAGAGTTGGACTAGATGCTTGCGAAGTTCTCGTGCAGCTCTGACAATCGAGTGTCTTGAGCTGGGAGAGCGAATGGGGACGGTGGGCCACAGCTGACCTCCAGGACCCAGGCAAGAGCCCGTCCCGGGAGGAGGGGATGCAGCCCGCCTGGGACAAGCCTCTGACGACGCGAAGCCTCGGGATCGAGGTCAGCCCTGCTGGACAGCTTCTCCCTGGAAGCCAAATGTCTCACTGACGCTGAAGTTAAAGCCCCTTTGCGACCTCCCCGCCGCAAGCTGCTCGCTGTAAGTGACTCCAGTGCTAATGAGCTCGGAATGTCAAATTCGATCAGTCAGGCGGCCGCGGACACCGAGTGATGAAACGCCCCGTTCTGGGAGGAGGTATGGTTCTTTCGCCTTTCCCGGTTTTTGTAGTAACATCCGTCACAGCTACACATGAAAATAAAAACCAGATGGAATCGGAGAGGGGGAGAAGGTCTTCTCCGTCCCTGGGCAGGAGGACAGCGACCGCTGTGAGCAGGGAGGAGCTGTGGGCTTCTCAGCAGGGCCACCCCGGCCAGGGCCACAGGTACCTGGGTCCTACCTGTCTCTTCTCCTCCCGGCCTCAGGCGGCCGCAGAGCAAGTGAAGAGCTGGAGCCACCCCAGCCCTTCTGAGCTCCAGCCAGGCCAGTGCCACTCACACTCCTCTTCTCCTGGTCCAGGGAGCCTCAGGCACAAGCCAGGGCCCTGCACTGAGAGCACACATTCCTCTGTGACCCTCCTGCAAGCACAGGGTGCAGAGCAGGGAGCACTGGGCCCAGGACAGGCAGGATCCAAGCCTGGACCCCTCCTCCTCCAGGAAGCCCTCCCGGACCTCCCCTTCAAAGTGTTCCTGCACTTTAAGACCAAGCCACATAGCTTCACACTTATACCGCCCACTTACTTTGTCCAATAAATCCACGGGCAGCTTGCTTAGATCCTCACTCAGATTTTTAGCAGCTCCTAGGGGACAGGACGCACTCGATATTTGTCGGAGGAACTAGCCACCCTTGGTCCCCAGGGTGGTGCCTGGCACGCTGAAGTTATTCCGTAAACGCACGTGCAAAGAATGCGGCTAGAGCATCACTTGGATAAGCCTCAATGTACAATATCCGTCACTGACCCCTACTACGGGTCATGCACTATTTCACCTGCGTTAACTCACTTAATCCCACAGCAATCCTATCAGACAGGTGCCACTCCCACTCGGCAGCAGGGAGTCTTGACTTTGCCCTAGGAAAAGGGCGGAGCGGGAATTTGCTCCCACACCTGCAGGCCCTACGCTCGTGCACTTCACCTCTCTCTGGGTGGGCAACTAGATGCAGACCATGCCCTAGTGGGGACTGGGGTAGGAATTACCCCTTTCTGTCCCCACCCAGGCCCTGCACGCATCAAGAGGATAGAGGACAGGGCTGCCCAATGCTCTTTCCCCAAGCCTCAGCTCTGGCCGGTGGCTCCGTCGGTTCTGGCACTCGGCGGTGCCCATTAACTGCAGCTCCACCCCCACTCCCCTTGCCAGGCAGTCTCAATCCCCACAGGGTCAGAAAAGGCCGGCCCAGCTCAGGCTCAGGGGGAGGCGAGTGGCCTCTTTCAGGTTCCCCAGTACATATCCCAGAGGCCCAGACAGAATCTCCCGGGGCCTCAGTGTGCTCATCTGCAAAGTGGCCTGGGTGCCTGCCCATCCAGGGGGCCGATGGGCAAGGAATTAGAAAGACAGCTGGTCCTAGCGTGGGCCCCTGTGGGAGTCAAGGGTGGAGCGGGAGCGGAGTCCTTTCCACCCTCCCTTCCTCCTGATGGGGCTGGGTTTCCCCGAGTCAGCTCCATCCTAGACGAGCAGCAGCCCCCGGGCAGCCACCCTCAAAAGAACAGGCGGTGGAATGGCGAGCAGGGCCCTGGGCATTGATCAGTGGGGAGGAAAAGGGATGAGCTCTCGGGAAGACGATGGAGTCAAACCCCGACAAAGCCCTAAATCCTATTCTCTCGCTTTCCCTTTATTTTCTCCCTTTTTCCACATACCCCCTTTCTGGGAACATCCAAGTAAATTGCTTGCCTCCAAGCCAGGAAGCTCTCCGTGACTTTCAGTGCAACCCATCCCAGTCGCTGGGGCCTCCAGACATCCTGTACATACAGGTCACGTCCTCTCCTGGCTGATCTTGTTCAGCAGCCTGTACAGACTGTCTGGATTTCCTAGATGTCCTACATCCAGCTTTTTTTTTTTTTAATAAATTACCAAAACTCAGCCATTAGAACTATTTTTCTAATTAAACTGGGCATCCCATACTTTGATTTGCTAAATCTGGCAACCCAACTCCTGAGTCCAGGTTTTCTGAGGCCACCGACCACAGACTTGGGGCGGGGGCGGGGGGGTTCTGCGAGGACCACGAAAGCAGCTCTGGGGCCATGAGTGTGCGTGTGTGTACACGTGTGGGCCCCCATGCCCACAGGCGGTGTGCCCTGTGTGCGTACAGGTAAGTGCCTGTTCAGGGCCTGGGAGGGAGACGTCTCCGCCTTCAGGTTCTGGGCAAAGCCAAGCAGGGCCGGGGAGACTCCCCAGCTCTATGAGTTATGCCCCTCCACAGCTGTGCCCCTTTGACCCGTCCCACTGGAATCTCTCCTGATAGCTTTGGTGGCATCCCACCATTCTATGTGATGTTCGGGGTATGTCACTGACCTGTCCCCAGGTGAGAAAACTAAAATCCAGAGAGGGAAAAGTGATTTGCCCAAAGTCCCATAGCCATCAGAGAAAGAGCTGGAACTGGAATCTGGGCCTCCAGGCTCTAGCCCAGGGCTCTTCTCACTGACTCTTCCCAGTAGCAGAGCACAGTCAAGAGACACCGACTCCTGGAGAATCCAGGGGGAGCCACTTGTTCCGCAAGCCACAGATAGAACAGTAATATGCGTTAGCGTTTATTGAGCTCTGACTGCATGTTAGGCTCATTTAATCTACAGGACAACCCTATCTTGTAAGTGTTATTATTGCTTTCATTCCTGGAGGAAGAGACTGAGCTGAGAAACTTGCCCGAGGTCCCAAGGCTGTTGAGTTAGAGGCTACTTTAGCCAAACCTGGTCTTTTGACCATGGTAGGACACTGACATCCAAATGCTAAATCACTTGTCTTTCACAGCCAGTTTTTCAGATGCCTGAATGGCCAGCGTGATCGAGGACCCATTAGGATGAGCCATAATTTAACAGCCAAGACCCAAACCCTCTCTCTCCAAGCCAAGGTCAGCCACATCCTCTAGCCATGTCTTCTCTTCCCCAAGTCATTCGTTTGCACTAAGATTCTTAAAGCCGTGGCACCAAGAGATTTTCCAAGACTGATGCCGTGGATGAGAGGGAAAGAGATCATGTTTCTACCTCTGAAACCCTGCTTTCCAACTCTCCCCTTGAGACAAGACGCTTTCTCTTCTTTCCCTCTGAATGGCTCTTCCCGCCATCCTTAGTTCAGCGCGGCCACTCGATCCAGCACCGTTTGTCCCGGCACCCTGACCCCACACAGGCGTATTGTGTGCTCACTTGCTTTCAGGAGCATAAGTAGTTTTTTGGTTGGTGGCCAGTTAAGGGGACTGGATACGAGCAGAGAGCGGCGGACACAGCCCCCTCCCCCGGGGGCGCTGCCCCCTTCATGTTATCTGGCGCCCCTGAAACCCAAGGCCCAGCCCCAGTGGGGCAGTCAGGTGTAGTCCAAAACAAGGCTGTGTTTCCTCTTCTGGAAGAGGCCGCCCCAAGGTGGGGAGAGGGGGGCTCTGCTTGCCGCTAGCAGCTGCTGCCTGGCCTGCCCTGCAGGCGGGGAGGGCCAGTGTTCCACCCAGTGACCCTCTGGCTGGCTTGGTTTGCCCTCCCCACTCCACCTGCCTCCATTCCTTCCCCCCTGACATTCCTGGATCCGGGCTGCCCTCCCCACTCCGCCCTCCTCACCCATTGCACCCTGCTCCCCCAAAAACTCCCCTGACCACTGCTCCCGGCATGTGGTCCCCCAGGCCGAGCCTGTCACTCCTCAGTACAGGCTGCAGGTGGCCTTGTCCAGAGACCGGACAGCGCCCCAGCTCCGAGCCCTGCTCTGTCATTTACAGACAGTGTGACCGTGGACAACTAACTAATTCAATGTAATTATGTTCCCAATGGCCACCTCAAATATTTTGTGGAATGAGACGGAGAGAGAAACACAGAGACTGGCAGAAAGGAAGGCAAGGTATAAAAAGGCAGGGGCTGAGGGAGGGGACGGGGAGAAGAGAGGAGAAGCGGAGAGAGGGAGACAGAGCAGCCAAGCCCGGGAGCACACACCGAGGCGTGTCCAGGATGCGGGAGGACCAGCCCGACGCCTTTTGAGAGCCCACGGGAGACTGTTTACCTGCTCACAGAGCGGGAACTGGGGAGTATTTCAGGCCCTTTGTTAGCAAAGGCCAAGCCCTGGCACTTAAAAGGAAACCCCCGCAGACAAACTCCCTGCCCTGGCTACTCTGTCTCCCCAGCACACCCACACCCACATCTGCACATATACATACACACACATATACCTATGCACACATACACACATGCATGCACACCCATACACAGGGGCACAAATGCACATATACCCATCCATCCAAGCACACATGCACACCCGCTATACACATGTGCACATACATGCACACACCCATACAGGCTCCTATACACATGCACACACATACATGCCCGCGGCCACACAGGCACACACGTATACACACATACACACCCACAGTTCTCTGAGGAGCATCTTCCCTCCCCTCAGCACCCACGGCTTATCCAAAACACTGGCAACGCTCCAGGGCGCGTTCACTGCCTGCCCTTCCCGGTCGATGGCCTTGTGGACTGTCTCAGGCCGGCCTGTGCCTGCTGCTACCTGACCTTGGACCTTGGCATGCTTTGCCGAGGCCCCGGGGAGGGCTGGAAACACAGAAGAGGGGAAGCAAGTGCAGGGCAGCGCCCTGGGGCCGCAGTGGGGAGAGAAGGCTCACGGAGGTCTCAGGACAGCCCCACCGGAGGGTCCGGGGACTCCTGACACGGCACGTCGGCTCCATGCTCACGGCCCCATGGCGAGGCGTGAGCAGCCCTCGCCCACCTGTCTGAGGCCCCCTTGGAGAGAAAGCCGTTCAGTTCCCCTCACCCCAAGGCCTACAGGCCCCCGAAAGCCTGGGCCCTGCGCGGCCCCGCAGCCCCGAGCTCTCCACTTCTCCCTCTACCTTTCAAGAGCAGGTAGCAACAACGCTCTGGAGGAAACTCGATAGGTTGGCTCCCTTGAAATGGAGAAGGAGGTCAAGAGACACATTTCCTAACTTTCAAAAGGAACTGTTTGGGTTAATTAATCAACACATCTCCAACACCAAGGGACTGTTTTATATCAGAGGACTTATAATTAAGGAAACAATAGCAGGCTTGTTTTGTATTTGTTTCCTGAAGAATGCTAATTATGTTTAGCACCCTGACACATCCAAAGGTTCTTCCCCAATATTTAGAAATCAGACAGAAGTTGGCTGCAAGGGGCCTTTTTGCCTTAGAACAGGGAGGCTCACGGAAGCAAGACCGGCCTCCAGCAGGTCTTTGCTCTGGCTGCTCTGCCTGGCATGCCGAGGGCCGCACTGGTGAGGAAAGGTACTGGCCATTGCTAAACTGCACTCACAGCTGCTTAACTACACCTTCACATCAGCACCCAATGTGCTTAGGGTGCAACTGAGTGGACGTGGGTGTAAATCCCTGCCAGGGCCACTACTTAGCAATGCAGCCACAGCCAGAGGAAACCTCCCTGGGCTCAGCTTGGAGAGCCCGCAGCCCCACAAACCCCACGAAGCTCATCCATGGGGGCCAGAGAACCCGAGCAGCAGCCAGGTGGACCCTAGAACGACCCAGCGGAAGTGCTCCGAGAGCATCCAGGAGGACCCTTCCCAGTTACCCCTTCCTGAGGATGTGGCTCAAAGGGTGGGAAGCAGCTGGGTCCAGGCTCTGCTTCAACCTTCCTGGGTGCCCTGGGCTGGCAGCCTCTGCTCGAGCCTGGTTCTCTTGGGCCATCCATGGTGGGGCCCAGCAGAGCAGGTGATGGTCTAACTGTGGGACCTGATCAGGATAATGTTATAGTATGTACTTCACGGTACCAAAGTGAGAATTCATTACAGCGGGTGAAAATGCAAGGCGCACAGTAGCCACTCAAAATATGAAGCTCTTTTAAACTGGTTTTTATTCATATACATTGTTCATTTATTTCCATTCTTTTTAAGGTTTACAAGTAGGTACAATCATATACTTCCATCTGGGTCTGTTTGCTTTTTGCATTCTCTCACCCCTCCCAGTGCCCAAAAGGACTGAATATTTCTCTATCTTAGTTCTACTAAGCACTTGCTGCTTTCAGGGATGTTTCTGGAAGTTCCCTTGTTAAATAAGACCCATAGGCCCTGCAGATCTTCTTGCTGTGTAACCTGGACTTACATGAGCTGGGCGAGGGGCAGCTGGGCAAGAGGGAGAGGCAGAAGTGGGTGCTATCACCAGGTTTCACCCACATGCCAGAGCCTCCTTCCTGGGGTCCAGAGCTAAGGTTTGCCTAGAACCTTCAGGGAAAATGGAGGTGGAATTGAAAGCAGAGGCCAAAAGCCAGGCAAGCCTGCACGAATCACCACAGAGTGTCTATGTACAAATCAGTGCATCACCCGCCTCCTGGAGAGCTGAATTATTAAAGAATCATGGTTGCTTATTTTCAGGGTGAAAATGGTATTGCAGGTAAATTTTTAAAAGAATCATTTTAGAGTTATATCCTAAAATTTTTACTAATGAAAAGATCTGATGGCTGGGAATGACTTCAAAATAGCCTGGGGTGGGGACAGCTTGGGAGAGAGAAGTGGAACAAGATCGGCCTAGTGTTGGTAACTGCTGAAGACCGGGGAGGTACTGAGTATAGTATCCATCCTATGTTGTCTCATTTTGCTTTTTTTTTCCATAATAATGGGGACAGGGGTATGATATTTCAAACAACTGTCATAACAGTGAGGGGAATGCCAGGGAGATAAGATTTGTTCCCCAGAGCTCAAAGAAAACCTAAAACTCAGACCTGTTTCAGAGGAAACAAGACAGATTTGGGAGGTAGTGAATTGCTCAGCACTGAAAGCATCCAAGCCCAGATTACATGACCACCTGGGGGACCTTCTGCAGGATCCCTGCTGGGGGTGGGGGTGGGCAGGGAAGCTGGGCTGGTCAACCTCTAGGAACTTTTCCTGACTCTTGGTTGCCAAAATAAGTCAAAGCCATCTTGGGCTGCAGCAACAGAAGGTCAGTCACTAGGGCAAGGGTTGGGAGAATCCTGTTCCCCTTAGAACTGGAGGAAGCCACCTGGATCCTGGTGCTCTGTGCCAGGAACCCCACCACAAAGGGCATGTGAAGAGATGAAGAGGTACAAGACTGCATCTGGAGGGGAGCAGCCAGGGTGCTGAAGGAGCTGAAAACATGTCACAGCGTTCAAAAGAAGACTGGCATCCACTTTTACCAGTGTCTTTTGTATCCCCCCAGAAAGATTATAAACGAGCTCAAACAAATATACTCACCTTGTATGTATTTTGTTATACAAGGCATTTTCCATGCACACTCTTCTTGCTTTTTTCATTAACCTTTACCGTATATTAGAGTTTCTCCCATTTAAGAACATATATGCCTAGTACTTTTTCACTGCTGCATACTTGATCCACACTACAGTAAATGGTTTTTACCAATCCCTCTTTGATGGGCGTTTAGATTGCTTCAAATATTTCCTTCTAGTAAACAATACTTAAAACTCAATCCGGAGAGCAGATGTAGCCAGAGAGATTGAGCGCCTGCTTCCCATGTACGAGGTCCTGGATTCAATCCCTAGTATGTCCTAAAAAAAAAAATCAATCTCATGCATATGTCATTTCACATACGAGTGGGTATGCAAACCTCTATAGGTAAAAAAGATAAAGATTGTGGAAAGAAGGAGGGAAAGCAGGCAGAAATGAAGGGCGGGAAGGAAGAACGATGCCCAGGAAGGGGGCTGTGCTCAGGGGACACCTAGTCACCTTTCCAGGACACAGCTGCATCCACAGCCCCAATAAGCGGGGCACGGGGCACAGATGTGAAGACAGGTGAAACCACAATCAGGCAGGGCCAGAAAGGGCATGGGACAGGGATGTGGCTATGTCGGTAGGTCCTATCTCTGCAGTGTCCTCCCCCTGCCCCAATTCCCCCTTGGTCTCTTTGGGTGGAAGAGAACAAAGTCAGGGGACTGGGAAAGAGAGGACACCCAGCTCTGTCCCTCCCCAGGTGCCATCATCCCATTGGTCCGCGTTGGAAAGAGAGGCCCGCGAGGGCAGTGGGCAGCGTGGGCTGCTGGAATGTCAAGTGCTGGTGCACAGCCGAAGGAGTGGCCGCCGCCCCTTGGTTGGCCAACAGTCCAACACAGGTCCTCCCATGGAAGGGGGGTCTGAGACGAGTTCCAGGCGGGGAAGCTACACCCCCAAAGGCTCCTGACCCCATATGCTCCCTCAGCCCGGGACCAGGATCCAGTGACCCATCCCTAAGCTGCACTTGCTCAGACCCAACCTGTTCAGACGGCTGGTGGCGGGGAGCCACTGTGGCCCTGTGGCCCCGCCCACACGCAGCACACGAGTGCACGCAGGTCTGCACGCTTCTCTTCCTCTCCCCTCCCAAGGCTGACGGGCAGATCTGGCCCAGGGCACACTCTAAATAAAACCTCCTTTTCAGCTGGCGTGGGGAGAGCAGGTTGTGTGGATGGTGGGGGTGCAGGCAGAGAAGAAGGGGGCCTATAAATTGCTCTGGGTTTCCGCAAACCCCCCACCAGGGTCCTGGAGCTGAATTAGTCCTTCTGTGCTGCCCCCAGACAACAAGTAGGGAGAGCGACATCTGAGTCAACACGGCGTCGTTTACTTAACCAAACGGCGGCCTTCCACTTGAAGCGAGCTACAGTGTTAGACTTCACTTCTGCTTCTCATGGAAAGACATAATTGCAGGCATTTAGAGTGCTGGACCCCGCGAGCACGGAGGGGGAGGGCGGGGTAGGCTCGCAGGAGGCAGATGCCTCTGCCAGAGGGTATGCTGTGCCCACGTGAGGCTGGGGGAGCCTCGGCAGAGAAGCCAGCTGCCTCGGCACTTGCTCGGGCTCCCACAGCCATGCTCAGTCGTGCCCTCACCCCCATCGTCACACCTATTCTCACCCGGCACATGCACATGCTTGTAGGCTGTCACCTACCAACACATACCTGCAAATATTCACAGACATTCCTGCACTCCCAGACATTCATAGGCAGGTGTGCCCTCGCCGTAACTCCGGCACACTCACCGGCTGAGCGTTATCTGTCGTTACGAACCCATCACATGATGTTCTGGAACTTGGTGAGGTTGCCAAAGCTGGAGGCTGTTGCTATTCAAATTCTCCACACAGAGAAGGGGGCCAGGCGGCAGCTCCCAGCTAGGTAGGCACCATGAAGGAGGGATTGCTTGGAACAAAGGCACCTTCCAAAAGGTCACACCCAACGTGCAGGGAGGCCCACCACGGCTGTGGCGTATGGTAGTACAGACTGAGTTCTGCCCAGGAAGTCTGGCCAAGGGGATGAGATGGCAGATGCTGAATCCCACTCCTATTGGAGGGGGGGGGGGGGGCTGAAACCAACTCACACTGGGGTGGGGTGGAGGCACCTAAAATCCAGCTCACTCTTCATTCTCCAAGCCAAAGGGTAATCATCCCCCTAGAAAAGACGCCTTTTTCCAAGCTGCACGAACACAGAGTATGGCCTACAGAGGCCCTGCCTCCACGGCTGTGCACACATTTGCACACACGTGCATGTGAGCCACATGCTTACAGTTCCATGCTGTGCAAGCACATTTAGCCACAGGTAGGCACATGTATGCAGCCACCAGAATGCATCGTGCATGGCTAAATTGTTACCATGTTCACCCCTGGGGACAAAGGTACAGGTGATGGCCCCTGCCTTCAATTTCCATCCCAGGCCCTGCAGGCCACAGGCAGGGACTCAGAAGTGCCTGGGTCCCCTGGGACCCTGCTTCAAAATCAGGAGCCAAAGACCAGGCAGTGCCCCCAATAATGCCTGACCTGCCCCCACCCCTACCTGGCTAGAACGTGATGAGGTCACGCCCCCGCAGCCCCAGCAGAGGGCAGAGGCTGGACACTTGGGGGCCTGCTGGGTGGCTAAGAACATTGGGTCTGCAGTGGGTGTGTGGAGAGGTGTGGGGGTGGGGAGGAGAAGCTCCCCGCCCCCAAAGTCCTGGTCCTGCCTCTCAGCAACCCTGGAGCTTCACGGAGTCAAACAGGAGAGTGAATTTCTAAGATCTGACAAGGCTGCAGAGTAACCACCCAGCCACTAGGGGCGCCTTTGCTTATCCAGGGGCAGCAGGGAAGACCACCAGGCAGGGCCCTGGGAGATGTCCCTTCACCCATCTCACTGTCTGGGGACCCCGGAAACTTCCTTCCCTCTTACGCGCCTCCCTACAAGTTGGAGGCTCTCAAGACTAAAACGTCCTTCAAGAGGGGCCAGGAGCCCCCCTCCCTGCCCAAGCACGGTGCCCCGTGGGGGGTTACAAAGGAAACTCCCCCGGTGCAGACGGCCTTCCTTGCACACCCGCCGCTCATCCCCGGGGGCCCAGGGTCCAGCCCCAGGGCCGCCCGCTGACCTGCGGGTGGGCAGGCCCCGGGCGCCCGGCTGTGTCCCCCGTTCCAGGCCAGGCTTCCGCGGGCGCCTCTTCTGCTTTAGGGCAGCGGTGGGGGAGGGGCTTCCACAGTCTCCGGGGACCCGAGCGAAGCCCCGCGAAGTGACCCCGTTTCAGAATGAAATTGAGCTGCCATTTTCATCTTCTTCCCAAATGTCAGCAGCGTTAGATCAGATTAGGAGCTAATCTCTTGCCAAAATTCATTTCCGAACAAGAGAGGTGGCCGCGGGCGAGGTGGAGGTTGGCGGTTTGTTTCGGAATCCGCCCACCCCCTTTCTCTCCCTGTTACTGGGTGCGGTGGGGGTGAGAGCACAAGCCGGAACAGACCCCCACTGGGGCCCAGAGGGGAGCGCGGCGAGGTCGGGCTGCGGCGCCCAGGGCGTGCGGGGGGCGGCCCGCGGCGGGGGGTGGGAGCAGCGCCCGGGCCCCACTCCCGGGGGCAACGCGAGCCGGTGCGTTGGTTCGCAGAACGTTCAGGTTCCCGAGGCGCCGAGGCCCCCCGGCGTGCCCAGAGCCGGCCGCCGGGGCCTGAGAGGGATGGGACCCGGGGCCGGGAACGCTGGGCCCCGGGGGCCAGGCGCCGAGAGGACCTCGGTGTCCGCCCCGCATCCTCCGGGCCAGCCCCGCGGTCCCTCCCCAAACCCCGCCTCCATCTTCCCCCCGCCCAGCCCCCACCGTGCGGGGTGGTAAAAGGGGAGAGGGATGGCGAGTGCAACCCAAAGAGAGAGCAGGAAGAGGAGGGAATGAGCGCTCCAGCGACTGGTCAGTACTTTGCAAGAGGCCTCGTTTGACAAGTGACCAGAACACAGCCGCTGGCCTGAATGCATAATTACCCCCAACAGAAAATTCCCCATCTAATTTGATATTTGGTTCTTTGCAGAAGCTATAGCCTTCGTAAATAATATACAAAGTAAGAAACCTAATCCCGCCTGCTAGAATGTTTAATTCATCATTATGCGAGCTAATTGGAAGGTGATTATATGGTAATTGCTCATTAGTGGTGTATATTTATCGCTGTACCTTATGTCAAGGCCATGGGAATTGTGTACAGTCTGTTCTCTCATTTCAAGGATCGGTTTCAGAAGCAGGAGCGATGCAGGCAAGATCAAGTTCTTCCTGACGTCAGGGTCCAGCCGAGGGCTGTGGAGACCCACGCTCTATATATAGGGCCTGGAACTGGCCGGGGGAAGGGGAGGTGAGGGGCCCGGCAGAGGCTGGGGTGCTGGGAGGCGCGGGCAGCGGCGCCCCTGCCAGGCCAGGCCGGCCCTCCCGCGGAAGGGGTTGGGGGAAGGCGCGGGGCTGCGGCCCCAGGGCGTCTTCCAAACGCGACCCCATTCCCATCCCAGGCACCTCCGGGGCCCCTCAGGTGCGTCTCAGCCTCCCGGCTTTTGCGGGTAGAGGAGGCCTTGGCCTTGCGCATGCTCTCAGGCTCCTCTGCCGGGGGCGGGCGGGGCGGAGGGTGCCAGGGGCCGGGACTGTTGGGGAAGGAGGGGGAACGCGAGGCTGGGTGGGAGAAGAGGAGCAGGAAAGCGAGGCTGATTGGGAAGAGGGAGATGGAATTTGGAGCGGTGGAGGCTCAGGCTTCTTCCCCTCTAAATCCCGAAGGGAAGGATCGGGTAACTCCCACCTCACTGCTGCGCCAAGAAATTCTCTCAGTGCCCCCTACCCAGCAAAGCGGGGTGCCGGCCCACGAGGGAGTCTTGCTGGTGCCTAGGGAGGGGACTCGGAGACTCTGGATTAGGTGGTAAGGACCAGGGCGAAGGAAGTCGAAGCGCAAAGAAAAGCGGTCAGCGCCCGGGCCCGGGAAAGGCAGAAGCACGGGTCTGAGACGCCGAGGGTGGGAGCACAGGCGAGGCCTGCTCGGTCTGAGGGCGCAGGTGAGGGGCCGGAACCAGGCGGTGGACCTCAGGCAGCTCAGACCACCAGGCCCCAACACTTGGGGACCAGCCTCCCGCCGGCGTCCTTGCACGTGGGCGTGATCTCTGGCGCCCGTTCGGAGGACTGCGACGCGCCTTTGTCCTACCCGGACCCCAGCCCCGGCACTGGCCCCTGTCCGCTCCAGGCACCCCAGCTTCCAGCCCCGGGCTCCTCCCAACCCCCCCCCCCCGGCCGGGCAACGGGCGCTAATAAACAAAAGGCCAATTAGAGCGGGGCGCGGCTGATGAATGGACTTTCCGCTTTCCAGCGTGGCCCCGCCTAGGGTTCGCGGGCGCACAGGGTCGCGCCGGGAGAAGACACTTCCCCCAGCGGGGTCACGGCTGGGGTCAGCGGGTTCTCAAAACTCCCACTTCCCCCTCGCTACGGGGCCGTTTGGGGGCCGTAAATCAGGCGGCCGAGCCCCGGGCGCGGGCATGGAGGTGAGGGTTCCTCCGACGAGCCTGCGGGGCGGCTCAGCGCCTCAGGCTCATTTCCCCTGCCGTCCCGCCCGCGGCCACTCGGAGTCCTCTCCCAAGTAAACCAAGCTGGAATTAAAAATTCCGGCCTAGAAAAACGCGCAGGTACAAAAGTGGCAGTTGTTTCCAAAATTCTAGAGCAGGTGGGGAGCCCAAGCCTCCTCACTGGGCGCGCACTCGCCTAGATCCGGAGACGCTCGGACGCTGCCCTCGTGCCGGCCACCGACGCCGGTGGCACGGGAACCTTCAGCCAAGCACGGAGGAAAATTCCCTTGAGTCACGCACACATCGAAATCATCCCCCACCGATCAGATCCACAACTGCAGCCCGACTCAGACACACACTGCGCCACCACACCCTGGCACACAAGATCTATGCACAACTGCATGCCCACGCCCTTACACGCATCCCAGCTACCCAGGCACAACTGCGCGTTCTTGCCCTATCCCGGTGCAAGCCAGAGTCACGAGGAAAGCTGGGCTCCTTCACTCACTCGCACGAGCTACACAAACAAATAGCACCTCTCCAGTCTGTAACTCACTCAGACACACAACTAGCATCTACACAGCCTGATTTCAGTCTTGACTCAGACATACAACTGAATTGCCACAGTCCACAAAACACAACTGCTTCACAGACCTAGCTCCCAACCCCCGAGCGTCTGGCTCTTTGGGAAAAGTCCTCCCGCCTCATACTACCCGGCCTTTGGCCGCCCCGAGGAACCGGTCGGGGCCCACTTGCCCCTCGCAGGAGAACGTAGTGGGCGCACGCCTGCGTTGTACAGCCGGTTTGACCCGCTAACACTAGGCTTGGCGCAGTGGGACGTCCAGGGGAGGTCCACAAGTCATTAGCAAGGGGGCAGGACGTGATCCACCTCAGTCACGCACTCAGCCAGTACAAACACAACTAGAGCCGCTCACACTGACTCATATGCACACCCTCGCTACCGACCAGCAACAGCCCACATTCTGGCAGCCCAGTCCAGGCCTTCTCCCCCCACCTCACCTCCCCGCCTCCCATCGCCGAGCGGGGCCCCAAGCCAGGCCTCGGAGCCGCCAGAGTCCCTCCCCAACCGGCCTGCGCGTCTGGGACTTTGTTTCCTGCGACTCGAGGCGGGGACGGGGAGGAGCCGAGGTTTCCAAAGCCGCGCACAGGCCCGAGCCCCCTTTCTGCCTGGCCCGCTGCGCCCGGCCCTCCGCCTGCCACAATCCGCCCCTCGCACAAAAGCGGCCCGGCAGGTTCCGGGCCGCGGCCAACGCGCGCGATCCGGCTGGGCTCGGCTGCCAGGCGCGGGGTCAGACGCTGCTGGGAGCACCGGGCGCGCGGAACCCGGGCCTAGAGAGGGTAACTGTCCAAAGTTTCAAGGCCTCTCCCACCCCCAGAACTTCTGGTCCCTTGGAAAAATTGCCTCCTGCCTCTATACTACCCGGCGTTTGGCGGCGCGGAGGCACCGGGTCGCAGAGCAAGTAAAGCCCACGAAGCCCACGTGTACCTCGCAGGGAAACGTAGTCCGGGCACACGTGCGTTGTACAGTCAGTTTGACCCTCTGAGGGTAACGCAAACCACTCCGACAGCTAGGCTTGGCAGAGTGGGACACCCGGGGGAGACGCACAACTAATCACAAAGGGAGCAGGACATGGAGGAACCTACATCGCCATCCGGGGTCACAGACAAGAAACATGGCAACAAGGTCGCCTTTGCCATGTGCAGAGAAGAACGCGGAGCGAGGCCCACAGAGCCCTGCCAGGGGCATCCAGGCCTGGCACGCACTTAACCCAAGGGGGAACACAGATGGGGGGCGCACAGCTTCCACACCTCCCTGCTGGCTCCCTGCCCTGAGGGTCCCTACCCAGGGGGTCCCAGCCCAGCACGCGCGCACCGCGAAGGGAACGCATCGCGAGGCACACGCGCCCCGCGTACCCTGCCCGGTGCCCCCGCGCCCAGACAGTCATCGTGGGATGGCATCTCGCAAATATTTATATTCCTCAGCGCCACGGGCAGCCTGCGTCCACATTAGACGCTCTAATCCTGCCACTTTAAATAGATGAATTAATAAAGCAAACGAGCGGCTAATAAGCTGACTGTCCTGCCTTTTTGAGGCGGGGGAAGGACTCGAAAGTGCGCCAAATTTGTTTGCAGTGGATCAAGGCGAGCCGCCTCTGCTTCACTTTCTTTATCTTAATTCCGACTTGAAAAGATATAATTATCTAGTTTGAACAGAGCTGCTATCAAATCCTTCTTTGGGCCGAGAGGGGGGGGCGTTGGAGTGGATTGCGGCTCTCTGAGCCGCTCGGTGCAGCCGGAGATAGCGCGTAATGAAGATGTGGAGGCCTGAGATACAAAGGGCATTAACCTCATTAGCATGAAACCTTTTCTTCTTACCATTGTGGGACCCTTTCAGCCGCCTAATCCCCCCTATTTTCAAAGCTTGGTTTGTAATAAAGCTTTTAGGTTTTTTTTTTTTTCCCAAAGCTAATAGTATTCTCTGATGATTTTATTGCTCTTACACTACATAGGACGTTTAACACACACACACACAAAAAATTCGCCACCCTCCCCTTTCCTTGTACTTAACAAAAATAAACTCTATGGCAGATATAAGCCTTTTATCAAAATGAGAATTTTTTTTCTGGGAAGGCCAGCCTGACTTTTAACAGGCCTGGGCTCGGTGTTGGGGTCATTCTGGGTTTGGGAAAGTGAGTGGAAGGAAAAGGTTACTTGAAGTTCCGTAAGCGAAATGGATGCGGTTTGCAGAGCAAAGTGGGTACAAAGGTCACCGGGAGGCTCGCTTTTAAAGCAGCTCCGAGCCCCACGCGTGTTTCCCAGATACCCCGGGTGTCATCTGTCCCAGCCTGAGGCCTCCCGGAGGCCGCACCTGTCAACCCCCGCATCCCCCTGCGGCTAAGTCTCCTCCAGCATGCTTACACTTTGGGAGGGGGTTCTGCTGCTGAGGTTCTCTAGAAGAACAGAAATGGAGGACAAAAGGAGGGATGGGCAGAGATAGAGGAAAAGAGAGAGCGCAGGAATGAATTCCACTTTTAGATGAGAGAAGGGGAGGGGAAAAAACAGAAAAATTTCCATGGTGCCCTATAGTCCCCACACGTGCACGGAATGTCTAATCTTAACTTTTCAAGGCAGGATGTTAACAAAGCTTGTATTTTTGCCCTGCATTGTAACTTGGCCTTATCACAGTGTAAAGGGTGGGGAGATTGTCCTAAATTATGTCCAGGCAGCCCCCCTGGATCCATGGATTAAGAGATTAAAGGAGACCACTGGGCAAGGCCTCCTCTTTCCCCTTCATATTCCTGGTATGATAATTGCTTAAACTGATTTGCACTTTCACAAAAGCTCGTAGGACGCTTTGTAGCTTGAACAGAACAGACGAGGTTTCTCTATCAATGGAAATAAAACTGATTAATGCAGCCTATCAGGATAAGAAGCAAATGAAGCATGCAAAAACAACCTCATACCCCCAGAAAGGGGAAGGGGGGCAGCTGAGTTTCCTCCAAGACTGGCTACAACTTTTTCTTTAATGTTAAGAGTTGAAGGTTTCTCAGAATGCTTGCCTTATAAGGCTGCTGAGGTCCTTGGGCTTGCCTCATCACCTTCAGCAGACTGGGGAAAGAAGATAAAGAAAAGGAAAGAAAAGGAAAGAAAAGAGAAAGAAAGAAAGAAAGAAAGAAAGAAAGAAAGAAAGAAAGAAAGAAAGAAAGAAAGAAAGAAAGAAAGAAAGAAAGAAAGAAAGAAAGAAAGAAAGAAAGAAAGAAAGAAAGAAAGAAAGAAAGAAAGAAAGAAAGAAAGAAAGAAAGAAAGAAAGAAAGAAAGAAAGAAAGAAAGAAAGAAAGAAAGAAAGAAAGAAAGAAAGAAAGAAAGAAAGAAAGAAAGAAAGAAAGAAAGAAAGAAAGAAAGAAAGAAAGAAAGAAAGAAAGAAAGAAAGAAAGAAAGAAAGAAAGAAAGGAGAAAGAAAGAGGAGAAAGAAAGGGAGAGAGAAAGGGGGAGAGAAAGAAAGAAAGACACTTGTACTTTGGGGTTTGAAGTCAGAAACACAGTTTAAAAGTCCCAGGATTCTGAATTTGCTAAGTGGTTTCCCCATTCCTGGGGGAATATTCTTCGGTGCATACTTGTATGTCCAAGATTTTTTTTAAAAAATGAATAAATAGCCAGAAGTTAAGAGAAATAAGCATTTTTAACCTGAAATTCAACCTAAACTCTGTAAGTAGAGCATGCAATGGTCAAAGTTCTGTTGGAAAAATTTCCCCCTATCCCTTTTCTGAAGTACTTAAGGTTTCCTAATCCTCTCCCTTTTCCACCTTCATCTCTCTTTTAAATGCCCAAGAATACATCAGCCTGGCCCTTTTGTAGGTAGAGAGCCTAAGTTACTTGAGCCTAGTTGGGAGAAGATCAGTCAAATTGTAGAAATGCTTTTTTAAAAAATGCACTTGAATTTCCCAAGACAACTACTCTGTGGGCATATTGATAAATCTTTATTGACAAAATATTGACATTGACATACTTCTTGGAAGTATATAGTGTGTTAGAATTCTAACAAATTAACACAAAACACAAAAATATTTACATTCTGGTATAGAAGACATTAAGGAAGCATTTGTCACTCTCTTTAGTAAGTCTATGATCTTGGAATAGAAACTCAGTGCTTGAAAACTTGACGCATGTCCTTGGCCACACTAGACATCGTCCCTGCTAGCTACAGTCCTTCGGTTTTTGCAATAGGTTTCACGTTTGGAAAGGCCACTGCCGTGAGTGGTTGAACTCAGCCAATCACTCCAACCACTAAGGGAAAAAGTTTACTCTGTGGCTTTATGATTCAATATGTTAGGAAAGGGAATGTCCAAGAAATATAATTAATTTTTTTTTCCAACACAAGTCCTGACTCTTCTTGTGGGCACCCTCCCCGGCCACCCCCAGCCCCCCGTTTCTCTGTAAGAGGACCACTATCGCTGAGCCCACTTCATTTAGCTTACACAATCACTTTGACATCAGAAGGTATCAAAAAGTGTTTACAGACTGCACATTTCTCTTTAAAAAATCAAAATAAAATGCACACAGAACCTGTCTTTAAAAGGAAAAGAAAATTACAATTAAAGAAAATTACAATTCATTTTCTGTCTTTAGACATCATTTGCCCAAACGACTGCTACATGCAATTCAAGTTTTTGAAACAGGTGTGTGGGGATGGGACTGGATATGGAAACTAACTCCATCGGTATTATTACTAATTTTTAACTGGGGGGAGGGGGGAACACTGCGAAATACAAATTAAAAAGTCCTGTGCCTGGTGGTTTTGTTTTTTGTATCATCATTATCTTTTTTTTAAAAAAAAAAAAGTGGACTGCGATAAACGGAATACCTGCCAATCACCGTGTCTCGCTGGTTTGGCGTTTGACTGACAGCTCCCCTTGTCAGAGCACGATCGGCTTTGCCACATTTTGGACCTCGCTCACTTGCTCGTTCTCTCTCTTTCTCTCTCTCTCTTTCTCTCTCTCTCTGTCTCTCTCCCTCTCTCTCGTTCTCTCATTCACTCACTCACTCAGCTGCCTCTTTAGACGAGGGCCGCTTGTTGATGAAGGAGCCTTCATCCTCTGCCATCTCCGCGCGGACTCGGATTGGGACCTTGCGCCCTCGCTGCCCAAAGTCTGCGACGCGCGCCGCTGCTCCCTCTGACTCCCTCTCCCTTGCTCCGTGTATGTGTGTGTGCGGTTTGTTCGATTTTGTTTTGTAGAAATTTTTCTTCATCCACTCCTCTCCCTGCCTCGGTTTGCTCCGTTTTGTCCATTTCCGTGGGGCTCTGTTTGTGTTTTTAATCGTCTGAGGTCACGTCTATTTCCTCGGGACTCGCCTGCTTGGTGGCGATTCTCCACCGGTTAATATGGTGCGTCCCTTTTTTCTTTTGTTGCGAATCCGAGCCTTCTTCCTCCAGCTTCTGCCTTTTGAACTTTGTCCTTCGGTTCTGAAACCATACTTTTACCTGCCGGCGAGAAGCAGATGGGTGGCGTTAGTTTCTTCGCAGCGCCCTCTCACCAAGCGCTTGACCCCACACTGGGTCGGGTACCACGAAGACTATTTTAAGGGCTGGCCTCCGCATGGGCTCCCCTGGGGGAGCAAGGCCCCTAGTGTGTGGCGGGTGGGAAGCCCAGCTCTCTGCCCTTTCGCGCCCTCCTGGGGCGCCTTCCCCGGGGGCGCTCTGCCTCACCCTGCACGGGACACCCATATCTGGCTCAGAGCAAAGGCCTCGCAGAGCATGGGAAACCCATACTAAAATAATAAGTAAGGAAAAATAAGAAGAGATGTGTCCCTAACTCCCTCCAGCAAGTGAGTGCCGGGAAGACCGCCGGCTGCTGCAGCTTCCCGCAGCGCCCAATGTGCTTTCTATTTTCTGCCGGCTGGGGCGGCGTGGCTTAAATATAGCGCCTCCTCTGCAAGGCCCCTGCCGGGGTCCACCAGGCCCGGGCCCGACACGCGGTCAGGTTTCCTGAGCTGTGTCCTCCTTGCCCTGGACTTCTTCAGCTGATCAGGAGCCAAGGAAAGTGGGGTGGGATGAGGAAGTGAATGGGAAGAGTGAGGGGCATAAGTCTCCGGACCAACCCAGCTGTACCTTTCCAGCCAGGAAAAGAGGCTTAAAAGTGAAAGCTTCTGGAAGACGTGGGCCAGAAGGGCAGGGCCTGAGAAAGAGGAGGGGAGAAAAGAGAGCGAGCGAGAACCCCCTCTTCCGTCCCGCTAACCCGCTCCTGGGCAGGCGCCGGACTCGCTTGGAGCCGGATCACATCTCTGCCCATCAAGGTGGGCGGGAGGCCTGGCCTCCCCAGAGCAGCCGCTAGAGGTTTGGGGAGCGAGGAGGCAGGAGTCACTGCAACCCCGGTGGAAGTAGAGTGATAGGTCCCCATCCAAGCGAGCAGACAGCAACACTACCCAAGCTTCCCAGCAGTGGGGGACGGGAGGGAGCCACGACGGTGTTTGCACCCCCAAATCCCTGCCTGTGCTACTGTGACAGGCCCAAGCCCCTGAGTTCCGCTCCATTCCTTCCTTCGACAGGGCCCTCCCGAGTCTCTGCTCATTCTCCCCGCATGCTCCAGTCCCCCAAAGTGCCCCCAAGAAAAAGCCGAGCGGGAACAAGGCTGAGCTTAATTTGCTTTGAGTTTGCTAATTGAGGGGGAGGACGGTTCATTTCTCCCCGGCGCTCGCCCAAGGCGCGCGTCGGTGCGCTCGGGGCTTGACACGCACACAAAGACTCCAGGCAGCGTGGGCAGCCAGGCGGACAAAGACCACCGCCGCCTCGGCTGTCCGGGAGAAATCAGCCGGGCCGCGCGGGATGCCGGGCGGCGCACAGACCCGCGAGCCCCTCCTCGGTTTTGTCCGGGGGGAACGTTTTAAAACAAAAGCTTCGACCTCTTCGCGCCTCCCAGAAAAAGTGTAACAACTTAATCTGCCCGAAAACGTTACTGTTTACGGGGAACTTTGACCCTGCCCTGCGGCTCCGCATACAGTAGCGCCTACTGTAGCCCTGAGCCCCCTCCACAACCCGGGGCAAGCGAGAGCCGGGTCCGCCGCGGGACCCCAGGGCGCAGGACGCGCTCATCCACGGAGGCAGCCCCTCTCCGCAACTTCCAGCCCTGTTTTTCTGAGGGGCGCGGGCAGGGCGCCTGGCCTCGGCCGTCTGGCTCTCCGATCCCCTTTAACTTAAAAGGATGTCACTGGAGCGGTGGGTGTGAGCCGCGGACCTCCGGTCTCTCCGAGCTCGCTCGTAACCCACTCCCTGCCCTCTCCAGACTCGCGCACCACCCTCAGCCACCCAATACCCCGACACCCCGCTGCGCTCCCGCTCTCTCTTCCTAGACCCCAGCGGGGCAAGCCTCTGCAAGTCTCCCGGGACCGCCGGGCCCCTACGCCTCTCACCAAAGTCTCACAAAAGAGTGCAGAGATGTCTAAGCCGGGAGCCTCAGGAGATACCCAGTGGGACAGAGGGAGCCGTTCAGCCCGTTCCCCCGAGGCCGCACTGGGTCGGCTCTCCCGGGTTGAAGCTCTACGAAGCCAGGCACCTGGAAACTTACTGGTCCTCGCCCGGGCCGTGGAACCGGCTCCCAGGCCCTTCACCGAAGGCCCTACCGGAGCTCGGCACCCGTGCGGGTCTTGGGCGCGGGCTGCGTGGATCCGGAGATTTGGGGTGGGAGTCCACGCCTGGATGGGGTGGCCGCGCCCGGGCCGAGCTCACCTGAGTTTCCGTGAGGCTGAGGCTGTGCGCCAGCTGCTTCCTCTCGGCTCCCACTACGTAGTGGTTCTTCTCGAAGGCGTGTTCCAGCCTCAGAAGTTGGGACGGGGAGAAGGCGGTTCGGATCCGCTTTGGCTTTCGGGCCAATGCGTTGTGCAAAAGGAAGCTCTCGGGGCTTGTGTCATTCCCTGCGGGGGACACAGAAGCCCCGTTAGCGGGGGACGTCCCGGCTCGGGTGGCGCACTTCTCCGGAGCCGGGCTGCCAGGTCGTCGCCCTCGGAGTCTCTGCCTTAGCCCGTGGCCCTCCCGCGGGCGAGAAGAGGACACGGGGCCCGCTGCCTGTTACAGACGCCGAGACTCACCTGTGCGCGCCCCCACCCAGCAGCTGCCCCGCGGGGCTTGTCCCCAGGCCCCTGACCTCCGCGGGTTCCGCAGCCTCGCTGGTTCCGCGGGCTTCGCGGGCTAGGCGCCCGGCGCCTGGGACAGGGGAGGGGGCGGCAGGGCCCGGACCGGGGACCGGCGCCCACGACCAGAGAAACTGCTTACTCTCCTTTCTAAGCTCTTGAGGAACTTTGATACCAGGTGGAGAGGCGGCAGGCAGCCAGCCAGAGTTTACCCAGGGACTTATTTTAAAATTACGCCGTGTTTCCCCTTCGGGAAAGTACAGAGCCCGGGCATGTTGTTACGTCCCGGCCGAGAGGGAAGTCTCACAGGCGGATGCTCCCGGCTGCTCTCTCTGCCACCTCCGGAGAACCCGGTTCCTGAGAACTGAGAACTAGAAGCCAGTCGCAAGCTGAGGATAGAAATCGGGGGTTACCCGAGAACTGAGAGCCCCTGCTCAGGCTGTCGGTGGCTCCCGGAAGATCCTGGCTTGTCCGGGCCTGGTGGGGAACCAAGAGCGTGGCTGGCAGAGACTGAACAGCAGAGTCCCAAACTTTGTCAGCGGAGGCAGAGGATTTAGGGCAGAAAATTGAGTCACCAAAAAACCCAAACAAAGAAAAACAAACCCACAGTTCAGACGGGAATGGAGGCGAATCCGGCCTGGGAACAAGGGAGAAAGATTTTTGCCTTGTTTTGTCTTAATGATGGGGGGTGGCATCTACTCGATTGCAGGCTCTGGCAGCAACGAAAGGGTTAATGAGTGGACAAGCCTCTGAGCATTGATCGCCTGCGGTCCGAGGTAGGTCTTTCCCTGGCTCCGATCGCTAAGCTAATTACTGTCCCCTTTTTTCTGGGCTTTTAACTGTCTTCCCACGGAGAAAAAAAACAAAACAACCAAACAAAAACAAAACAAAAAGATAGCAAGAAACAAAATTATCCAAACAGATCTTCCCCTTGCAGCCCTTCTCCCGACCGGGTTCATTTGTTTTAAAAGAAAGAAAAACAAAAACCAGACCGAACTGCCTTCGTGCCGCTGCCGCTCGGCTTTCCAATTAAGCAGGTCGCAGCCCGAGCACCGAGCTCCAGCCCGGGGGGTTTCTGCCGGCGCGGGGATACAGCCCCTCTCCCGGCCTCGAGAATGTAGGGGGGGGGGACGACACAAATCTCCAGACTTTGCTCTGGGGGTATGCGGGTCCCCTCGCCTCCCTAAGAGGGTCGGAGACCAATATGCCGCGCGCGGGACTCAGCTGAAGGGGTCCGAAGTGGGTGCCCAGCAGGGTCGAAGGCAGTCGAAGGGGAACGTGGGGTCCAAGCCCTGTCCGCGCCCCCTTGGAGCCACGGTCGCTGGCGGCATCGCCGAGGGGACCCAATCTGAGCAGGCTGGCCCAGCTGGTTCTGGCCAGAACGCACGCGGGGACAACTTCTCCGTTCCCGTCTCTCCCTAAAGGGTCAAGCGGCCCGTAGGCGAGCCCTTCCCCCCCCCCCCCCCAACTGGCCGGTGGAAGGGGGACACTGAGGACCAACACGACGACGTATCTCTCGCTGCCGGGCCTCCTAACGCGGCGCACGGGCCCTCGGCCCGGAGAAACCTCCTCCCAAGCTTTGCCAAGCGTCCTACACGGCGAGCAGGCGCGGGCGAGTGCGGGGTGCGGCGCGGTGCGGCCCCGCGACGTGGCACGTACCTTGGAAGCGGTGGCCCAGATATCGGTAGCGGTGGATGAGCCAGGGGTAGAAGGTGGACGGGTCCCGTTGCTGGGAGGCGAAGAGGGGGTGTGGCGAGTGCGAGGAGGGCAGGGGGTGGGCGGCCAGGGCGTGCGGCGGCGGCACCGGGTGCACCGGCACCGCGGGGTTGGGTGGGTGCGAGACTGCCTCGGCGAACACCAAGTCCGGGTTGGAGTAGACGCCCCTGCCCGCGGCGGCGGCAGCGGCGGCCGAGTGGAAGCCGTTGAGGAACGGGTTTATGGGGCTGGAGTTGGCGTAGCTGAGCGCCGCGGGGCGGATGGGGTCCTCGGAGCGCGAGGCGGGCAGGGGACTGTCCTTGGCCACCAGCGACTCGATGGTGAAGCAGCGCTTGGGCGCCGGCTGGAACATGCTGCGCCGAGGAGCGGGCGCCCGGGGCTCCCGGCTCCCGGCGACCACGGCGCGCTGCCTCCGCCGCCCGCTGCCCGCGGCGAGGAGAGACGAGAATTGGGGGCTTGTTTGTTTGGGGTGGGGGGAAGGGAGGAGGGAAGGAAGAAGGGAAAGGAAAGGAAAAAGGAAAGGAGGGGGGAGGGGAGGGAGAGGCAACGCCGAGGTTCCCGAGAATCTTGCACCAAACGCGCCCGACCTGGAGAGAGGGGGAAAAATCCTTCCAGAAGAATTTGCAGGCGTGGATTGGGGTAATTGGGGGGGAGGGGGGGGCGAGATGGCGTGGGGGGATCGGAATTAGAGTCAGGGAGGAGAGGGGGGGAAAGTTTCTCGGGGGAGGCCAAAAAAAGTTTTCTCTCCTCTGCAAAAGGCGGGCAGGGCGCCCTAAGTCCAAGGACAATCCATGGAAGTGTTCGCTTCTTCACAAGTTGTGCAAACGATTTGTTAGTTCATGAGCCTAATTAGTGCGGGGATCACATAAACAGCTTCCTCCGAAGCCTGGTAAATGGCTTGATGATTGGTCGCTATTACTCGCCCTGAGGTGGAAGGGGGGAGACTCTTTAAAGTGCGTCAGAGGGAGGCGAGCGCCTGGGAACCCGGAAGCCTGGATCCCGGCCGAGTGGAACGGAGTCGGCGCTGCCGCCTGGGCTGAGCCCGCAGCCGCCCGCCGGGCCGCCCGGCCCTTCCGCGCCTTCGCCCCGCGCTGCTGGCTCACTCGCTCTGCCGGCGCCCGCTGCGGCTTCTCCTCCTCCTCTTTCACCTCCTCCTCTTCCTCCGACGTCTTCTCCTCCTCCTCCTCTTCCTTCTGCTTCTCCTCCTCCTTTCTTCCTCCTCCTCTTTCCCCACCTCCTCCCCCTCGGCCACCGCCTCCTCCTCCTCCACCACCACTCCCTCCGGGGCACGCGGGTCCCTGTAGAGTCCCCGACCCGCGCCGCCTCCGCCGCGGCCCCCTGGATCCCGAGCCTGCTGCGCCGAAGCTGGTAGGACAGACAGACAGACAGACACGCAGATTCCTCGTGCCTAGCGCTGCGCCGCCGCTGCCCCCTGCAGCCCAGCGTTTGGGGAACTGGGATCGCCCCGGGAGCTCTGCGAGGGTAAGCGGGCGGGAGGGGGGGGGGGGAGGCTGGCCAGGGTAAGGGCTAAAGGATCCGTTCTGTTACACCAAGCGCCACCCCCAGCAAAACTCCCCGCGGTTTCCAGAGCAAAGTGGGAGCCTGGGGGGGGGGGGGCTTTCCTCCCACTCCTCCAACCACGCAGAGCCTCGAGGTCCCAGGGTCCATGCGTCCGCGATCCTGACCCTGCTCATTCGTTTGCAAGTGGAGACAAGAGTCACCACCCCCGCAGGGGCGGTGGGCTCCCACCTCGCACCGCTCTCGCCCCAGGCTCTTGCTTTTCCACTCTGGGAGAGTGCACACCTCCTCCCCAAAACAGTTTCTTCTGGAATCTCTGGGGCCGAGCGGCCAAGGTCAAAGGACCTGCCGATGTGGTGCTACTGTCAGCGTTCTGCTGTCGCTATTATTTTTGTTAGTGGTGTTGTCACTGTGATTATTATTGCCGCTGCTGTTATTATTATTTCTATTATTATTCTGCCATCTGTCGTCCCAGGGGCTGTTTGCTGTGCAAACCTAGGGCTCTCAACTAGGGACTGCGGATCGCGTCTCCAGT
Source organism: Dasypus novemcinctus (assembly GCF_030445035.2). NCBI lineage: Eukaryota > Metazoa > Chordata > Mammalia > Cingulata > Dasypodidae > Dasypus > Dasypus novemcinctus. Next base: position 20,487,034 of record NC_080678.1, read on the forward strand.
CCCAGTCGGTGTCCGCATTTTCGAGCTCGCCTTCGGTTTGGGGATGATTTTAGGGCCGAGTTCCCTCGTCCCCATTGGCTCGCGCGGCGGCATAATTATGATCACATCCCCCAGGCCGCTGGCGCTGCTCTCTGTTTATTGGTGGTTAAAGATCTATTATCTATTCATCAGCCGCCTCTTTTTTCCTTTTTTTTTTTCTTTTTTGCCAATTACATTCTTCTAAAGTGAAGTACCAGTAGGTATTTTGCACGTTTACAATTAATGATTATTTTATAAAACCTGGCGTCCTTTAACTCTATTACTCCGAGGCCCATGCCATTTCTCTTAAGAACGCAGAAATGCCTGTGTTTGGTGACTAGGTTGCCACGAGACCGGGGAGAAGTCCAGCCTGAGGGGGGAGAAGAGCCAAGTCGCCGAGGCGAAGCTGCATTGCCACCAGATGTATCAGCTGGGGGTCCTGAGACTTAAGAAGTGCTCCCTGCGCCTCCCCGCCACCTCCTTACCCTTGGGTCCCGGCTGCTCCCTTCCTGGCTTCAGCAGCCTTGTATTTACGTTTGTTTCGATTTCTCGACTTCTTTATTCTGGATGAAGTGTTGCGTTGGGGCTGGGGAGCAGTCCCAAAGCCCCTTTAAGAATACCCTCCGGGCCAGAGAGGAGTTGGGGGCGGTGATCTCTGGGGTCCTCCCCTGGCCAGAACGGACTAGTGGAGCCCCACTGGGATCATCCTTGCTGCACCCCCTGCCCAACCTAGCCAGGGCACGTGCGCGCGCATTCATGCACACGCACACGCCCGAGACAGGTGTGGGCCTTAACCTTGCCCTCACTGGCCGGAGACGGAGACGCCTGCCCGAGCCTCAGGCTGCCGACCCCAGTGACGCCGGCTCCGGGCAGGGGTTGTGGCCGGGTTTTCACCTTTTGCCCCCTTCCCCTCTCCCCTTCTTCCCGCCCCCCCCCCACCCCCCCCCCCCCACCCCCCCGCGGGCCTTGCTTTGCCCACTGCCTTTACCCCAGGCCCGAGGATTGTGGGCATCTGCTCCAGCCACGGGATAAGGGATGCATTCCAAGACGCACCTTCCTCAGGCCTGAACCATCTGCCCCAAATCTTGTCTCCAGCTCGGAAATTCCTGGCTCAATTGGGCTCTGAGGACAGAGGCCCACAGCGCGCAGACCACTAGGAAGCCTGAGGCCACCATCGGGGGTGGCCAGCCGCGCCCCCCCCCCCCCGGGGTGGAGCTAGGGATCAGACCTGCAGTTTCCCAAACTGGAGAGAAACACCCAAATTGGGCGAGTGGTGGACCCCCAATGCTGGGGCCAGAGGGAGAGGGCTCTAAGAGGAGTGGCATCAGGCTCGGGCCTCACCCTCAGGCCCCGGCCTCAAAACGGGGTGTGAGACTCGGAGAGCGCTCAAAGTCGCACTAGTGGTCCTGGCTGGGTTATGGGTGGACGACCCTGGGAGCAGGCAGGGTTCCATCTGTGTCTGGGAGATGGGGTGAGGCCCGCGATGGTGAGTGAAACGTCCCGGGCATTTCCCGGCTTTTAAACTTCCAGCGCTGAACGCGAAGGGGTGGTCGTAACTCTTTAGCCCTTCCCCACTTCGGCTAGGATCCAAGGAATATCCCAAGGGAGCGAGCGGCAGGCTGGGGCTCGGATCCCACAGCCTCCTGCCTGAGGCGGGGACACTTCGCCAGGGCGGAGGGCGCCGGCCGCGCCGAAGCCCGATCCTGCGGGGCGACATCCTCCGCAGACCACCCGCCTCCTGCAAACCGCGGTGAGAGCGCCAGGTTTGGCCCAGGGGCTCTGGCTAGTCCGCGGATGGGCAAGGATGCGGGAGCAACGGGTCCGGCGCCAGCCCTGCTGGCGCGAGCGGGACGTGCCATTTCCTCTGCGCCTCGCGCCGGCGGCCCCAAGCGGCGCTCGGGCCCCCACGAGGGAGAAACGGGTTTCCGGTGAGTCCCGATCCCCACCGAAGCCCTGGGAGCAGGGTAATCTATGCTAATCCATGCGTCCGCACCCGAGGAGCCCCGAGAAGGTTCGCGCTGCCCGGCCCCGACGTGCGGGGGAATTAACTAGAAGAGTGACTTATTAACCAGACTGGCGGGTGGGGGTGCGCCGGGATCCTGGGCGTTCAGGTCCGGCCTCGGACCCTGAACCGCCTCTGGCGCGCGCGTCCTTGGAGGTAGCGGCTACCGATCGCTTTTTTTCTTCCCTTAGACCACAGGGCCTTGCCGAATCCAAACCCCTCTTTGTTCCGTAGCGTCCTCGCCCCTAGACGGGCGGGTGTTTGGTCAAGCACCAGCGCGGACAGTGCGGGCGGGGGTGGTTCTGAGGCTCCAGCGCAGAGCCAGGGGTCCCCGTCCTTCTCGCCCCCCTCCGTGCGCGCCCCCGGCCACCGCAGGCTGGGCTCTGTGCTCTCGGGAATCTCCATTCTGCAGGCCGCTGGGCCGGCTGACACCTGGTGGAGGCTCTGATCCCTGATCTGCCACTTAACCAGCTGAGAGACCTTGGGTAACACCGGCAACCTCTCCCGACCTCCATTTTGTCATCGGTAAAAAATACTGCCCTCGCCGCCTGGGAGGCAGTAGGGGGTAGAGGACTTAGGCCTGATTTGGAGCGAGGGAGGGAGGGAATCATTCTACTTGACTGCGGTGATATTTTCACGACTGCAAACATGTGTCAGAAGCCCTAGGATGGTACACTATAAAGCTTGAGTTGATTGTCTATAAACGACACCCTCATAAACCTGCCTTCCCTTCCCTCTCCCCTCCCCCCAAAGAAAAAAGAGTCAAGCCTGGGTTCACAGCTCATCTGTGTGACCTTGGGCAAATTACCTAACCGCCCTGTACCTCTGTTTTCTCTTCTGAGAAATGGGGGTAAATAATAGTGCCTGGCCCTTGGGATTGTCAAGAGAACCCAGAGAGATAAGCCAAGTGTTTAGGCAATATCTGACACATTATGAGTTGCCGTAAAACCGACCTCCTGTCATCGGCGTTGCTGTTACTATTATCTCCCCACCGGGAGGGCTTAGGCCGGGGACTTCCGAACCTGTGAACAATAAAGTTGTACAAACAAGCTGGTGCCTCGCCCGCCTGCCGTCCTTCCCCAGTTCACAGATTCCCAGGGCGAAGGAAGCCAGGCTGCTCCCAGCCCCCGCAAAGCGCGTCAGGATTCCAGATTCCCTGGGAGTTGGGGCGAGGGAAGCCTGGAATCCTGGCTGGTGGGGAGTCAGCAAACTGGCGGGGATTTCTCAGGGTCGCGGGTAACGCGTCTGCTCCGCGCCCTAAGCTCCCCGCAGGACCTCGGCGCCCACCTCTTCCTCGCGCGCCTCGGCCTGGGCGGCGTCGGGGGTTTGGGGGAGAGGTGCGTCCTGCTGCCGGGGGTCACTGCCTGTGTGACCTTTTTCATCTGTGAAAAGGAGCTATTCGTAGTACTCCTCTTAAAGCTGTTGCGGGGAGGAAGTGAGCTAGTGTGCACGCGCTGAGCACTCAGTGAACATTAGTTATTATTACACGAGGACCTCGAGCGGCCCAGCCCGCCCGCGCACCCGCGCAGTTCAGGTCACCGCGGTTTGGACCCTTCCGGTGAGTGGGTACCGGAAGCCCCACTGTGCGCCCGCAGCTCCGGGCGGAAAGCGCGGACGCCAGGGCACGGTGATCTTTGCCCCGCAGACGACGGGGGAAAGGTGTCCCGGGATGGAGAGGCCTCAGGAGCGCTGGAGGAGGTTGAGGAGTCCTCCGGTCCACTGCGATCTCCAGTTACCCGGCTCCTCCGAACACGCAGGGCGGCAGTGGGAAAACGAAAAGTAGATTTAATATCGCAAAACGATGTTTTAGAATTCTCAGGGCAAATCGCTTTCTGGCTTTTTCCCCAGAGGCGCTAGCCGGGCTGGTGCCGGGGCCGGGATCGGCGTGCGCGCAGCGGCGCCTAGTGGCGAGCGCCGGGTGCGGGCCGCGGGTCCGCAGAGCCCTGCAGCCCCGCGGAGGGCCTGGAGCTGCCCCCACTGCTGAGAGCGCCCGCCGGCCCGGGGAGGAGGGCTAAGGAGTTCACTGGCCACCGAGAAGAGAGGACGACTGGGTAACGAATCCCTTCTCCCTCCACCGCTCCGGCTCTCAGCCTCAGAATAACCGTCCCGGCTGAATTCCAGCTCCACTAGGAGTCGGCTTCCTTCCGACGGGGACGGGGAGGCGGGGGGGATTCTCTAAGAAGACCGAGGCGACCGGGATCACCCAGCCAGGGCGAGGGCAAGCTACCGCGCAAAGGCGACCACAGTCCCATGCCTGAGGTCCCAGATACCCGGGCCGGATCCCGGACCCCAGGGGCTCAGAGCGGGCCCGCCGGGAGTGCTATCGAAAGGACTGGGTCGCTGAGTGTCACCATCTCAGCTTCGCGCCCTCTCGCGGCGGGTCAAGAACGCCGGGAGACTGCGGCTCCAGGTGGGCTTCGCGGAGGTGTCAACTGATCGCCCGCCGGGCACTTTGGCGCCCACTGGGGCCGCTGCAGTGAGACGCGGATGATCGGCCCCTTCCACCAAGAGCATTAGGGCGCCATCCGCCTGGGGGTCGCGTGGCTCCTCGGGTGAAGGGAGGAGGTGGAGGCCGCGCGAGGTTCTCTGGAAACCCGCGTTGCGTGTCGGCGGCCCCGAGGCCATGCTGGGAAAGCCGAGCCGTCGCGTGCGGGTTTCGACTCTGGTCCCATCCTCGGCGGCCCCGCCTGGCTGCGGAGAAAGTCGCTGCCGTTCTCCAGACCATGGCGGGAGCCAAGAACCCCGCACCGAGCCGTGGAGCGCCGCGTGGAGCGCAGGAGCAGGACCCGTTTTACTCTCTTCATCATGTCCACACTCGTCACTCCGTCGACAGTAACGCATGCCGTCCCCATTCCCTGCTGAAAGCGGGGAAAAAGAATCAAAGGGGATCCCAGTTTCTACCGCCCCAGAAAGAAAGTCTGAGACCAAGAAAGGACAGGTCGGGACAGACAGACGCTGCAACTAGGCGACCGGCGTGCTCTTGCTCCGGGCGCTGCCCGGGGCAGACGCAGAGGCAGTTCTGTCTGCCTTGCGGGTTCCCCTGCCGGCGTTTGAGGATGAGCGTGTCGCAGCAACCCCCGGCATCCCCGAAAGCCGTGGCTCCGTCGGGCCAGAACAGCACCGAGCGCCCAGGACCTTTCCCGAGGGCCAGCGTAGGGGCGCCTGGGCTCAGCTTCCCACCTCCTGATGCCTTCTCTCCGTCTTTTCGTTTGAGACTCTGCTCTCCGCCACCTGTGGCCGGCCTTGTAGGGTGCCTGCCGGTCCTTGCCTGGGAATTTAAGGGGCGCCTGGGGGCCATTCGAGAGGAAGCCACCTTCGAATCCACGTGGCTTCTGGAAACGCAGCTCGCAGTGAGCTCCTCTCAATCCTGTCTTTCAACAGTACCTCTCCATTTTCTGGACTCCGAGGGCTGGACTGGGGTCTTAGAAAGGGGATCGGAGCCATTTGGGGAAAGAAGGAACCAGAAAACTTCTCCTGAACGCTGCTGCTCTCCTTGAATCCTGGAGAAGATGTGGGGAGAATTTAGAAGAATGCTTACAATTCCTCTCACCTGTACCAAGTCTTGGCATTTAAAAAAGCATGTTTTCTCACACGTTCTCAGTGAACCTGAAATCTGGTGAGATAAGTAGGGAGAGAGTCATGATACGCATTTTCCAGATGAGAAAAGCAGAGGTTCAGGGAAGTTACACCAGCTGCCCAAAGTCACACAGCGTCCCACCTCCCGGCAGTGGGTGCAGTGATCATTCCACCAGGAGCCCTGGTAGCGCCTGGTTTCTCTTCTCCACCAGGCATGACCGGAAATCTGCTCTGAAGCTGATGGGAAAAGGCAAAGAAGAGCCACCGCAGGCTGGCGGGGTTGCTCAGAGGACCCCACGCAGCGCGCCTCCGGCGTTCGCATCCTGCCCCCTACCCCAGCTTTGTCCTCAGGCTCCGACCTACTCCCTCTTACTCCGGGATAGCCTAAAGCCTCCCGGGGCCTCAGGCGCTGGGTTTAGGGCCTGAGCAGCTGTCAGTGGCCTCCCCTCGGCTAGCCAGCGGAGGGGCCCCTGCTCCTGTGGTCTCAAATGGCCTGGAACCCCCTCCTGACTGGCGGGAAAACCAGAGCGCTTTGGGAGCTCTTGGCCTTGCCAGCAAGGTGGCCTGAGGGCCCCTAGCCCAGCGTTCTCCGCAGTAGAGTGGTCGTGGTGGGGGCTTCCAAGGTGGCCCCCCGACACTGGGTCTGACTTCCCGCTGGACCCTGGGGCAGCCAAAGCCCTGCCGCAGCCGTGGAGGCTTTTAATTACGGGGGCTCGCAGAGGTGGCCTGGCTGCGTCTCCCCAGGGCTAGGACCCCAAGGGCAAGGGCTAAAGAAACTTTAAGGTCTGGGACCCGCACCCGCCTCCAAATTCCGCACAACGCCTCACCCCTGCCCCAAATTCCAGGGCCCCTCGGGCCAGGGGTTGGAACACCAGGCCTGGCTCCCCTGCGGCTTGCATCCCCTCAACCTCTGGGCCCCGGGGCGCCCCGTGCGCCCCATCTACCCGGCGGCCCTGTGGTGCCCTTGCTTTCTCCCTTGGCCCCGGGGGGCTGGAGGGGAGGCGGCCAGGGCGGCGGGGAGGCCCCCCGGGCCCAGCAGGCGGCCGCAGCCCTCTGGACCCTCTGAGCCCTTGGCGCTGGGCCCGGCGGCTCTCCCTCCCCGCCTGGCGGGGACCCAGAGGGCCCGACCGCTTAGCCCGGCCGCCAGCGGCTCGCCAGGGGCTGCGCGACAAAGGGTGGCATCGTCGCGGCGCGGACAGGGACCCCACTGGTTCAATATTAGCTTTTCATTCCAGTCTATTGTGCCCATCTGAGATAATATTGACTCTGAGGTGAGAGCCCGCAGACGCCAGGGCTGGTCGGAGGCTCCGCAGCAGGGCCCTGGAAAGGACGCGAGCTAGGAAGGTAGAGGTGGAGAGCTGCAAATCAAAGCGGCTCGCGGCGCCCCGGGCCGCGGAGGGTCCGGGCAGGGGGGCGCTCGCTGCAGCGCGGGCCGGGGCGTTCCCATCGAAAACAGGCCCCGTGTAACAACGGCCAAGCACCCAGTGTCACAGTGGATTTTTCAAGGCTCGGCTTCTAGGTAACTCCGGAGGTGAACGTTCCCACGCACACCGTTTTAAGGTGTCCGATAAGCCGGCAGCCGCCACTGAGAACTCTTTTCCACGGTGGAACTCTTCAGGGTAACTTTTCTGCCAAAGTGTTATTCTTTCCAGAGCAGGAGAAGGGTAAAAACCAGCCGCTTTACCTATGAGGGTGCGGTTATTACCAAATTCCTAACTGCGTTTTGCTTTGAATCTCCTTCCAGCCTATCGGCGGGTCTCCTAATTGCCTTTTTACCCGCAGCTTTAAAGGGCCCCCGGAATGTTAACGTCTTGCATTTATAGTCATTTCTATTTCCAAATCGCCTGTAAAGGCCCACGTTGGGAAGCTTGGGAAGCGGCCCTCTAAGCTGTTTTACGTGCCTGAGACAACACTAAGGTTTACGCTGGCGCGACCAAACCCAAATGCACCGCTCAGTCTTGCAGGGAACCTTGGGAGGGTGCTAGAGGGTCTCATTTGGAAATGAGCGCCCCCGCCCGTGGGACCCGACCTCTCCACGCCATAACCAGTTAACTGCGTTACGCCGGTAAGGATCATGTCCTTCGGAATCGCTTCATCCATCCCGAAGACACGTGCGTGTGTAGGGAGCCAGGACCAGGCAGCGCGTGGCGTGGCCGCCCCAGTACCCGGGCAGCGGGGCGCTCTCCCCTCGCTCCTCTCCCGGCGCCCAGCGCTGCGTCCCGCCCCGCCGTGCGGAGCTCCAGCTCCTTGGATATGTCAAAGGACGCTCTGTTTACTGTATATGATCTGTAACCTACATGGTCCGTTTGTGTCATTGTTGTCTATTGTTTGTACATTGCTTAACATGTAATATGTATTGCAGGGTTTCATCATATCGAATATTGTTTGACGCATATTTAACATATCGTTCTGATACTATATTACTACAATCTATTCTATTACTTTTAAAACATATTTTAAATTATACGTTATGAATTATATTGCACGTTGAATACACTTCTGGATTATACACACACACACAATGTGTTTGTGTAAAGATATTTGGAGAGTCTTTAATCTCCTTACAAGATCATTTTAATGCAGCTTTATAAAGTCCTGATCGAAACCACTTTGAGAATCGCTGTCGTTTCGACTAGCTATGTCTTATCACAACTACCCTGGCGTCCAGTTTTGGCTCTGGGAAAAGGCCGGGCGGGGGTAATCGTCATGAGGGACAGCGGGTCCCCCTTAAACAGCGGTTTTCCAATTGCCCATACCCTGGGGACGGAGGGGACAACGTTGTGGACCCGGCAGCCCCCTCCTCTCGCTCGTGTTGTGGTGGTCGTTTGGGGTTGGAGAGGCCCTTTAGAGGCGCCAATGGTCCGTAAGCTGTTGCCATAAATTACAAACGAATTTGGGGAGCGCAGCATGTGCTCGGCTGGGGCGCCGGGAGAGCAGCGGGGGCCCTGCACCCGGGTTCCTGGGACCCAGGTGGAGGCTTAGGGGGCTGCGGCGGCGGGTGCCCAACCCCGCGCAGGAGCCTCTTGCGGGTCCTGCCCGCAACCTGCCGCCCCCTCCCCGGCCCTGCGCTGGGAAAAGCTGTGGGTGGCTGGGACCGCTGACCCATCAGACGGTACAACTGCAGCCGGCTTTTAGGACAACTAAGAGCTAAAATAAGCCAGCGGTGGGGAGTTCCCGCAGACCGACGGGGGCTAGTGGGCTGACTGGAGGAAAACGAAGTCGGAATTGCAGATGCCAGCCCGTTTACTGTCACGCCAGGGATCCAGTGTGTGGCGGGAAGACGGGGTGGGGGAAAGGCAATCTTAAGTATAGCCACTAACGCATCAGAAATGAGAACTGTCCCAAGTTTACAGCCGAAAAACAGCAGGCTGGTGCTTCAGAGGCCCTGGAGTTGGGAAAGAAATTGGAGTGCGAGGGGGACATAAAGAAAGACCCAGCCAAGGGCCAGGTGGGGACAGAGCCGGCCAGGGTGAGGTCTTTATTTATTGTTTATTTCTTAAAAGCAAAACCCCCAAATCGCTCCCTAGTGAACGTTTTTGCAGATCAAAGTGCAACTTGGCTGAAACTGGGCTGGGGCGGCTTTGGCCCCCCCACTTCCTGCCAAACCAGGGGCCCAGCGAGGGCTTGAACCCGCCTCCCATCTGGTCCAAGCCTCAGACCTGACGAAAGTTTTGTGTGGACTTCACGTGCAGGCTTTGGTCTCCCAGCCTCTGTCCCTGACAAGGCTCCCAGGGGTCTGCTGGGATGCGCTTGGTGGGGGTGGGGGCACAAGAGGGGAGGCCTTCCTGTTGCTGAAAACAAACCAACCCTTCCTCCTGGACTGACTCTGCCGAAAGGCTCCGGAGCAGGCACTGGATGCCAACTCATCCAGATGAGGGCTGGAACCCAGTGCCAACCATGTGGATGTGGATCTCCCCCAGATGGAATCGGGCCCAGCTGGCTCCATCCAGGTGATCCATCTTGTCCAGGCTCAGTAGTTCAGCAAGGCCAAAAGCTTTATTCTCAAGGCTGTGCATCAGAGTTCCACAGTTCTGCCCTGGGCTCTGAGCCCAGGATGCTGGTTTAAAGGGCACGGCTCAGGTGTGCAGAGAGCAGGATAGGGTCTGCTGCTTTGCTCACCTGCCTCCGGGCCACTTGCATGAGAGCTGTTACTGATGGTTGCTGTCTCGAAAATCCATTGAGGTACATCTATTGTTATTTTCCAGCCGAGAACACTGAGGTCCTGAGACCTGAGGGGATTAACCCAGGGTCGCACAGCTAGTAAATGAGTGAGTTTGTATTCCAGTCGAAGTCTGTCTGACTCTAACAGCTTCTCCTTGCTCCCCTCATCTCTTATTTCCTGGCAGATACCCCTTTTTCCCAAGGGAGAAAGCCAAGGTACAAAAGGTACTACAGATGAGGAAAGTGATAACACTTTGCTCGCTAGTAAAAATAAATAAATAAAGTCAACAATCATAGGATACAGAGCCTGGATGCCAACATCCCTCTCCAAAGCATTTATTGCAGGTTGGCCTGGAATAGACAATAAAGAGTTGGCACATGAACCACACGTATAGTTGACAAAGAGCTTGCTCACTCCTCCCCTCTGTTGGGTCTCCCATCAACTCTGTGAAGTGGATACAGTGATTATTAACCCATTTTAGAGCAGTAGAAACAGGCTCAGTGAGGTTAAATGGCTTGTCCATGCCCAGCCAGTCCGCATAGAGCCCTGGCACCAGCCCAGGTCTGTCCTCTTCAAGCCGCCAGCTTTGCAGATACCACATCTGGGACCATTTAACCAAAGGAGTCAGGCCTTGGGTTCTGTTGTGAAATTACTAGGTTGTTTTCTCTTTTCCATGATTTCCTGCAAAATATTATTTCGGGGTCCAAAACTTTCTTGTCATCTATGCCTATCTTCCACTCTTTCTCTCTTTCTGTGTGCCCTCATCTGTAGTCGAGGGACCATCAAGGAAGCAGAGTAAGGAGTTGCCTCCTGGGGTCGAATGATATGCTCTTCAGAAACCATAGCGTAGAAATTTAAAAAACAGAGTCTGCAATTGTATATTTATACTCTATTACTATTTGCCTTTCACAAAACTCAAATGCATGATCAAGGGTTACATTACATACTATGTGTGTGTGTATAAATCTATAAGTTCCATGACTTTAAATAGTATTTTTAACTCTTGCTTTAGGCAATGTGGCCTCTTTGCTGAATGTGGGATAGGGAGAATCTTTTGGTCAAATGGCTCCATTTTCAAAGGGATGACCAAGAATCCAGGCAGGAAATGGCTCAAAGGATCTCTGACCTTGACTTGATGTACTAAGTTGCCACCACTGACAGGAAACCTGCCAGGGAAAAGGAGTTCTGGTGGCCAGGGCTCCTTCAACACCACACTCATTCTGGATCTTGTTTATTTACCTTTCTACAACCCTATGGAGTTCTATGGAGCCACACACCCCTCCATAAATGCTGTCTTTTTTCTCATTATTATAAAATTTTATGTGTGTGTGTATTATATTAGACAAGAACGTTCAAAGAAAAAAGTAGCCATTACCCCAATCCTACTATCTATAGTCCACTACTACTAACATTTTGGGTTGTTAACATTTCGCATGTTCTCAAAGAAAAGAAATTAGATTATGTATACACATTTTTTTGGTATTGCTTTTCTAGTGCCTAAAAGGAAGAAAAGATAACGTCCTTGGGATTCTACTTATATGAAGTTCATAGCCAGCAAACCTAATCCATGGATATAGAATTCAGAACAGTGGATGCCTCTGGGAGGGGAGTGACTGGAAAAGGGAAGAGGAATATTCTGGGGTGCTAGAAATGCTCTATATCTTGGTTTGGGTGACGGTAACATCACAATTGTCAAAACTCATCAAACGATACACTTAAGACCTGTGCATTTTACTGTAAATTCTTCTACCTTCGTAAAGAAAAGGAAAGAATCTTACACAAATATTACAGTAAAAGACAAAACTGCAGAGGTTTGGAAGAAACAAAAGACTGGGCTAAAAGCGTGAGATGTTGAGCCAAGACAAGCCACAGACGATACCTAGAGCTTTAAGGAGAGGGATACTAGACTTGACCCTGGCAGGCCAGCTCCTCCCAACCCTCCCTACTGCAGGCCTGCGGTTAAATCCTAGAGGCTTGATCCTTAAAAGGGTAATGCTGGGGCCCACCATCAATCAGACTCCCCTTTCTTCTTTAGTCTTTTTAACCCATCAAGTTCATCGAGAGGCACTGTATTTCCTGATGGGGGCAGGACCCCCATGGATCCTAACAGGGATCTGTGCTTGAGTTAAATAGCAAGATAGGCAGCCTTAACGTTCAAACCATTTATATTCCAAAACTTTCTTTCTCAATTACTGTTTGAGATTCAGAATATTGTCCCTCATAGAAACAATTTTATAAATGGTGGGTCAAGGTTCCAAGTTTCTTCCCCCCTCCACCCACCAAAAGCATCCTGTTAGACTTTTAATATAGACTTTTAAACTTGGTAGGAACCTAAGTGTACCTGAATTATAGTGGTTGGTGCCTTGGAAACAATAGGAGGAAATCAACAAGATATTTTCCCCAAAATATACCTGTGATCTGCCAGGCACAATGTTGGCATTTAGGATTCAAAGTTGAAAAAATCCCTTGATTTCTTCCCTGAAGTGGTTCACTCTCTAGTAGAAGGTTACCTGGTAAATAAATAAGTGAGATAAAATCTTACAAGTGTTGTGATAGAGGTTGTCTACAATTAAACAAAACGGAAAAATAGAAATTAATGCTGATTGAGAAGGGAAAATAAATTTTTAAGGAGGAAAAGTGATAGGATAAGGAGCTAGAAGATGAAGAAAGACCTTTAGAGACTCTGAAGGGAGAATCTGGACACCTTGGAAGACAATGGCCCTTGATCTACTTCAAAACATATTTCTGTCCTTTTCAGTGCTATGAGAGCATTACAGATTGACTTCTCAATCATAATTAGAGATGGCTCTTTGCTTTTTACTTTCATATAATAGGAAGAGGATTGAGAGGTGCAAGTCTTGCAGTTACAAAGGGAAAAGGAAATAAAATTAAAAGGACACATGAAATAGGAAAAAGATTGTCTAAAGTAGATTTGTCTGAGTAATGAGAAAAGAAAACGCATAAACCTCAATATTGGAGAAGAGAGAAATGGCCAATTCCCCATACTGGTCAACAGAGGGCAAAGCTGGCTCAGCATGGTTTGGTTGCTATCTTGAAGGCAGTGGGATATAAGTGGCTCTGTGTCCTCAGAAGAATGTATCAGGCCACTTAAAATCAGATATTTATAATATTTGGGGGTCATTTTTTCATTCAAACAATAAATACTTACTGAGCATTTATCATTTATAGGAAATCTGCAACTGATCTGCAATTAACGGTGTTTAAAAATTCAGTTAAGTATAGTCTTTGCCCTAAAGGTCTAGGTGGGAGTTTGATAAGTGCTCAGATACAAGATCTCCTATGTTTTATCCTCCTGATCCTTGGAAAAGAGCTACTGAAGCATATATTTAAATGACAAAAGGCATGGAAACATTTCCTGTTTCTTAACAAGAAACTCCTGTGGGTAGAGGAAGACTGAGATGCCAAGCAATTCTTTCAGAAAAGCAGTCATATATTTCTGTAATTGGAAGGTGGTAAAGCAAGAAGAAAGAAGGCAAGGTGGATGATTGACCCGGGGCAGGTAGAAAGAATGTGCTGAGCAAGGGACAGGAAAGGGAATAAACATTCATTCAAGGCTGACTAGATGCCAGGTACTTTACATATAACATTTCATTGTCATAAAATTCTTCCAGAGGAAGTATAGGCTTCTCTACTTTACAGATTACAAGATTGAGGCCCATGGAGATAAAGTAAAATCTCCAAAGATACACACTTAGTGGGTGACAGAGCAAGGATTTGATCTCTTGGCAGTCTGACCTGAAGTTCTGACCTAGGCCATGTTTCCTTAGTAAATTGGGGGTAATAACAAGGCAGAGCCTACGGGCCCCATACGCAGTTGTTCTGAGGATAGAATGTCACTGAGGAGTGAAACCCTTCATTAAGTGCAGGCTTAGGTGTTACAGTGGTTTAAATATTGGCATTAATTTTTAGAGTTGTTTGAGATGTTGATTGTGCCCTCCCCTTGCTGGTCAATCGTTCCTTCAGCTTGTGCACTTTTGCTCAACCAGGCACTGTCCTAGGCCCTGGCGATAAACAGTGGACAACCAGACAAAATCTCTGCCCTCACAGAACTGACAGACCCAGTAGGACAGTCTGCTGACGTAAATATAAAGGTTGTTTGGCCACAGGAGAGAGGCAGAAAGCCTAAGGCTGAATATGGCTATCTCTATTCACGGTTCAGAATATTGAAATTTTGGAAACAACCTAAATGTCCCTTAATGGGAACTGGTTAAAAAATAAACCACACAACTATAGTGTTGCCATATTCAGAAAGCTGTGCAGCTATTAAAAAGATGGGAGAGCTCTCTACAAGGACTATCATGGACAGATCTCCAGGACATGCTATACAGGGGGGAAAAGGCAAGTTCCAAACAGTACATGGTAGAACCCCATTAATGTTGAAAATAAACACTGCTCATTTGGGTGCAGCTGTTCTCATGCTAATATACAGTTACAAGTGCTTATTTAGATGTAAATACAGAGAAAAGTACTGGAAAGATACACAACAACAGTGTTGTTTCAAGAGAGGAGAGGGGAAATGGTGTGGACTTTTACAGACTACAATGTATATTCCTTTCTTTAACTTCTGATAATGAGACTACATTCACATATTGCTTGTATAATTAAACAAGGATACAATTTAGCTATAGCAGTATGGTTATGGCTGACAATCAATACTCTTTTAATCTCTTTTAACATTATATTAGTAAGTCTATAGGGATATATATACATAGATAGGTGAGATGATGCCAAAACATAAGAGATGGAATTAGAAAATGGTGCCCTGGCTCAGAAACCTTGCCTCTCCCCACCACCTGAAGTTTACAGTGAATTCTTTTTTAAGAGCTTCATGGGATGTAGGATAGAAATCCTTGATCTCCAGTTCTGACGCACATGTAATTATTTCACAATTAAGTAGCCTCAAGGATCCGGCCATAGCTATGACTTCGTTATGAGAGCATCACACGTCTCTCGGCAGTAACTGAGCTTGGCTGGAACCAATGTGGGGTTCCAGTGTGTGAAGGGTGGCTTCCAACAGGGTCCTCCTGGTCCCAAACCAAGTGAGCTGGCCTTGGCTTTGGCTGATATCTGAAACACCAGCTCTAGCATCCTGCCCGAATCTCTTCCATTGTCATCTCAGGGACCTTGAGCAGGTTATTGCTGTTTCTGGGCCTCCAGTGGACCATATGGTCCTTTCTAGTTCCAAACTTCTGAGTTTTATTGTGGCAAGTTATTACAGGAGGAGACCAGCATCTGAACATTTCATTCACACATGCCTGCCGTGTGCTGGAGACAGACAGAGAAGCAGAGAAGTAAGGTCTCTAGCCTTATGGAGTAGACTCAAAATATTGGGGGTGTTAAATCTGGTGAACTTCTAGAAAGGTGGACTCAGAGAAGAGGTATGGGTGCTTCTCCACTTCCCTGCCCTCTCTGCCCGACCTCTTGAATAAAGCTGACTTTTGTCCCTCTAGCCCTTTGTTCTGAAAATAAAGCTGGTAGAGCCCCTAGCCAGGCTGGGGGGCTCCGGTTCTTAGGGACTAACTCACATCCATGTTACAGAGGGAAAAAAGGAACGTCAGGGTAGGCGCAGGGATGGCCTAAGGTCAGGATGACCCAGGGGCCCAGATTCAGCAAACGTAGTAGAGCACCTAGTGTAGGCCAGGCTCTGTGCGAGACACGGGGGGCACAAGTGTGACTAAATCAAACATGAGGCTTACAGGCCAGCACATTCGTGGTAAGAAACCTTTCTTGGGCAGAGCAGTATGGCTGTTGGAGACCCCCAGACCCATGCCCTTCTCTGGTGTCCCCAGAAACCCAGCCCATCCATTCTCTATCCCCAAGGAGCAGAAAGCTGCCGGAGGAGGGCCAGGCCAACTAGACACTGAGTCCCAGGCTGAAGATGGGAAGACATCCTCGACCCAGGCAGAAAACTCCAAAGCACCCACGGGCCATGTGAGCAAGGGGAACTTGCTTCCATGGGCTGGGAGTGGTGGACACCTGCCCAGAAGAGAAGGGGCAGTGAGGTGAGAGCGGAAGTTTAGCTCCCCGCAGACTCAACCTCACTGTCGAGCCCTGAGACCAGGCAAATTGTGCAATCCCCTGACCCTCCGGTTTCTTCTTTTATAAAATGGAAAGAATAAAAATAGCACTTGCTCTTCCTCCCTCAGAAGATGACTCTGAAGATCCAATGGGGTAATGGGTGGGAAAGTAATTATAAAGCACTTTAAAATATCAGCTGACGGTGTCGTCTCCGTTGTTGCCCACTCTGAAAGGAAGCATGTTCTTGCTTCCCACCTCTGTGACCCCATCCCCTCCCCACTGCTGGAAGGAGCCCAGGGCCGCCTCCGCAGCCGAGGGAGCGCTGAAGCAGTCCCGGGCACGGAAGAAGGACCGGCTGGCCCGCTCGCTACTCTACTCGTGAGCACAGCGGTTAGAGCCAGTAGAGGTACTTAGAAGGCAAGTGGGCAAACTGGCACAGCCTGAGCAGCCCCTTCACCACTGAGTGTTCAGGCTCTGCCTGAAACCTGTTAAACCTACGCCGGGGGTATGGGTCCCCCGCGCCCCGCTAAGAGTGCCCAGGGGATGGGGTGGTCCGCGAGCAGACAGGTGATGACAAGGCCTTCTCAGGCTGTGCATGGGCTCCTTTTGAGGCGACTCCTTGCCTCGGGTCCTGTGGACTCGGCAGCTGGAAGAAACGCCGAGGGGCAGTGGGGAAACGGGGAATCAGGGGACCTGCTGTCAAACCTTGGGCAAGGCACCTCACCTTTCTAGCCAGATTTATGATATTTGTATGTTTTTTATATCATAAAAGTGATAGATGATCATAAAAGAAAAAGGTGAAAGAAGAGAAAAATATGTAAGTGAAAGTGTCTCCCCCACCCTGTACCGTTGACAGTCTGCTCTAAAAATCCTTCTAAATATACAGATTGGTAATTTGATGTGCATGCTTTTAAAACGGAATTTGGGATTACCAGATACATTGTTCTGCAGCTTGCTCTCTTCACTTAACTTTATACTTTGGACTCTCCCTCCTTCCATTTATAGGTTTGCTTCATTAACTTAAACAAATGCAAAGGATTCCATCTATTGAACCAACTCGTGAGTATTTCCACAGGGTCAGTTCCCTCAAATGAAATTGTTGGAGGAAAAGTATTTTGCCACAACCTCAATACATTGACTATTATCATTCCTTTTTTTTTTTTTTTTTTTTTTTTTTAAAAGATTTATTTATTTATTTAATTTCCCCCCTTCCCCTGGTTGTCTGTTCTTGGTGTCTATTTGCTGCGTCTTGTTTCTTTGTCCGCTTCTGTTGTCGTCAGCGGCACGGGAAGTGTGGGCGGCGCCATTCCTGGGCAGGCTGCTCTTTCTTTTCACGCTGGGCGGCTTTTCCTCACGGGCGCACTCCTCGTGCGTGGGGCTCCCCTACGCGGGGACACCCCTGCGTGGCACGGCACTCCTTGCGCGCATCAGCACTGCGCATGGGCCAGCTCCACATGGGTCAAGGAGGCCTGGGGTTTGAACCACGGACCTCCCATATGGTAGACGGACGCCCTAACCACTGGGCCAAAGTCCGTTTCCCTATCATTCCTTTTTAAACTTTGGTAGTGATGAGTGAAAACAATATTTTGTTTTTCTAGTTTTTAATGAATGATTAGTGAAGTTGAGCATCTTTTTGCATAGTTAGTGGCCATTTATATTTCCTCTTCTGTTAAAAGCCTATTTGTATCTTGCCAATTTTTTTACTGAATGACAATCTTTTCTTATGTTAAAATAGCTCTTTATATATTAAGGCCCTTAATCATGTCAAACAAGTTGCATTTTCCCTAGGGTGTCATTTGCTTATAGTGTATTTTTTCACATCTAAGAGTCTCAGGTTTATTTCTTTTCAAAATGAAAGGTCATTCTTGCCCTCAAAATTATGAAATTACAGTCCTTTAGTCTCTTTTATGAATTTCATCATTCTTAAAAATGTATACATCTTTTTAATCCATTAGGAATTTTTTTCTGTGAATGTGGCATAAGGTGGAGACCCACTTTTTTTTGCTGGATAGCCAATTATTATAACACCATTTATGGAATAATCTATCCTTTCTTCCCTAACTAGAAACATAACCATTATCACCTACTAGATTCCCATTTATACATTTTATTCCATTAACCTATTCTATTCTATTCTACTTTCTAATATATTCCATTAACCCATTTGATAATTCTACAAGGTTATCATAGCATTTAATTACCATGCCTTTGTAATATCTTTTAAAATCCAATAGGACAAACCTCCTCTAATGTTTCTTCTTTTATAAAAATTGCTCATTCTCATGTATTTACCATTCTAGATAATATTTAGAATCACTTTTTTAAAATTAAAAATGCAAAAGGAACTGCATAAAATTTACAAATTAATTTTGGGGAGAATTGAAATCATTATTATATGCAGTCTTCTCAACCAGAAACATGGTACATTTATATCAGATTTTCTTTGATATGCTTCAATATTTGCTTCTAAAAGGGTCTCAGATATCATCGCATAAGTTAGTAATTTTATTTTCAGTTTTGTAAGTGACTCATGCTTTATTTTGTTTTGTTTTAGCTATGGTGAATGGGATAATTTTTCATTTTATGTTTTTAACTTATTGCTATTACATGAGTTCATGTCTGGGAATCCTTGTGAACTCTCTTATTGTTTCTATTAATTAATTAGTGTGTCTTTTGGATTTTCCATTTAATAATTGCTCTACTTATTACCAATGTCAAGTGTGTTATAGAAAAAGAAAACATGCAAAAGGAAAGAAATTTAGAAGTACCTTAAAAACCTACTCTTCAGAAAGAACCACTCTTAAACATGTTGATGAATATTCCTGTTTCAATTTGACTCAATTCACTACTTTGCATTTTATTTATATTTCATTATGTGTATTTAAAATACTGTCATATGTATAACATTATGCATATATTTACTGCAGTAAATAGACATGTACATATGGTTTTAAAAATACCATCAAAATATACATGATTTTAATAAAAAACTCTTTATTCTGGTACAACATACATACATAAAAGTACACATATCCTAAGTGTAGGATTCAATGAATTTCACAAAGTGGACAGAGCTGTGTAACCAGCAGAGTCAAGTTGCTTTTTTATTACTATTAAAGTTGAGGTAAAATTCGCACAATATAAAATTAACCATTTTAAAGTGTAATTCAGCGGCATTTAGTCATTCACAATATTGTAAGACTATCACCTCTATTTCTTTCCAAGACATTTTCATCACCCAAAAGGAAACTTTGTACCCATTGAGCAGTGACACCTTATTATCTTCTCCCTCCAATCCCTGAAAACCAGGTATTTGCGTTCGGTCTCTATGAATTTGTCTGCTCTGGACATTTCATACAAATAGAATCATATAATATGTGATCTTCTCTGCCTGACTTCTTTCACTTAATGCAATGTTTTTTGAGGTTCATCCACACTCCAGTATATGTCAGGGCATCACTCCTTTTTATGACTGAATGATGTTCTACTGTAGGAATATATTGTGTTTTGTTTGTCCATACTCATTGCTTGCTGGACATTTGACTTGTTTCCACCTTTTGGCTCTTGTGAATAGTGCTGCTATGAACACTCATGTACAAGTATTTATTTGAATATCTGTTTTCAATTCTTTTATGTAATGTTTTATAACCCACTTTTCCCACTTAATAAAATATTATAAGCTTTTTCCACACCCTTCTTCTATATTATTGTAATGGCTGTGTTAAATGTATGAATTTATTTGTGGAACCCTCTAACTTCAGACAGTTAGGTTGAGTTCATTTATTGATATTATAAATAATTCTATAGTGAACATCTTATCAGCTAAAGCTTTGTGCATATTCATGACTCTTTCTTTGGGATAGATTTCTAAAAGTGGCATTTCTGGGTCCAAAGGCATGCATTATTCTAAGATCTTTGCCTTAGAATTCTAAGACAAATTACCCTCCAAAGAACTTGTGCCAATTTACTCTCCCACCTCCACTTTTTAATACATATTTTTTCCTTCACATCCCCCTTTTTTCAGTTACTATCATAACACTGGCATTTCTTAAGTTCTAAAACTTACTGGCAACAACATTTAAAAGGAAACAGAATTTTGTCAGCCACCCACCCTCTCTTAGACCCTCCATGCTTCTCTCTGTTGCCTGTGGTAAACCCAAGAGTCCCTGAGTTCCAGAACTAGCTGCTTTGTTCCATCTTCTAAGGTGGAAAGAAAATGGTTAACTCAGCCTGGATCCTTTGCCCCTGGCAGCAGGAAGGGAGCCAGGGGACTCCAGGAAACCATAATCCTTCTTAGGGATCTCTACCTACAAGTAGTGGGAGGATCCATTTGTGCTGTAAAGAAATATGCCTTTTCCTGGTCATTTTTTATCAGGGAAAAAGGTGTCATATTTCTCCCCATCAGGTGTTCTTTTGGCAAAAAGTACAGAAACCCTTCCAGCAAGGGATAAGTTTTTTTTTAAGCAGCAAATGACTACAAACACATCTGCATTGACAAGTTGCAACTTATATCCTTCTATGGTGTTTCTGCTCTTTTGAAAATGGTAATAAAAACTTAATGTGGAAAAAAAACAACTTTTTCCAAATATGTGTACCAATGGCCCTGAGGCAACTCATACTTTCTTATAAAATAAAGTAGGTCACTCACATCAATCATGTTGTCTTAGCACATTTTTTCCAAATTAGGAATTCTCAATCCATCATACCGCATTATGGCATCCCTTTTCCAAACATTTCCTTTTAATATGCTCTTTAACATGATAAGCAAATCTAATAGAATACATTAGTGTCACTTTCCAGTGATGGAGTGTTTCCTTCTGTTGCAATCCTCGATGAGTTCAGGGAAACATTTTTACTAGCTCCCTCTTCAACAGCAATTGCTTGTTGAAAATATGACAATGGCCCCAGAGCTGCCAAGGCCACACTTGGGTGTCAGGCCTTAGAAGGGTCCTGGGGCTCCTACTTCAGTCTCCATACGCAGAGACTCAAGAGACATAGGAGTCCCAAAACAAAACATTCTGTCTGTGAGGGGAGTGTTTGGATTTGCCCTGGAGTTTCGGTGGAGTGACTCACGTGCAGGCCTGTCCTCTATAGAGCAATGCTGGTCCAGGGCTTTATTTTAAAACCATATTGCTCGCTAAACATTTCCAAATCACCTGGATCGGGCAGAAAGGGATGATTCTCAGCTTCATGTGTGAGATTCTCCATCTTTTTGCAAGCAGGTTGGGACCCTGTTGTGAGATTCATGCTCTGTTAAAACGCACTGGAGAGAAATACGTTTGCGTGTTCAGATAATCTAACCATCTTTATTTGACAAAACGGAGTGTTTGCTTCCACCCGGATTCCTGATTCTCAGGCTCACCTGTTCAGGGTTAGCTCTTAAGTTTCTTGATGGGTTGTTTTGTTTGGGCAGAGTTTTGGAAGAAGATACGTGGGAGAATTGGGAACAGGAGAGGTTTGTAGAGTGCCCGGGAATTTGGCTGTTTGCAGGCTGTCGACCGCCCAGCAAGAAAACAGCTGAGTGGAAAAGGAAAAGTGAGGGCTGTCTTCTGGATGTTTGGTCTACTGGACCTTTCGTCTGGACACATGGGGCTGTGTAGATATGGGTTTAGATCACCTCTTCTGTGAGGTGATTGTCCCCCTGTCTTGGGGAAGGGAAGGTGGTTCTGGACTCTGATCCGCCATAGCTTCCTGACACTGCCCCATCCTTGCTTGGAGCTGATGACTTGAGGCTATGCATGCCCAGGAAGCATCATTCATTCATTTGTCGACAAAAATCACTGTGTTATGGACAGTGTGGGGCACAGAAATGAGACACAGTTCCTGCCCTGAAGGGGCTTTCAGTCAGGATTGATATCAAGTAGGACACGATGAGGAAAAGAGAAAAGGGCCAGGCAGTTCATGGGAGGGAGAGGTCACTGCTGGGTGTGTTGGGGCGGGGGAGGGGGGCGGGAGAGAAAGGGAAAAGATTGAGGAGAAGGTGCTTTTTTAACCAGGCCAGGAACCATGAATGGGCTTCAGATATGCACAGCTGGGGAAAGGACAACTTGGTAGATGGCACAGCAAAAGTAAAGGCGCAGGGAAACGGATGTGGCTCAACCAATTGGGCTCCCATCTACCATTAGGAGGTCCAGGGTTCGATGCCCAGGGCGTGCTGGTGAGGGCAAGCTGGCCCACGCAGTGAGCTGGCCCATGCGGGAAAGTCACCCTGCGCAGGAGTGCCAGCCGATGCGAAGAGCTGGCTCAGCAAGATGACACAACAAGAGACGCAGAGGAGAGAAAATAAGAAGATGTAGCAGAACAAGGAGATGAGGTGATGCAAGAGAGTAATAGCCTCTCTCCCACTCCGGAAGGTCCCAGGTTCGGTCCCCAGAGCCACCTAATGAGAATACAAGCAGACACAGAAGAACACACAGCAAATGGACACAGAGTAGACAACAGGGGAGGAATGGGGGAGGGGGAGAAATAAATAAAAATAAATCTTTAAAAAAAAAGAGTCAAGGTGCAGACACAGGAAACAGTTGGTGGGATAGGGTGCATGACAATTCAGGAGCAGTGGAACACAGGCTGCACGGAGAGGTAGAAGAAATGGGGAAGGGAGGCTGCAGTGGGCGTGAGGAGCCTTGAATGCTGAGCGGAACAGCAAAGCCTTCAGGGAGGCCCCCCTCTGACACCCCCCACGTTGTTCCGATCACATCAGTGTGGTCACCTGGAATATAAAGATAATTAGGGTGACAAGATTCATGACGGTGTATCTGAATCTCCCATCTTCTATTTTATTCTACTTCCCCTACATGTAGGCTAATGCTATAGCAAATTATAGAAGTGTTTCCATAGAATTATAGAAGGGTTTTGATTTGGAGCACTGTCGTGGAAATTCCAAACCATTGCTCACAGAGGTTTAGGATTCTCCCAAGTTTCACGTTTTCCATGAGTTGCTTAAAATTGGTAGAAGCCACGACTTTCCCTCCAGCCCATGGCCCCTGAGAGAGATGAAAGAGTGAAATGTGGCACTCCTTGTGCTTTTGCAATAGCATTAGTTTGTTCAACAAATATTTACTGAGCAACTATTATGTGCCGAGCACTGCCCTGGGTGCTAGGGATGCAGCTTTAAAGAAAGCAGGGTCTGCATCCTCACAAGGTTTGCTTTCTGGTAGGGGAAGACAAAAAACCAAAAAGGTCATTTCAGAGAGCTGTAAGAAAAATAAAGGAAATAAGCAGAGTGATATGCTAGCACTCGACTGGAAGCAGGATAAGGCCCACCAGCCAGAGAAGCAGGTCAGAGAAGGGCTGAGGAATGAAGGATGAGGATGAGCTAAGAGCTGGGGCAGAAGGACACCAGAGGAAGGGCAAGGGCCACCAGTATGTGGTGAGTTGGAAGAAGCCAGAAAGTGCCAGAAGAGAGGGAACAGATGGGGCGGGAGCAGTGGCAGGAGCCCATTTGGGACTCAAGGTGCAATGGGAAGTTCTTGCAGGGATTTAAGAAGGGCAGTGACTGAGCTGTAAATGTTGGGGTATCCACTTCAGAGCCACCATCTGCTCTGCTCTCACCATTGCCGAGTTGCCTGCAAAGGCAAAACGAGTGCTCAGAGCGCATCAGCTTTTATTTTTACAGCAATCTTTGTACCCAAACCACCGTAGCATTTTTAATAACAAACTGGCAGGGAGTCAGACATCTGTACTTGAAGAAAAAAAAAAGCCCAAGCCAAGTATTTTTAAATGTTTTATATTTACTTGTAACATTAGAATAACCATGAGGTTGCTTTTTGCATAATCGGAACCATTCTCATTAGGTCTCGACAGATCTTGTCCTGCATGGGCTTGGGTGGTGGTTTTCATTATGGCAGTGACATTGATCTAATGGGAGTGAATCTCCCCTTGAACGCTTGTGAAAAAAGAGGGAAGAAGCCTGAGAGAAGCCAGGGCAAGCTAGGAAAATGAGGACACTGGAAAGACGCTGAGGTGCCATGGAAAGAGCAAGGGTTTTCGATTCCGGCAGAGGTAAGTTCAAAATCCAGCTGGGTGAACTTGGGCAGATCCCTTGACCTCTCCAAGCTTCAGTTCACTCATAGACAAAATGGGGCTGAGAACAGAACCTACTTCACGGAGTTGTGAAGACACTTAAATGAAGTAACATAAGCAAAGGGACTGGCGCAAGGTGGTTTTTTGGTTGCCTTCCTCCAAAATTAATATTTAACTTCCAAGAGTGAGACACCGCCCCCATCTTTTCCTAAAGTAGGATTGTAAGATTTTACAAGTGAAAATACAGGACACCCAGTTAAATTTGAATTTTGCATAAGCAACACATGATTACTTAGTAGAGGTATGTTCTGTGCAATATTTGGGACATGCTTATAGTAAACAATTATTTTTTAAAAGATACATAGATCACACAAAATGTTACATTAAAAAAAATAAGAGGGTCTCATATATCCCCACTCCCCATCCCCCCAACCTCCACTCCTCCCACATCAACCTCTTTCATCAGTGTGGCACATTCATTGCATTTGATGAGCACATTTTGGAGCACTGCTACACTGCATGGATTACAGTTTATGTTGTAGTTTACACTCTCCACCAGTCCATTCAGTGGATTATGGCAGGATATATAATGTCCTGCATCTGTCCCTGCAATATCATTATTTATCTGAAATTTAAACTTAGCTAGGCATCCTGTATTTTGTCTGGCAGCCCTATTCTAAAAGTTTTATTGTCCTAAGAACATTAAGAATGAGTGTTTTGAGGCCTAATCCTGTGTTGGTGCCATGTCTAAGTACCGGAGTCAGAGAGGCAACTTCATGTCCCCTTAAATTGTATCCCTCTTGCTCACTGAATCCCCAGTGCCTAGGACAGAACCTGGCGTGTAGAACACGCTCAGTAAAAAACAATGGAATGACTACAAGACTTTGCTACAAGTTCATTTGATTTCCTAAGTGTATATATTTTAAACACGTCTCATGGATGGAACACCTCCTTTACCTGGGGAAGGTGAGAAGACACAGACTCACCCGCCCTTCCACAGCTGGAATAAAACCGGAATCGAAAAAGAGGGCGGCCTTCATGCCCGCACTTTCTCTCCCAGCCACCTGCAGCCCGCATGTCGCCAGGTCTGCGCCATTGTCACCTCAGCCCCTGCCTCAGCTCCCCTCCAACGCTACCCGCAAAATGTCATGGGCTGCGGGGACACGTCACACCAGTTCATTTCTTTTTTTTTATTAAAAAAAAGAAGATACACCTCCAAAGTTCAGAATCCACTCTCTTCCCTCCCCTTCCTTCGGGCAGAGAGGAGACCCCCGGGTTTGGAGGTGAGGAACGGGTAGGATTTCCAGCCGGGAGAAGCTGCTGCTGCCAGGTCAAACCAGCTGGAGCCCCAGCAGAGCCTCCCAGGCCAGCCAGCGGCCGGCAGCTGCCCGGGGAAAGTTCTGAGCACGGAGGATTTCCCCAGGAGTCCAGGATGGGCTCGTAAAGAAGGGATCCCAACCTCAAGGAAAAAAGCCCTACTTAGTTCATTTTCTGTGACTTCTGAATGTGTTTTGAATTTTCTCCAAATTAAGATAATCATAAAAGGTTAAGATATTTAAACAGGCCTCCACCTGATCCCAGGGCTTGATTTACATGCTTAATTAGTTCCCAAACATATGGTTCAGAGCTTCGTATAAAAACAGGGTAATGACGCTGAGGTATATTGGGCTATTAGATGGAACGATGTTAGAAGGGACATGCAGACCCATCTCAAAAGCCATAACCTGCCCTTGATCTGTGCTGGAAGCCTTTGCCGACATCTGTTTCAAAGAGATATCAAAAACTTGCCAGCGGCCTCATGATAAAACAGAAACCCATACGGAGATATATATCAGGCCTTAAAATGGTTAGCCTCATTGCCTGAGGAATGTGTGGCCCTAGAATACGACGGGAGGGGGGCGCTGGGCGGGCCCACGCCCTGGCCTCCAGGCGGCCCAAGGACTGCTGAGAGTGCAAGCGGTGGGTCGGCCTGCGGAGGGAGCAGATGGGCCACCAATGTCCCCAGGGTCCTTCATTCGTTCTTGGGCTTCATCCCTGATGATAAATCAGATGCTCCTGAGGGCAGAACACAAGTCAGGCCACCAGGAGTCACTTCCCCAAGGAGGCGAGGTGCAGCACTGACTCACGGACACCCTCTGCTCTAGTTGTGCGACGAGCCCCACCTCCACCACTCACCCCAATGTTTGCTTGCCCTGCGTAACACAGCGTCCAGAGATGCCCACTAGCCCCAGCTTCCGATCGGATTTCTGCCCCTAGGCCCTTCCTCCACAGGTGCTCTGGGTTCATCTTCTTTGGGAATAACCTGGCCAGCGAGGAGGAACTGACTGTCCAGTTAGACAGCCGGCTGTGGCCGTGGAGCTGGCCCATAAGGGATGAGGCTGTCTCTTGGGCTTCAGTGCAGCATCTCTCCACTCAGACTCACTCACTCATTCCCACCTCATTCATCCTGGTGACAAGGACCCATCGGGCCCCTGTCGTGGAGGAGGTATGAGGTGCAATGGGAGAAACAGCCGATTTACGAAGGTCCTGCACTCCAGAGACTCCAAGTCTAGGGAGGGAGCTAAAGCAGGTCCAGGAAGAAGTGTACTGAGTGATGCTAGCACAGGTGTTCCAGAAAGGAGTGAGAAACATGACATAGGAGAGGCGAGGAGGAGGAGACCACTGCAGGTGCAGTAAACAGGGCAGGCTTCAGAGAGGGTGTGATTTGCACTGGGCTCTGGATGACGAACCATTTGGAAACTGGTCATTGAGGGTGGGAAGATCCTCCAGGTGGGGGCAATGGCCTGGGGAAAAAAAAGCCCAGAGAAAGGAAGCCACAGCGTATGGTCCAAAAATAGAGTGTTTCTATAAAAATAAAAATATTATAAATGTAGTGTAATTTATACTTGCAGCAATGTCTTTGATTTTCTAGTTTTTCATTCTTGAAATCAACACTACTTAATAAATACATACCCATCTACTCAAAAAATAAAAAAGTGAGTTGCTTGCCAGGTTACAAACAGCATACCCATCCATGACCTCATCTGATCCTTGTGAAGTTGATAAGGCAGGTATAATTAGTTCCACTTTATAGATAAGAAAACCAAGGCTCATAGAAGTTATTTGCATTTTCCAGGCTTTCACAGCTCAGATGCAATGGAGCCCAGATCCAGCTCAGGCTTAGATTTATTTCCCTGATCAACGTAAGTCTGTGAAGTTAAGACAAAGGTTAGATTGCAGAATGGTCCTTAAAGGCCAAGGAGGTAGCTATTTCCTCTAGAGTCACTGGAGCCATCCAGGGCTCTGAGCAAGGCTAGAAGATCCACCCGGCAACTGTGAGCAGGAGAAGCACAAGCAGAAAGAGACTGGGGGCAGGACAATGCAGTTAGCAGCTGTGGCAGTCCCTCAGCGTGGCTAGAGACGCCCTGGACCAGGGGTGATAGGAGGGAGGAAAACATGATGCAGAAAGGGGGCCTTGGGCTCCTGTCATGCAAAAGACAGGAAAGGGGCTCCAAGGACCATGACAGCTGTGCTTCCAAAGGGCTCCTTCTGATTCCTCCCAAAGCCAGCTGAGATCTTTGCATCAGTGACAGCTACAGTGTAGAGTGATTACAATGAGTAATATTATCTCATTTAATCCTCATAACAACTCCACGGAGTGGCTACTATTAATTCTCTCCATTTTGCAGATGAGCAAATTGAAGCCCAGGGCGGTTAAAGAACCTAACCAAAGTCTTAGACTGGGATGTGAGCCCAGGTCATCCCACCCAGAGCCTACCACTACCTCCTCCATCAGTTCTGATGTGCCACTCAGATGGCCAGGGTTGGGCTGGTTCCCACGGACCATCCACGCCCCTCCGCCCAGCTGCCCCTGGCCTGCAAGACTCTCCCTTATCTGGCCCGAAGTTTCCTTTTTCCTTCGCTCCCTCACCCTGAGCCCCACAGAGTTCCTGGGGCCACAGCTCAGCAGGCAGGAGGTTAGATCGGGGCTGTGATTACAGGGAGAGAGAGTCCCTGCGAGCCCCGGCGGCCGATCCGGGGGCATCGCAGCAGGAGACCTGGAAGGCAGGCCAAGCCGAGCAGGGACTGACATCAAAGCCAGCAGGGGGTGGGAGTGGGGGGGTGGGGGTGGCAGAGCAACGAGGAACAGAAATGTGCAGGGGAGAGGCCGGCCCCCTGTAACTCCGGCGGCTGCATCAATGGGCTGGGGCGGCTTTGAAGGTCTGCGACACCCAGCTCAGGACACAAGGTGGAAGCCTGGGGTTCCAGCCACTGCCAGAACCTTCGCCCTTCCTCGCATTCCCGTGGCAGAGACTGGGGTGGGGTGCTGACGCGGGGTGGGGGGGAAGTTCTCTGTGAATAAATGAGAGTCCAATCCCCCAGGCGAGCCTCAGTGACCCCTTCCTACCAGGCCTCCCTTCGGCCTGCTTCCTGTGGGCATCGCCTCGGGGCCCTGCATCCACACCATGCTCCAGAATGTAAGTGGACACAGAGGAACACACAGCAAATGTACACAGAGAGCAGACAACAGGGGGCAGGGAAGGGGAGAGAAATAAATAAAAAAAATAAATCTTTAAAAAAAAAAAGAAAGTCATCAGGACGAGTCCGAGATCACCTGTAAAGTGGGGCTGGGGAGGCCAGGACTGGAACCTCATTACCCCTACCAGGCTTCAATTAGAGGATGCTGACCTGTGTGCCCTGAAGAGGCCAGGAGTGGTTAGGTGCAGGACCCTCACATACAGCTGGGCAGGTTGTGTACTGCACCAGGGCACTCCAGTCAAAGGGGCCCCACTCACATCCTGAACACTGTAGATTTACTTATTGGTTACATTTCTCTGCACAGCAACAAAGTGGCTATTCTAATAAAACCAGTATATTAAGGAGTTTTCTGACAGAAGTCAAGTGCCTTGAGGAAGAGGTCCTTTTGCTCATCTGCAAGAAGGCACTGCATGGTTGGCAGCAACCCTGGGAGAAACCATTCAAAATTGGGAAGCCTGCCCTTTTCAGGGAGAAAGAGGAAGAGCAGTGGTCTAGCAGTGACCCTCAGAAATTCAGCTGCCCTATTGGCAGAAGAATTTGAGAAAGGGAGCATACAGAATGAAGAAAGTAGTCTACAAACCAATAAGATGGAAGACAAACATCTTAAGAGGAAAATGGACACCCACAGAAGGCAAAAAAGAGCAATAAGCATACGCAGGTTGGTTGTGGACATTTGTCACTGTTCAGCCTGCACAGCATCCCAACCGCTTTCCTTGTGGCCCACGGCTGACCTTTCAGGGCACAGTGGCCTTTCCCCCACTATGAGTTGTCCTGGGGCGAGTCAGGTCCCACCTCCGGCTACAGAAGCCAAAAGGTGCCGATTCCTCATCTCCACACCCCTGGGGCCATGGGGGATTGGGCACAGAACTAGGTTTAGCCAACTGAATGGCCTGTCCAAGGCCTGGAGGTGGAAGAAGAGATGAGGGATATGAGGAAAGGTGGGGGATTGTCCTTTATGTAAATTAGTTAGAGTCCAGTTTGTGGCGTTTGCAAACAAGATCTTTGATTGATTGTATTGGAGTTTGACAAAATAATAATAATTATAACAGTGGCTTAAACAAGGTTGATGGGTACATAAAGTCTGGAGATAGAGAGTCCAGGGCTAATATGATGGATTCATGACCATCAGAAGCCCAGGAACCTGCCATCTAACTCCTCTACCCTCTTTAGCACATCAGCTCACAGTCCAGGATGACTGCTGGAGCTCCAGCTACCCTTATACATTTCAGACAGCAGAAAAAGAGACAAGAAAAAGGCCATGCCATCTCACTTTAAGGAATGCTTGGCAAGTTGTCAACAACCCACCCACTCGCATCTCATTGGCCAGAACTCAGACCAATGGCCACACTTAGCTGCAAGGGAGCCTGGGAAATGTAGTTTGGCCATA
The DNA here is from genome assembly GCF_030445035.2 of Dasypus novemcinctus. NCBI lineage: Eukaryota > Metazoa > Chordata > Mammalia > Cingulata > Dasypodidae > Dasypus > Dasypus novemcinctus. The sequence continues at coordinate 20,516,758 of NC_080678.1, forward strand.
CTTAGTTGCAAGGGGGACTGGGAAATGTAGCTTTTCTCCCAGGCAATCATTTCCCTGTCAATGAATGAGGAGTTCTATTCATAAGAAAGAAGGGAAATTTGGCTATTGGGGTGTTTGATGGATTCCGTATAGTCACACAGATGCAATGCTCAACTTCATGAGTTATCAAGGGAAGGGAAATTAAATCAACAAGGTGATTTTTTTTTTTGCACCCATCAGATTAAATAAACTGTAATAATATCCACTCTAGTGAGACCGTGCAGAAAGAAACATATACTTTCATATATTGATGCTGAAAAGATAAATTATACAGACTCTTTGAAGGAGACTTTTGCAGTATTTATTAAAAAGCACTTATTTCTTTTTCACTCTGTGTTTCTATTCCTGGTAACTTAACCTTGAGAAATTGTCATACATGTGCACAATGATGTATATACAAAAATGTTCATTGTTTTTATGAAAAACTAAAAACAATCTCAATATCCAGTAATGGGGCAAGGATGTATAAACTGGGGGGTGACTTGTCTACAGAATACCAGGCAGGGGTGAGACAGAGGGAGACACTACTCTGTGAACTAATCTGAAAATACCTCCAGATACCTTTAGGAGAGAAAGTTGAAAATGCAGATTCCTTTTCTGTTTAGTCGCCTCGGCAGCACAAACACAAAAGAGAATTGTACTTCTGACTATACACACAGATGCAAACACAAGGGAAAGGTCCAAATGGATATTTCCAAACTGTTAATGGTGGGTGCTACTAAGAAAGGAAGTGGAATTATACTGTATTTCTTCTAATCTTCACAAATGAATGTGATGTTTCTGGATCACCAAGTAATGAAGCTCATTGACTCTAGAATTGAACTGCCTTGGTTCAAGTCCCCGTCACACTGCTTTCTTAACTCTATAACTTTGGGCACATGATCTGAACATTATTAGTTCTCTTTACTGTAAGCTGGAGACCATAGCACCTACCCCCTAAAGCTTTATGAGGTTTAACTTAGAACACTCACATAAAGCTCTGAGCACAATGCCCAACAGATGGGAATGTTACTTAAATTAACTGAGTATCTCTGCTCTCGCCCAGCCCCTCATCGTCTCAGAGCCAGAGCAGACGCTAACCATTGTTTGATGAATCAGTTGGCTGGTGGTACGAACATCTTTTGATGTCTAAAAATGGTGAAGAGCTCAGGCTTAGGCCAGAACTCGCTGTTTTCCTACCACATTCCCCACTCCCCCCCCAACTCTGTGTTTTTCAAACTGTGTCAATTCATCGTTCATCAATCAATTTTAGTGTGTAGCAACCAGCACATAAAACAGAGAAGAGAAAATATCAGAGTGTAAGTAAGAACAAGGATTATTTCTTGAAGCTAATTTTGCTGATGTGTGTCCCAGATTGTGATGTAAAATGTACTATGATGTTGATCGTAATTTAAAAAACTAGGCGAGTAAAACACTGCTCTAAGCGGAGCCTCACTTAGGAGCGAGAGTGTGTTGTGTCCGACGCGCTGCTTGCCAGTGCCATCGTCAGGGGCAGGGAGGTCCTGGGCCAGGGAAAGGCAGACCTGGTGCAGCAGCTGGACAAGCTTGGATGGCGGGCAAGGGTGACCAGCACCCACACGGCAGCTTTCTCCCACCCTCCGCCTCTGCTGGTGGCATTGACATTTGGGCAAGCAGGAACCTTAGGCCCTCGGAGAAGGGAAGGAACCACAGTGATGCTTCAATCCGGCAGGATCCGGAAGGAAGGGAATAGCAAGTTTCTTCTCTGGCTGGTGTGCAAGTTCCCTGGCAAGTAAGGGCTATGGGAGAAACCTGGTGGGACAGTCCATACTGGCTTAGTTAGCTGACAATACAATTTAGGCCATAATCATAGACTCTGAAGTTTAACTTGAAGGCCCTTCAGGGATCTCACACATCATCTTCTCATTTTATAGATTTAAAAAACACTGAAGTTCAGGGACGTTAACTCACTTTCCTCAAGACACACAGCTGGTGAGCTGTCAGGTCAGGAGACCCAGCCCCCTTCCTCCACCCAGCGCACTTCACACATGGCCTTTTGTCTTAAATACTAACAACAGTGAGGCTTTCAGGGGTAGAAGAGTGTGATTCCCCCATAATCTACATCTGCCTCCCCCGGAAAGCCACCTCAAGTTTTTAAAAAAATGATATCATGATTTGGTTAGATGTGATCTCAATTTTCAAAAGAGTGTGAGTAAAAGCTTCTTGAGGGAAGCAGACTTGGCCCAGTGGTTAGGGCGTCCTCCTACCACATGGGAGGTCCAGGGTTCAAACCCCGGGCCTCCTTGACCCGTGTGGAGCTGGCCCATGCGCAGTGCTGATACGCGCAAGGAGTGCCGTGCCACGCAGGGGTGTCCCCTGTGTAGGGGAGCCCTACACGCAAGGAGTGCGCCCTGTAAGGAGAGCCGCCCAGCGCGAAAGAAAGTGCAGCCTGCCCAGGAATGGCACCACACACATGGAGAGCTGACACAGCAAGATGACGCAACCAAAAGAAACACAGATTCCCGGTGCCGCTGATAAGGATAGAAGCAGTCACGGAAGAACACACAGCGGATGGACACAGAGAGCAGACAACTGGGGGGGAGGGGAGAGAAATAAATAAAAAAATAAATCTTTAAAAAAAAAGCCTTCTTGAGAAAACCATGTATGTATTTTTTTGTCATAACACACAACCTAAGCAAGTGCGTAGGTTTATTTGCAAATCTTGCAGCTTCAATACATGATGGCTGCTCACCCCCTCCCTTTCCAACCAGATTGTCCGCCCAGCCCCTTCAGCGGGGAATTCCAGAACCTAATAGGATAATGACGATGTCCATCCCCACTGCCGAGTGCCCAGATGTGCTAGGCTCCAGGCTCATAACCTGTACATGAATTATCTCCAATAGCCAACAGACCTTGGAGAGAGAAACGTAAATATTTCCTAGGAGATGAGGAAACTGAGGCTGAGCTTAGCCCACAGGAATTTCTATTTGTCCTTTTTTTAAAAATCTGAATGTCTTCAGGTAAGACTTTGTCAAAAGTTGTCATCCTCTGTTATTCTAACCATACCCATTTAAAAGTATTTTCCTTTTTTTAGAACAGCTTTGAGATACAACTCATGTACCTCACAATTCATCCATTCAAAGTGTACAGTGCAATGTTTCTTAATATATTTATAGACATGAACAATCATCACTACAGTGATTTTTAGAACATTTTCCTCATCTAAAAAATAAAGAAATCCAGTACCGTATGGCTATCACCCGTGTCCTCCCACATATAGCCCCCACCCTGGCAACCACTCGTCTACTTTCTGTCTCTACAGATTTGCCTATTCTGGCCATTTCATTGAAAAGGAGTTATCTTATGACCAGTTTAGAATAACATTTTCGAGGTTCAACCACATCCTAGTATTTATCAGTTCTTTCCTTTTCGTGGTCAAATAATATTCTATTGAATGGATATACCACATTTTGTTTATCCATGCAACAGTTGACAGACATTTGAGAGAAAATGCTTTCTTGAGCTTATTATATGCTAGGCTCTGTTCTAAGGACTTTATCTAACTGAATCCTCACAAAAATCCTTGTGAGGTAGGAATTATTATTACCCCTATTTTCAGAGAAGGAAACTGAAGGTCAGAGATTACAACGTGCCCAGCTAGTGAATAGCCTCTGGGTGACAGAATCTGCTTATAATTCCCAGCGGTACCTGATCCCTCTTTTTGTTAGGATCTTCAAGGGCAGCTCATACACACTTCAGCCCCCTCCTTCAAATCTAAGCAGAACGGAAAATGGGGCAGTGAGAACCTCCCCTCCCCTTTCTCCCACCTCTCCCCAAACTTAGCTCCTTCTCAAACCTATTCAATCACCCCTGAGGCAGAAACGATTCTAGAAAACCCCTTCTTCAAGACAAACACTTTTATTCAGCAAATGATGTTTGAGCAACAAACCCTTCAAGGGGTGTCATTTGGGCCCCATGACAACCTCATTATTTGGGACCTCACTAATTCAATATTTGTGATCTTTTCAAGAGGCCGCACTGGGCTAGAGCGTGGTTCAGTGAGCAAACGTTTCTTCTTAGAAAGCGCAAATTCATAGTGTAAACAGGATTGTCAAAGGCCCGTTTAAATAAAGTGTTTTCAAGTCTGTGCAAAATAGGAGGGAGAGCCCAGAGCAGCCCGGCAGCTGAGCTGTAAGTCCAGGGCAGTTCTCGCCACTCTTCCAGCAGGTCCCCCGAAGACACAGCCAGCGGGCAGCCTTGCTCCGTGGACAGTGGCAGCTCAGGACTGTGGGCAGTCAGGCTCAACCCGACTTTCTGGGACAAAGTCCTGGAACTCACTTGTGCCTCTGCCATGCACGAGCTTTGTTCCGCTAACCCGACAGTCAGCAGATCCAAGTCGTGAGTTTCAAAAGCCTTCTTGGGCCACCCCAGGCCGAGGCTCATTCGCGGTCAGGTTCCTGGAGGGGACCTGAGCTCGGCACTCCTGCTTTCTTTCACTGAGCCCTGCCGTCCTTTCCCCAGAGAAAGCCCATCCAGCCGAGCAGCCTGACGCCTTGGGAGACAGCCCTGCAGTGTGGCCAGCGCCGGTGAGTCCGGGTCCCCTTAGTCCTGGGCACCTCCTGAGGTCAGGTGGGAGAGGCTGCAGTGGGGAGTCCCTAGCAGCCCCCATGTTCCCGAAGCGAAACCTTCCACATCTTTCTAGAACCGTAGGTCCTGGGTTGTAAAATGGTGTGGGCTTAGGCGGCCCCCCTTCCCAGTTTGGGGGTTAATTCTTTTAAACTAACAAAGAGATTTCCATCTTCCGCAGCTTTCCAGGGAATGCCTTTTATCCCGTCTGCGGAGCAGCTCCGGTGACATGCTCCGTGAGGGAGGTGAGGGAGCCCAGACCCCACGGAACTCAAGGTTTCTGTCCCGCTGTGCCCTGGCTGCCACCAGCCCCACTGGGGGGGAGTTGGCAAGGATCCTGCCCTTCCCAACTGGAAGGGAGCTCCTGTGCTCACCCCGATCTGTTGGTGGAGGCTGCCTGGAGAGCTGGGTGGAAAAGGGGTCTGAAGGGCGGCGGGAGAGGGCTGGGGTCAATCAGCCGTGTCCACTAGGACCGAGGGAGGAACGCAGAGGCACATGGGCTTGCCGTGTGTTCCCACTCCTGACACTGACAGGCCAAAGGGCTCCTGGACTGAGTTCTTGTATGATAGGATTCCCCTAGCCTGCGCCGCTCTCTTTCCCTTCTCCGAGGCCCCATTTCAGGGACTGCTCCCACCCACAGGGAATCGTGAGTGGTCTGCGGAAAACTGCTTGTAGGGTTAGACCATGCGAGGGAGAGAAAACCAAGGGCAGAGGGGGCCAGCTCTCCTCCAGACTCGAAATAAGCCCAACCAAGAGTCCCTGACGTCACTGGACTGAAACACCCAGGGCGCCAAGCACAGCCAGTGTGCATAACCCCTTCCAAGATCACCCGCCAAGAGACGAACCCAAGACGTGGCCTCTTTTGGCCTGGTTGGGGCATGGAAGGCTGAGAAAGCAAAACACCATCTGCACAAGGAAAAGAATTTTGAGCAGATGCCTGCTGGGAAAGGGGTAGCCTCCCTGTCTGAAGTGGAGATGATAATCGTACCTCTTCCAAGTGGGGCCAAGGGTCATTTGTGACCCTACAAGGAGAGCGTGAGTGCTGTGTGTCCAGCACAGGACCTGGCATCTGGAATCAACGCCTGATGAAAGTGTCCCAGTGTTGGTGTTATTGTTCCTTAGCATCTCTCTTTGGTGGCCTGAAGATAGCAAATAATCTGTTCCGAAACCAGCCCTCCCGTCGGCAGGGCGGGCGCCCGTTATCTCACCCATGAGGCCCCCGTTCCTCAGTTCCAATAACACGATTAGTCATTTTTCTTTCCTGAAATGTCGGCCCATGGGTGGGTGCCTGTGTGCCTGTGTGAGTGCATTCTGTGCATTTCAGAGACGGGGAAAAATCCATATTCTCTCTCTTCTGACCAAATTAATCGAATAAATCTTCTGTAAGGAGCTGCTAAATGAATCACAGATGGCTCTGCCCTTTTACAGGTTGCAGAAAGCACCCGTTACAGTTCTTTTAATTTATCAGAGGAAAAAAGATGCCCTCGTGTGCCCCTTCCCTCTTGCAATAATAATCAGAACCAGTCTATTTTCCAAGGGTCCGAGACTCATTTTCAAAAAATGTGTATCGATAGACGCAGCAATGGGAAGGTTTTGTGTTTTTTTTGCCAAGTTCCAGTCTCCAGCACAGCAAAGGTGCCCTGGCTGGGGCGAGGCTTTATAAAACCACATTTAATAAAAGAGAGTGTTCTAGTAAGTATGTTTGCTGGTGTATTTAAGCATATGGTTTCCATATCAGGCGTAAAGATGGCAAACACATGCCTTACCTTCTTTCTAACCTTTCCGAGAGACGTCCTTTAGGGGATGGTGGGCTGGAGGATTTGTTTTCGCGAATGTGCGTGTGTTTTGTTTGGTTTTGGTTGTTGCAACTCTGGCTCACATGGGAAAGCACTGCGAAATGTCCAGAAAACATTTTCTATTTACGCCACTAGCCCAAGAAATTTGCTTCGCTTACCCTCTTCAACTGTCTCAACCTTCTCCCAGCCCTGCCTTGCCCCCTCCAAGGGCTGAGGGCTCCTGGGTTTCCCTTGCAAACTCTTTGGAAGAGCCCGGGCTCTGAGCATGGCCGCCCTGCATGTGTCCACCTTAGTCTCTGCTTACAGCCAACCAGCCAAAGCCAGGATTTTTCGGCCCCAAGATTGCCTTCTGGTACTTGGGTTGAGGAAGTGTACAGGGGTTATCCTCTTTTTCCTGTGGCCCTCGAGGCGTGGGGTCCCTGGAAAGGCACTAGAAGGGGCCTGCACAGTACACACCAGGGGACCCTCATCCTCTTCCGGCTCAAAAACTATCCCCGGATTCTGAGACAGTCCCGGAAGCCAAGATGCCAAAGAAGGAAGGGGAGTGGGAAGGGGCCCGTGGAGCAAGGCCACCCGGCCCACCCCCCACCCCAGCCGCAGCAGCTTCGCCCGAGCGAGTTATAAATCTACCGGTACCATTTCTTTTTCGTCACTTGCCTAATCCTGTGCCCTTCGTTTCATGTGCTGTAATTATTAACATCTGCTTTCTAAGCCCGGACCACGGGGAGTTTGCAAAGGCAGTTTTCAGTCCAGAACAATGGTGACAGCTGTTTCATTTAGCCTAGGGCCAGCACTTCCTGTTCAGTCTACATCTGCCCTCCTGTGTCCAATTTCTGTTTCGGCGTCTTGTGTTTTGTTTTCTGTTATTTCCCCCCTTCATCTGACCTTGCTACATGTTGAAGAAGAATGTCTAACTTCACACTCCGGCTAGTCTTTCTAGCACATGAGCTTATTGGGTTGGCGACAGCCAGAGAGAGATAGGAGGGACCTGGGTCATGCCCAGCAGCTGGCACAGCCGAGGGCGGAGGCAAAGAGGGCGGCTGCCCCGGGCCCCAGGAACCAGGCCCTAAGGAAATTCCTGGGTCTTGAAACTGGGAACGAGGGTGATTTCCCTGAAACTGAAACATCGAAGTCGGGCTGGGCTCATCTGCCCCCTGGCCTGCTGTCATCTCCGCCATTTATCCGGTAAGCGGCCACCCAGACATCCCACGGAGGGATGGCCACCAACGCGCAGGTCCCTTCTTCTTTGGGAACCAAACCAGCTAGTCAGGTGGAGCACGATTCCCAAGTCTAAGACTCATTTTTTCCCCCCAATATTGTTGACACTGCAATAAAAATCCCTTCTACTTTGTAGGAGGAAGGGCATGAAATGGAGAAAGGAAGTGCTATAGGTGAGAGAATAAAGAAATCCAGCTTTGGATGATGTGCCTGGACTCCTTTAGCTTCTAGGCTGTACATGGCGATGTGTCATAAAGAGAAGAGAGGATGCACCCCCACCCCCCGCCCTTCCAGCACTCCGCCGATCCTAATTACATCTGCTCCAAGCTTGGGGTCTCCGGCTCGGCTGGCATACAGATGCTGAGTTATTAGCTGAAACCCTACCACCAGGGCAGGTTAGAGGCCTCAAGATTTGCAAAGGCCCTTCTGGATATTTATCACCAAATAGAGCAAAAACCAATCTTCCATATGGACAAGAGCTCACAGGAATGTGTAAGTATGGATGGGCAAAGCAGCCGAGAACATGGGAAGAGGGAACAGCCAGAGCCTGGGGGTGCGCCTTCGCTGGGTATCAGGGCACCAGAACCCTGGAGATCTGCTGTTCCCCCCACCTTCCCTTTGTTTTCTTTTAACAAATGAGAAAACCTAACGCCAGAGAAAGTGACACTCCTATGATCTCACCTGTAGCGTAGTCAAGCTTGACTCATGGATAGACAGGCACAGGAAGGTAAATCTCTCTCAGAGGCACAGACAAAGGAGCTTGTGGCATTCCCGACATTCCAATATAAAATGTCTCTTTCAATCCCAGACCCTCTCAGCCCTTCCAAGGGGCTCACGTGAAAACAGCTCTGGACCCAATACCCAGATGGAAACAATGAGGCACATTAGAGAGACCCCAGGCTGCGGCCACCAGTGTCCCAGGCCCACTCCAGGACATTTCTCCTGATGGCCAGTGGAGAGCTGGACCTTAAGAGAAAGGTCAGTGCTGAAACCTGGGGTTCGCAGAGGTTCCTAGAAGGTGTTGAAAGCCAAACGTCTTTGCAAAGATAAGCAGGTAGGAGGGAGTGCTCAGGTGTAAGAAGGGTGAGAGAGGATCTTCGGGCCATTCCTTTCCCCACCACCTCTCCCAGGGACCAGGTAAGCAGAGTAGGGACGTTCCCAAACCTCCATTTCCCATTCATTTCCCAGCCCTTGACTTACGCCGGTAAGTGCCTGAGAAGCCCGACCCAGCAGGCTTAGCGGTCAAGAGGACTTCCCCAAACCACCCAGGCGGGGCTTCCACGTGGGACTTAGAGAGAACCTCCAAGCCACCCCACTCTCCCTGGCCCGCCCGCCCCAGCCCCTCTCCCTGGCCCCTCTGGCAGTTCCCCTGCCTCTCTCCCCTTCCACCCTTCCCTCTTTCTCACTTGCTCCTTTTCTCCTTAAAGTTAATTGCAACTTTTTTCTCAGTGCCCTGATCTGGATAAGCCACATCTCATTAGAAAAAGATTTAGCTGGAGCCAAAGCAGGCTGGAGAAGGAATCCCTAATCAACAGAGAAAAGATTTGGGTGTAATTACTCTCTCCCGCCATTCTTGCCACCCTCCCTCCTCCAATCTTTTTCTGCTCATTAATCTGAAAAGAAAGTCGCAGTCTAATGTATTGGTGTTTAAATCTCTGCTGCTGCCACAGCAAGCAAAGTGCTTTTCGGTTTTTTTGGGAGGCAGTGTCTGTGTGGAAAGCATTGGTTGTTATGATGTGAGAGTAAAGCAGCCCCCTCATTGGTGTGTGTGTGTGTGTGTGTGTACGGAGTGCTTTGTTTGTTGGGGAATGTGTGCGTGGATTTGTGAACCCTTTCATTGTTGTGGTGTGGGTTTGAAGCACTTTGATCAGTGTGTGTGTGTGTGTGTGTGTGTGAAGCCCTTCTGAATATTGGGCTGTGTGTGCGTGTGTACAAAACACTTTGGTTGCTGGTGTCTGTGGTGTATGAAGCCCTGTAGTTGATGAGGTAGGTGTGAAGAGCTTTAGTTGTTGATATGTACGTGTGTTTGTAAAGCGCTCTGGTTGTTGGGTGCACCGTGTGAAGTGGTCTGGTTGTTGGGGTGTATGTCTTTGGGGTTAGGACATGGATGGATGGCACGTGAGGGGAAGCCCTTCAGTTGTTGGTATGTGGGTGTAGAGGGCTTTGGGTGTCAAGGGGTGTGTGTGTGGCCCTTTGGTTGTTAGAGTGTGTTTGTGCACGTGCATGTGAGAGTAAGAGAGACAGAGATGCATTTTGTTTGTCGGTGTGTAAGTATTCCCATGCACAGGTTGCTCCTTTGGTGTTTTCCTCTTGCGCCTAGTAAATCCCAACAGCTGCTTAAGTGATTCGTGGAAAATGAATTTAGGAGCAAATCACCCCACCCCACCCCCACTGGTAGGGACCCAGGGCTGCCAACACCAGAAATGAAACGGTGTCACGTTTTCAAGCTCTTCCTTGAGAATTCCGCAATTTTCTACAATGGCCATGCATTCCTTTTTTCTTTGGCAGGGGGTTGTATTTTAATTAGTTTATTTTTTAATTGAAAAAATAGTACATGCTCAAAAGGAAAAACAATAACAATAACAATACACCACCCTGGTAAAAGGTGAATATTACAAGGGGTAGACAATGAAAGGCCACCCTCTCCTGTGCCCTGGCTCCAGTTCCCTTCCCCAGAGAAAACCCCACCCAGTGGGTTTTGTACCACTCAAATTATAGGCCATGCAGAGATGTAAATATGGTGCATATTATATTATTATCCTGCACTGTGCCTTTTCACTCAACAATACAGGTCTGAGGTTGTTCTCTATCAGTGTAGATTTACATTAATGGGTTTTAAACCCATAAATTAGGAAAATCAACAAGGTGCCTCCATTCTAGACAAGTCAAAGTACTGGGGAACCAGCTGTCTCCCAGTTAAAAAAAAAAAACAAAACAAAACCGTAACCTGGCCCGAGACATTTATTGCCTCATTTAATCCTCAGAAAACCCAAAAAGCAGTTTCTACTGCATCCATCGATGAGGAAACTGATGCTGAGAAGGCTGGGTAACTTGCTGAAATCACACGGTAAGTGACGAAGTTGGAATCTGAACCCAAACAGTGAGAATGAAGAACTCTGGCCCTCAGCCACTGTCTTCCAGAAAAAAGGAAGGGACCGTCTGGGAGCTGGGACAAAGGGGCCACAGGCAGGTCCCACCACCGTCCCCCCCAGACCCACGTGAGCACACAGGACCCCCTATCCCTGGGTCAGGTGGCTCTGCCGAGCCATCCACAGAGGTTTCCCACTTGGTCTTGGGCCGGCTCTCCAGGCCTCTCCTCATCCCATCAGTCCCTGCTCCAGGCTCCCCTGCCCAGGTGGATACAGAATCTGCAATCCTGTCCTGTCCCTGAGGGCGAGGCTGGGCTCAAGCCTTTCTAGCTTCTCTGAGCACGGCCCATGCCCGACTGCACCCCTTACACCTAATAATTATCGAACGTAGGTAATGGCCGCAGAGGTGCAGCTCCCTTGGAGGTGGGTGCAGCCGTTCGGGCCAGGGAGTTGAGCTGGGCGCGCCGAGGTGAGGTGCTAAGCTGGAAAGCAGGTCAGCAGCGGGTCCCGCGGTGGCCAGAGCCCGGGAATCCCACGGGACCGAGGCCCTCCTCGGGTAGGACGCTGCTCCTCCAGCTCTGCTGTCACCTCCCTTTCCTCTGCTTCTCCTCCTCAAGATAGCTCAACCTCTGCCATGCAGCTCGTAAGAACTTTCCCACTGCCCCAGGACAGATGGACACGAATATTTGCAGAGAATGTGCAAGTCCTGTTTGGGATGCTGGGGGAAAGAGATGTGGGCAGAGGGGGCTTTCAAAGGCAGCCCAGTAGCCTTCACAGACCAGGGCAAGAACCTGAGGGTTTATTCCCACCCGCTGCCAGTCCCAAAGGCAGAGCTTCCAGAAGGTGCTGAGTCCCAGAAGGGCGCCAGCGGGCTGCAGTGAAGATGCTGTGCCCCAGACAAGGTGCAACTACCCAGACTCATCTAAAATATAGATCCACGGGCTCAAAATGTTTATCGAGGGCTGACCACCCCACCGCCCACTGCAGCAGCAGTGAGCACGTGAAATGTGGCCTGCCTGGCCTGAGAGGTGCCATTAAGTGTACCATACCCAGGATTTGGGAGACTTTGTATGAAAATAAAATGCAAAGCCTATCTCATTAACACTTCTATATTGATCAGACTTGGAAATGACGATCTTCTGGGTGAATGGGTTAAATAAAATAGGCTGAAAGTAAAAAATGATGCGTATGTGAAGCGCTTTGGTTCACCTGTCACCGCTTTTTAATGTGGCTCCTAGAAAATTTAAAATTACACGTGTGGCTTGCATCGGCAGCTCCCATTATATTTTTATTGGACGCGCTGGCCTGGAATTGGTATTCCCGTTTCCCTGATGAACAAGCCAGCTCAAAGGTTGAGTGGTTTGACAAAGGACCCCAGCTAATGAGATGCAGAAGCCAGAATCCAAATCCTAGAACTTCATGTAGGGCCAGCAATCTCCGCCAGAAAGTCTAACATTTGATATTAAAAACTCCCAAAATAAGAGTTCAATTGTCCTTTCCACAAGATCTCATGCAGGGATATTTCATGCCAGCAAGGACTGAAGCAAATTGGGAATCTGGAGAAAGGCAAAACAAAAAGCCTGAGACTCAGGGATCAGGTGATTTTCCCACAATAGCCAGGGAGGTTAAAGGGCAGGCTGATTCTTAGCAGGCGGCTTCGAAATTGGGCAGGTCCCTTCCCTCTCTGGGCCTCAGTTTCTCCATGTGCAAGCTGAAGAAGCTGGACTAGAGGTGCTCTGAAGTCTCGTCAGATTCCCCCCTCCCAGTGGTGGAGGGTGGGCCCTGGAGAGCCCCTGACTGGGTGACCTTGAGGGAGCGCCTCAGCCTTTCTGGTGTCATCTGTACGATGGGGACGAGAAGCGTGCCCACGTCAGGCGGTTGCTCTGAGGATTCCATGACGGCTCAGGCCGGCCCACAGGGACCCTCAGTGCGCTGGCCGTCGCCGTCGCCGGGGCAGCAGCGAGGCTGGCCGCCTGCTCTCGTTGTTCGGGGTCAGTCGCCTCAGATGGGTCAGCAGTCTCATCCTGGGAGACGCCTTCTAAGCTGACACTCTCAAACACCACATTCGATCTAAGTCAGGTTCATTACCACTGCAACTCCATTTGCTGACTGAGAGGGTCATAGACGCTCCCCGGGACGAGGCCGGCTTGGCTGGGGGCAGCGGGCCAGAGGATGGTGGCGCAGGGGGAGACTCGGCTAAGGCAGCAGCTTCCTGCGTGTTCCCGGGAAGGTGGGACAGCCAGGGGCGTGCCTCTTTCCCTGGGAGTGGTGGCCGGCTGCTGTTTCACCACCTGGGATGAGCGAGGCAGGCCCCCAGCCGCGGGCCTTCACTCCCTTTCTCCCGCTGGGGGAGGACTCTGCCCTCGCTTCTTCCCACCAGCTGTTTGCTTGTCTACCCCGGAGGTAAACAGCCTCCTTTATTAGCTAAAGACTTGATCAGCTCATCAGCTCACCTCCTCCGACCTACAGCCTCTCTGTCACAGAGGAAGCAAGTCTGTGTTACGGGCAAGTATGACGTGATTTTGTCTCCCAGGCTGTTAACTTGCGCTTCCTCGGGAGGAAACTTGGCGTTGGAAGTTCACGCCCCCGGCTGGGTCTGGCGTTCGTCGGCTGCCATCTCCTGGGCAATCCTGGAATGACGCGGTCCCCTCGGCCGGCAGGCCCCCAAGGGGTGAGGAGGTGCATTCAGTCAGGCAAGTATTTATTGAGCAGGAACCTTGTGCCAGACCCAGTTCTACGCCCTTGGGATTCATCAGTGAACAAAAGAGACACACATCCCTGCCCTTCGGGGGCAGGTTGCATTTTCCCAGGGGGCGGCGGAGAATTGACAATAAATGATCTTTGAAGACTAGCGTGTATTAAAAGGTGGTACGAAAAGAAGGTAAACAGAAAACATGACAATGTGCTGGGAAGTGCTGGGTGGCGGAGTGTGGTTGCAGCTTTAGAGTTTTCAGGGTAAGCCTCATTGAGAAGTGACTTTGAACAAAGACTGGAAGGAAATGGAGGAAGAGTGGGCTGTGCTTCGTGCATTCTGGGAATATCAAGGAGGCCCGCTGGCCCGAGTGGGCAGCCTGGGGTAGGGCAGGAGGGCCTGGTGGCCCAGCAGCTTGTGGGCCAGTGTTTAAGGAACTGGGCTTTGACTTCAGAGAAGCCGTGCCAGAGAGGGGGGAGAAAGTGGCCACGGCCACAGACCCAGCCTGCCAAAACATCTGGAAAATGCCATCAAAAACCCAGGCCACTCTGCTGATTCACATTGTTCATTTTATGAACACAACAATATAATGGGAAAAATAAAGTCAAACCATGTGTGTAGAAGGTGGTGTGAGAGTGTGGGTGTGGGTGTGGGTGTGTGCATGTGCAGTGTGCTCGGGGTTGAGGGTATGTGTGTGTAGATATGTGAACGTGTTTGTGAGTGTGGGGAGTGTGGATGTGAGTATGGTGTGTGATGTGTGGAGGTTTTATGTGAGAGTGTGTGTGGATATGAGTATGGGTGTGAGTGTGTGAGGGTGTGTTTGTGTGGGAGATGTGAAAGGTGTGAATGTGAGATTGTGTACGTGTGAGTATTTGAGAGACAGTGTGTGTATGAGTACACTTGTGAGAAAGTGTGTGTATATATGTGTGGGCAACTCCGTGTACAC